>NC_141875.1:22949545-23252575 GCF_056163025.1 Triticum urartu
CACTTGGTTCCTCCATGCCTCATTAAAACCTTTCATGTGCATTGCCTGCTGAAGAAAAGACCACCTAACTTTATCGCATGCCTTCTCGAAATTCACTTTGAAAATAACCCCATCTAGTTTCTTCAAATGAATTTCATGCAACGTTTGATGCAGGAAGACCACCCCTTCTAGGATGTGCCTCCCAGGCATGAAGGCTGTCTGACTCGGTTGCACCACCGAATGGGAAAATCCTTGTCAATCTATTTGTACCCACTTTCGTGAATATTTTGAAACTCACATTGAGAAGACATATTGGCCTGAACTGTTCGATCCGAATTGCCTCTTCTTTCTTTGGCAACAACGTGATCATGCCAAAGTTCAGGTGAAATAGTTCTAAGTGACCATTAAAAAAGTCATGAAACATAGTCCTAAGATCGTCCTTGATAATATGCCAACATTTAGTATAGAATTCCGTAGGAAACCCATCTGGTTCCGGTGCTTTGTTCGATTTCATTTGTGATATTGCATTTGGGAACCTCTTTTTCAGTGAACGATGCGGATAAAATATCATTCCCCTCCGACCGAAGCTGAGGGATGTCTCCAATAACACTCATTCAGGGATACCATGCTTTCTACCGGAGGCCCGCATAGTTGTTGCACGTGTAATCTTAAAAAATATTTTTGTTTATTCTGGTTAGCAGTCATATATTTACCGTCATGTTGAAGGCCTAATAATGTATGATGCATCATGTTGGGGTATAAATATCCAGGAAAATAACCATGGGAGGGTCCATACCTCCTCCTCAAGATGCTAAAGGACAAATTCAAAAATCTAAGCACAATCCATTGAAATCAGCTCAACCGATCTACTAGCCAGCTGCTACCAAAAGTTCCATGCCAGTGTAACATTGTTGTTTCATAGTGCATCATCCAGGAGATGCCACTAATTCCACAACCGTACTCCCCTTCCACGGTCAAGTAATAATTAGGCGAATGCAACATATGATGCGATTCAGATCAAATCTGAATATACAAAAATAAAAAACTGAGCACACCTCCCGATCACATCCAGTAATCAAACTGATAAATATACTCCCCAAATACGCTTGTAGAGAAGTCATGCATAAAGCAAAATATATGGAGTTGCATCATCTACAAAATAAACGAAAAAACATCAACTGGTACCGATTCAATGACTATCTAGTAGCCTACGTACGTGGACAAACCTAATTACCTGAATCATGGGTGGTATCGAGCTGCTAAGGCGACCAGAATGTCCAGATCATGGCGTCCACATGAGGGGTAGGTCAGCCTGGGGGACCGCGGTGGCGTTAAGGCCGCAGCGACCGCTGCGTGGAGTGGACCGGCACTGGCCGCGTGCGTGTCCAGACGGTGTATGGCCATGCGAGGAGTGGAGCATGGCGGAGGTGGCTTATGGGCACTCCAGATCGAATGGATCCGGGGCGGCGAGGCGGCTTACGACGTCGAAGTGAGGGGCGGCCGCCGACGTGGTGAAGGGTGGCGGCGTTGGATGGCCAGGGCGTAAATACGGGACGATGGGCCTCGCCTCCAATAGAGATTAAGGCCATGCAACCGAGATTAAGGCCATTCCAGTTTACCGCCTAACCTTTTGCTTCAAATTAACAATATTGCGTTAGACACATATCATGGAAACTAACCTTGTGCCTAATCCTATGTCAATTACTGGTCTCTTGTAATTATTGTGTGTATAAGAATTTGGTTTAGAAGGGTTTGAGGGAATCGCACACCTCCAAGGGGTGGGTTAGGTATCTTTATGCTCTTTTTTAGGGTACCTTGGTGCTCCCTCAAGTAGAGATGGAGTACAACTTAAATCCGACCCTCCACTTAGAAGGGTAGTTCAATATTTTCTCCTCTTAATTAGGTCAGTTTCTGATTTCTAATCAGATCATCTGTCCTATCACCAACGCAGCCGCCATCACATTATAGCAATTACGTCTCCATGATGACCACGCCGTTGCTGCCTGACATCTGCTCTTTTTCACAGGCACCGATCAAGAGCGAGTGGATAGAAGTTAGGAATGATAGAAAACTTGTATCAGTCAATGGATGGATATGTTTTCTTTGCGCTGGAAGTTATATCGATCAAACAGAATTTGGCTACAAGTTCTTGAAAACCACACAAATTTTGTAACATGTACAAAAGAAATTAAAACACAAAATATAAGTATTGTTGTGGAATACACGCAAGATACATCAGGCTCGCAAGAAGTTCGTCAGCAGCCCGACAGAGTCCAATCAAAGCAGCCGCTCACCGCCCTTCCATAATCCATATTGAACCCAGTCGGTCAGATCAACTTTACATTTGTACAACTGCAGTGCCGACGTGATAGATCTCCGGCCAGCCTGATGATCCCGCCTCGCCCTAGTCATCCTGCTCCAGTGCGGTCGAGTTTCCAATTTCGCGAGAAAGCAAACGCGCTCGTGTGTTGCGGCGGCGCCCCCCAGCCCTGGTCGGTGACCATTCCCAGCAGATGCCGTTCCAGCAAGTCCGTGGCCCTATGGCCGTCTGTCTCTTGTAATCGGCCAGATCATTCGGCGGCGGCTATCCTATTGAAGAATTAGGCTTTTTTAGGATTAGAATTAGGGTTCTTGTGTGATGCACTGTTTTTTTTTACTTGGAATCAGTTTACCTTTTTACCCCCAAGCACGCGGTACTCCCTGCTTTTTTTTGTTGGTACTCTCTCATACACATATTGGAGTACCAACAGTCATCTATGCTTGGATCAAGAGAAATGAAGGGCTCATATTCATTTAGGGGTACTGTAAAAGAGCTCATCTTTATATATCGCAAGAATCGATACAACTACAAGTTGTATACAGTAAGTTAAAACCCTAGCCGTGTTCAATATGGAATTCTCGGCCCACCAGAATTAATGTTCTAAAATTGACGCTGGCGCTCTCATTTTTCTAAATTTATTCCAAGCCTTCTGATAATACACGTTTAGTGGGTGGCAATGGTGGATCTAGTGTGGGTGCCCTGACACCGCCTCCAAAGTTGTAAAACAAATTTACTATATATATACTTAACACTAAATATTCATCAAGTTGTTGCAATTTCCATACTATTTCTTGAGATTATGACGATATTTTGTATAAACTTTGAATTGTGGCACCCCCAAGCTAGCAATTCTAGGTCCGCCACTTGTGAGAGGAGACGTTCCGTTGACTGCGAAGGTGTCTGTGACGACCTTTATCAATCTCAAAATGATGTGTCAGCTTAATAGAGACAGATTGTACATCCATGCATTAATAGTAACGAGTGTACGTGTGTATGTATAAGTGTCTGTACTGTGTTTAAGAAGACCACTGACGCAATTCAATATGCGCACGTTGCGTGTCTCCGCCGCTCGATCCGTGCGCATGTGAATTTCCCATGCTGGGACCGGGCATTTGTTTCTTTGCGAGTCACACAAACACGAAGAACAGTACAGGCGGTAAAATTATACTAGTTACTACGTTATACAGTACCTGGGTCCCATGCTGGCCTTGGTCAGATGCTGTCTGGCCCTGAATGGTTGTCGTGGGAAACATCGGTCGTACTATAATTCAGGAGGAGCAGCAGACCGTCATTCTTCAAGACGGTGCCGACTAGAGTGCACTGCCGTTCGTCGACTTCATAGCTCCGACTCCGACAATATGCCGGCGAGGGAGCAAGGGACGGCGGCGAAGGCGCTGAAGCTGAGCAGCGGGCACGAGATGCCGGCAGTGGGGCTAGGCGTCTGGCGGATGGACGCCCCCGCCATCGGCGGCCTCATCCACTCCGCCATCCGCGCCGGCTACCGCCACTTCGACTGCGCCGGTACGCGTCCGCCCTCCCTCTCCCCTCTCCACCCTCTGCACCCACCTGGACCCAATGGAATTGCACTGAATCTCCATGAGCCGTCTTCCACCGTTGAGTCTCATCTAGAGCCTGCTTGTGTATGTCGCTGTGGAGTCTCAAGTGGGAAAAGCAAAATGGCGAGTTCGTGATGTCTAGTTTAGGTGGCTTCAAGCAGTAGACTTGCAAGTATCAAAGAATTTATGTACACTATCTATTACTTTTATTCAGGAGCACTAGCTCTTGATTGACAGTGCCATCTTTACGGAGATTTCGCCCTGAGCCTGAGGTGATGTTGGAATAATCCAAACTGGAAAACACTAGCTGTGTAGTTCTGAGATTTGGAGCCATGCATGAGTACTATTCATAGTCTGTTTTTTGTCACCACATACAAACGCGCTGTTCACCATCCTATACGTTTCAATCTTATTCTTACGTTTAAATCTACTCATATCTTTTCAACCAAAAGTTTAATTTATGAACCGTTTCACATATTTGTGTTTATGATGGCGAGGACTTTCAGTTGAGATCACTTTGTAATATATTTAAACAAGTTTCAAATTTAAATTATGAAACGTGATGAAATGCGGTGAAGCAATATGATT
Organism: Triticum urartu; assembly: GCF_056163025.1. Lineage (NCBI taxonomy): Eukaryota > Viridiplantae > Streptophyta > Magnoliopsida > Poales > Poaceae > Triticum > Triticum urartu. The sequence continues at coordinate 22,953,989 of NC_141875.1, forward strand.
TTTTTCAACATGCATGGTTACTCTGCGAGATGTAGAGAAAGAAGCATGATGAAACCGGTGACTTGTAGTGGAACAATATGTTTTTTTTATGAAACAAGGTGAAACATTATTGCTTTTTCATGAAATTACTGAATTTGGATGAAATAAGTTTGAACTGTGGTGATTTAGTTGTCAAAATATTAATTTATAAATATATATTCAACATTGGTCTTGTTTTAACGATCTTGTCAGAAAAAAACACAATTTCACAAATAAAATGTAAACCAAACTTTTATTTGAAAATATATATTTGGCATGTACAAGTATTTATTTGAATGAAAGTCAATGAGTTGGAAATAACATGCGAGTCTGGTTGGATGAGAGAGAAAATACTACAGATGATGTCAGCAATCCCACCACAACCATAACAAAATGGTGAATGCATGCAGGGAATGTCCGCGCATGATAGAAAATCCTCTCCCGCATGGGTTTGGATTGTATTTGTACGGTTTGTGCGAAAATGCACTTTAGAGTTTGAGCGCGAGGTAGCTCGATATCCTGAGCGCACTGGCGGAGCTATGTGTATGGTTGCAGGGGCCACTGCCCCCCAGATTTGTGATATTCTGTGAAGAAATTTTTTTGTAGCAGTATAGATTGAAGAAAATACAGATTTTTGTACCACTACAAGAGTTATCGTATTTTTCCATTGGCACCCAGTCACCCCATCCTAGCTCCGCCGCTGCCTGAGCGCTCAATTCCCTCGTGATCCGCCCCCATTCTGTATTATAGTAGAGTTTTTTTTTCAAATAGTTTGGATTGCTTACCGTACTAGATAGCGCCCCGCGCGTTGTAGCAGAAATTTTAGCAATGAACGTATCAAAATTAAAATTAGAATATATGAGAATAATACCGCACCCCATTCAACCTAGAGGTAAATGGAAGGTGGATGCATGTTATACTGTCTTGTGACATTTAAATCCAATTATTTATTATTGAAAAATGAAATAGAAAAGAATTATGTGAAAGGCTTTCATGCGCTTCATGACATAAAGGGCTCACGTGTGGTCGAAAGAGAAAAATGGAAACTTGAATAGTTGCATGTTGGTTGATGATGCGGATGGCATGCATGTGGTGGGAAGCGGAAAGTGAAGCATTTATTGGATGAATTAGCTTGATGATGTGGATAACTTGCATGTGCAATTAAATGAGAGGTTATGTGTGGGGCATTTATGATGATGTGGATAGACTGCATATCTATACCAATATAAAAAGACCCAAAGAGGTAGATTCAATTAATCTCGACCATCAAATCATGTCAATCCAATGACCTAGACTGCTTCAATGTCGAGCGCTCAACATGTTTAGCGTGCAGTTAATTTCATGCCAAATATAATACTAATCACATAATAACACGCAAATAATATCCTACTTAATATCCGCATGCATTTAATATACTTTCAAATTAACGTGCATTGCAAGTACACATTGACTAGGTAATATAAATAAGATAGTGGAGATGAACTTCTTAGGTACTCAATATATAGAATGTGTCACGAGACTTTAGTTGAGTGAAATCAATTTTAAACCATGAACTCATAGAGCCCGTCTAAATCGAACCTCAACCTTACAACCCCTTAAATTCGTACACTATACTTGCTAACCCCGGTCATTTTCAACCCTAGAACGACCATAGACCTCTTTGTATGCACAATCCCGACCAGGATCACTCGTTTCTGTCACTTACTACATGCTGCTGGCCTTGCTTGACTTGTGCCCATCCTATGGCGATTCGCCTGCGCGAGGCCCCTTGCAACGATCGGCTTGGGGGCTCGGACTAACGGCTGGGCGAGTTCCAGGGTATGCCCCGAGGTGTTTGGGTGAACGCCGACAGAGTACAAGGGCCTGCAGAGCGGCCCCGGGCAGCGTGACATGGCGGCGCCCACGAATTTGAGGCACCAGGCGGAGGCCGCAGAGCGGCCGCGCAACGTGCAGAATCATGCGCGTGCGGCGAGCATGGTCGCACTGTGGTGACGGCCGTGCCGAGTCTGCTAACCGTGACACATGAGCAATTTCTTCCAATGTTATGTTATCGACCACCAGTCCACCACGGTTGATGCTCTTCCTCGCCGTACAGCTGCTGCTCCTCCAGGATTACATGACCGGCATTTCCCACGACAACCATGCATGGCCGGTCAGAGCTTGCAGTCCCGGAGGAGCCCGATGCAGACTGGCATTCTTCAAGAGGGTGCCAGCCAGAGCGCACTCCCGAGACCTCGACGAGGAGCAGCAATTACTATGTCCGCAGACACTATACACGCACGCCTCCGAGAGTGCTTGCAAATTGCAACCTGTACCGCTGCGGCGATCGTACACAGCACAGCACATGGCTGGCAATGAACAACAGGCTCCCACGCCCGTACGTTGCCCCCGCAGGAGAGACTCATCAAGTCATCATTCTCTGCATTATATGTAGGCCAAGTCAGATTCACAATATAGCCATCAAGATGCAGTATAGCACCGACACAAATAATCTCCGTCTCTCACCTAGCCGCTCTTCTCCTCCACAACGGACTGCTTCACGCCGTATATTTTTTTTAATTATTGGTATATAAGCCATCTCGTCCGGTCGACCGGCTTCGTCCTCCGCCGGCCGCGCCCGCGTTGCTGGATCAGACGAGATCAAACAACACGTTTTAGCTTCGGCTACAGCCAGCCAGTCAGGTGGCCCACTAGTCAACTACTACGACACACGCACAACTTATCAATTCAACGGACAAATTGCCCTTGGTCCCTTTTCATCCAAACCTTGCCCGATCTCGCTGCCGGTTAGCTCGGTCTCTTCCCCGCTCCGAATTGATCCTGCTATCAGCTCGTACGCGCGAGACTTGCGCCGGGCGGCTGTGTGACGGAAAGAGAGGAGAGGGAGGAGAACCGGGGCGGCGCTGAGCTCGGGTGGCTCGCCGGCTGGCTGGCACCGGCGAGCGAGGCCGAGCACGACGGCGGGTGTGAGGCGGTAGTAGCAGCGGCCAGTGGGGCGCGGGTAAGGATTGGGGTTGACTTTCTGTGCCATGTTTTCTTTGCCCTATCTATTTGGGTTCCCCTGCCATAATGGTTCAATCTACTAATAGGGTTTGATTTTATGCCGTCCTGACCGTGGGCCATGCCTGTCATAATCAAGGTTAAATTCAGTTCAACCAGTAACCGATGCAACATGATAGTTTTTTAAATGAAAAAACAATTTTTTTTGGTAGTTATCAACAAATTTTCAAAAATAGGTAGGTTTTTGAAACCCTAGCCAACAATACTGATAGTTTTATGTTATATAATCCCCTTGGCTAAAAGCATATTGATTTTATTATGTGATCGATCTTTGGGTGAAACCCATGGGATGTACCCCAACAGATGTACTAACAGGGTTTGTTGCCTGATGCTGCAGCTAAATATCAAAACGAGGCTGAAGTTGGGGATGCACTTGCGGAGGCATTTGAAATTGGGCTTATCAAGAGGGAGGACCTATTCATCACAACCAAGGTTATTTTTAATTATTGATTTCTTGAAGCATGATTGCAGGAAAGGATATTGCAATAAGAAAGTATTCTCTGTTAACAATTGTGTCCTATAAGCTGACTAGATGAGGTTTTGTACCGAGAACGACAAAATAACATAGGGTTTTAAGACATCCATGGATGTGGTATTCAAAACTAAGAAAAACTGAAACTGTATGGCTGGTCTAGCAACTAAGGTCTAACTGCAGCCAAGAAGCTAAGAAACATATGAACAACATATTTTATGAATGGTCCACAAAGCGTGCCTTGTTCCCTGTATGATTATGAATAACCACAACTACGACTACACTAACAAGCATATGCATAATGACATTAGCAAACTTACCCATAACTACATCAACATGTATGTATAGTTATTACAATGGTACAACCATAAGCATACGCATATAGTTATAGGCATAGTAGCTTATCATGGGAACCTAACAAATATGGATGACTATGTTTGGATCATGGCAAGCGCTTGTTCGTGCTAGCTTCACTTTGCCATGAACTCCATGCAATAAAGGTTGAGCACGATGACCTTGAAATTATCCTTAGCTAGAACCTTAAAGGTCAGGAAGTACCCGATCTTCAATTGCTGAGCCACCATGAAGCCGGACCACCCTTGGTCAACGGCGAGTCTCCCACCAGGAGCTACACCTTCCAGCTGCAACCGGTGGTCATACTGAGATGATCACAGAGCTACAAGATCCGGGTTGCAAATTCTCATTGTTCTTCAAAAAACCTCCGGAGGTCGTCCAGAAGGTTCTCTCCTGGAGATACTTGACTCCATTTTGCAGGTCTGACATCATGTGCTTGACATGCCTCCTCATGTGAGTAGGCAAGTGAGTGCAACTGAATGCTCAGCATAACATCTGTTCCGGTAATGACCTCCGACACCAACACCTGTCGAGAAACATTAAGTTATTGCACTTGAAGAGCGTCTTCCTTTCCATTTATGGATTGAGAAGACACCGCCTCTTGCATAGGAAACAAAATAAATGTAAAAAGGATTGGAGTCCGGAAGTAACTTCATCTCATGTGCGAAAATCATGTTGCAAAAAGTGGGTAGGACCCGCGTCCTTGTGGAAGCGCCCAACGTTCCCTGACCTTCCCGATGCTTCTTGGAGGGCACCGACCTGTACAACGGGTTTATCCTGGGAGCAACTAGCTAGAGTATTATTGCCGATGAGCAACTTCATGCAGGCGACCGTAATGATAAAGATCAGGTTAAACACAACATTGACCACAACATATATAAATTGAATTACAATGTGCATCACCATAAAACACAAACACCTAGACACATGTGCTTCACCTCGGTGAAGATCGCCGCCTGGCAACATTTTAATCAAACCGTTCTAAACCAAACGGTCCACCCATAATCAAACTTAGCCTCTCCCGAAGCCTACCCATAACTGACGATCGAAGTGAGGACCGTCCACTTGTTTGGTTTGTGCTTAGTTGGCGGTAAAATCAAATGAAATCGATCATGCATACATTTCTAACTACCGTCTGAATGCAATTTTGTGGCATAATATTGGGTAATGATCTTGTCTCGGCTCCTCGCATCCTGAGGCGAGGTGTAGGTGATTTGTCTCGTTTCTTCCCAAGACGAGGAGTGCAAGTGTGCCTTTTTGCACTTCTTTACTTATTCATTCCTATTTGTGTTATTCACCACCTAATTGGCATCCGTATAGAAAGTTAGATAGCAAAACACAATTCTGTGAGCAAACAACCAATGCGGTATGCGGGCCTCCTAGGCCATTTCCCCCAAATCCGGCTCCATTTGATGTTTCATGAGGCCAGTCAGCATGGAGCTAGAAAAACGAAGGAGGTGCAGCAATAATTCCACCAGAATGGCTGCTAGTTAATGTGCGCTACCGGGTCGCATACCCACTTCCCACCCGCGTCATTATAAACCCATTCTGCTTCACACCTATATAACCCCCCCCCCCCATCGCTTGCCGACGGCGGCGCCAAATAGACACCAAACTAAATCCTCACCACAGAACTCGCCCCCGCAGACCATGTCACGGCGACCACAATCTCATCTCGTACCTTTCCCCGACAAAACCGAAAAGGAATGCACCAAGAGGGAGTTCTAGGAGAGGGCTTGGGAGTAGTTCGAGTGGGTTGAGGAGGGCACACGTCGTGAGGAGGAAACAACCATCGGCCTCTCCCAGAACTCCCTCTTGGTGCATTCCTACTTTGGGTGCATGATGATGGCCGCCTGGGAAGAAATGGATGCCGTGCTCACACCAACCTTAAAATTGTGGCCATATCCCGCATTCAGGACTCACAAGCATTCGCTCGAAGTGTGGTCATGGAAATGGAAGTAGCCAAAGGCTGCCCCACCGGCGAGGTCACATCCAAACGACGGAAGAGCCCATAGTTCATACTCTAGAAGAAGATCGTAGCTGAGATGAATATTGAAATCCTAGTTGTAATGTGTGCCAAAATACAGATTTCAAATGTATGATACTATCTAGCACGAAATAGATGTCATAATCCCAGCTGCTATGGACGCCAACACACCTACGTAAACATTTCTTCAAATATAGGCTAAAATGTAGCAGCAATACCTTCCACTCATTGAGAACAAAACATGAAAACATAAACAAAATGGAAAAATGGCTAGAAAAAAGCAAAAATAATGCAGGAGCAACGGAAACAAAAAAGCATCTTACCTCGAACAACAAATGACCGAACCAGAAATAGACCATGAGTAGAACTGAACAACAAGCCTTTGGCTCCAAGCATCTGCAGAAAACAAAACGAGAAAAGAGGATGATGACTAAGAAAAATAGATCAAACATGAGTAGGAGGCAAAAACAGATATGAGTGTGAGTATCAAGGGAGAGTAACAGTCAGGACCAAAGAACAAAGCAGGAAACCCAAACACCTGCAAAGACAAAGAAGAAAGGAAAATGATGATAAGCCAGAGAAGCATATTAGTGACAAGGAAGTGGGAAATAAAATCCAAACCTCAACTAATGGGAAGAACAAACGGCATGCCGAATGAAGGAGCGCACAAGGGGGATGCACAAGAAGGGCAACATCGATGATGACGTTCGACGAATTATGTGCTCCAAAGAGAGGCTAAGGGTAGACAGCCGTGTGTGGCATCATGTGAATGACATAAAGTAGGAAAATCAGAGGAAAACCGGGCTGCAGCAAAAAAGGACTTGTGAGCCACAACACCATGCATGCAAGCACAATAACTAAACCCACCACACAGGCTCAGACACACGTCCACACATGCCCATTAGCAGGGAAAAAATGACCGATGCTCGAATTGTGGCAGAGAGAGAAGGATATGATGAAAAGCGATACTGGTCCGATGATGAACCGACCCAAAACAGACGTGCATGACCAGTCGCATGTCACTCATTGCAAGGTGGTGAACTATACATAGGACAAAAACAAGCGTTTTTGCACTGAGACAAAACACGATGCACCCACTTAACACACACCGCAAACACAATGACACACTACAAGGATGCACGGGGTCGAACTACACACGAGACACAAACAAGCATTGTGCTGAACCAGCACACGACACATACCTCAAATGCAGCGATGGGACATTGCATATGGGGCGAAAAACACTATTAGGTTGCATGACGCGCACAAGTCCCGCGTTAGACCCGACAACACCGAACAGGGAACAAAGAGAGACAAATAGACCGGACAGGTCGGCACCTAACACACCCACCAATGCATGCAAGCAGAAAAGGTTATACCGGGAAGCACAACTACCTGACAAAATCCACCATCCGAGCACACACAAACAAGGTCGGTGAATAAAACACCTCATGTACCCATCCGCACCAACGCATGAGGCGAGACACACAGTGCGAGGGCAATGACCCTCAACCCAGCAACACCGAACAACCAGGTAGCCACAAAGAAGACCAGCCAGGGTGACACAGCAGCCGGGTGGTCAGAAAGGCCGAGCGAACGCTTCTCCAACATCTAGGAGCATCCATCATGGTAGACCAGGCAGTGCCGAACAAAGAAGAGATCAAATCGAGACAAATAGGACCGGCCAGTTCTGAACGACATCCCCCATCTGAGTAGATGCGGCCAGCCAAGCAAACCCCTCATATCCCCACCACCACCAACGTAGGAGCGACCAAGCCCCGAGAACATCCAGCATCCAAGCAGATGCAAATAAGGCCGGCCAGATAAGGCCCTCACTTCCCGCAACATGTGACGGACGAGGCGGCCCTGGGCGCGCACTCGGCGTGCACGTCATGGACCCTTGAGGAAATCACCGCAGGGTGAAGCTCCCCGGAAGATCGGATGGCCGAATAGATGAAGACGCACTGCGAGGGGCACACGACAGACGAGGCGGCCTCGCGCGCACTCCATTGCTATGCCTCATATACCCTCGAGGAAATCGGTGCGGTGAAAAATGCCCGGAAAGATCGGACGACCAAAAACATGCCAGCGAGCCAGCAGCATGAGGCAGACACGGATCAGACCGCACAGAGCGCACTGGTGATTGAGGATGCCCCCAGGAGGCGGGTACTCAAACATCCTTTATAGTAACCATGGGGTCCCACCTGTCCCCTCCCCCTTCCCAATTTGGACAAACTGGCTCACTTTTGCAACACCTTAGTAGCTATAATTATTGACCTAGGTTTAGGGTAGATAATATATCCAACAATGGGGTTATGGTACTAAGTATTTTTCTTTACACCCCATTTCACTCTCAATACTCGAATGATGTTGCAATCTTCTTTCTCCAACATATATTCTGTTATTCAAAGCTCCATGTCTGTTGTCATTGTAGTTGTGGAACTCAGATCATTGTCATGTGGTCGAAGCCTGCAAGGATAGCCTTAAGAAGCTGCGATTGGATTATCTAGATCTCTACCTTATTCACTTCCCTGTAGCTACAAAGCATACTGGTATGATACTTTTATTTATCCTATGCAATCCTATGTAACATGAATAAGAACACTTCATTCCATTTCGTCTAACAGAATTGAGTATTTTAATTTTAACTGTATATAGGAATTGGCACCACTGCCAGTGCTCTTAGTGATGATGGCGTGCTTGATATCAATACCACTGTCTCCTTGGAGACAACCTGGCATGCAATGGAAGATCTGGTTTCCATGGGACTGGTTCGTAGCATCGGAATTAGGTAAAGACGTAAAGTACAACATATTACCATTGGTTATTTGATCTGCTCTTACTGTGATGAATTTTGTTTAGAATTATTGAGGCATTTGGTCTTGACTCATTTAACCTATGTAGATATTATGCTTCGTCACCTGGGTCAGTTAGTTGATGTTCTTCGCATTGATCCTGGTCATGGACACAGTTTAGTTTACTTAGTATTGCAAATTGTTTGGTTCAGTTGTTCTGTTTGCTTACTAGTAGTAGTAAATTTGTTTGATCTATATCTCTTGGCTGCTGCAAGTTTAGAATAATTTGGTACCTCTGAATCTTCCAATTTATTGGTTTACTCGTTTCTATGCAAATTAGTTGCTGGCCTTGTTGCTCGGAGTTTATCTCCATATTTTCTAAATAAAGAGTGTGAGATATTTTTTTTGTGAACCTTTCAAGTCCGGGTGCCCCTAAATTCTCATAAATTGATGCTGTCGATTATATACTATGTAAATTTGTGTTAGTTGTTCTTGGCTTCCTGCTTCCAATGCACAATTATACAGTATACTATTTTTCCTCTAGTTTACTTTCCAACTAGCGTTGTGGGCACGTGCGTTTGTGCAGTTAGATTTTTTACATCATAGTTATTTCAAATTTTTATATAATATTGGTGGTTAGATGTTCATAAACCATTAGGCACAGATATAAATATATCAAAAAAATAGTCAAAATATATCATACAAATGTGTACTTGGCATTGATATTTCGTTTAAAGCACTTTTGCTAATATTCTAAGGAAGAAATATTGTGCGTCAATGGAAATAATTACACTAGGGTGGTAGCGTTTGGATTGGGTCAATTTCTTTATTGAGATTATGTTTTATTACTTTTAATCTAAGAAAATACTGAAGCTCATAAATAAATTATTTATCAGGGAAGTAACACTAAGTGTATTACCATGTTATGAGTGTTTCTAAATCTGTCAGGGAAGTCTCGACATTATAGTATTAGGATCCCACATTTAATTTCATTAGGTAACATGAGTAGTCAAAATGTATTGTCGTCCATGGCTCACCGTCATGCAAGGCATAGACTTATACGGTTGTCTATTCGCTCGGATGAATCTTGTTTGGCTGTGCCATCTTGCTCTTGATACAAACCCCAAAATCAGGCCATTACCAAGCAGCCTGCTTGGTAAGCTACCAACAAAATACTGCGAACAAAATATAAAGGCCATTGCCAAAGTTCTTCCAAAATCCGTCATCATTCATTTTCCTAAAGGGAAAATCAGTCATCATTGTCTCTCATAGTAATTACATACCGCTCGTCCAACTTAGATGGTCCAAGCATACTTCTATGGATCTTTATTCTACTTATTGTCCATACATCTTTTCTCATATAGTTCCATCCATGCATACTGATAGATCTATCCAATTCAAACATGCTAACAACATTCATCTCGTGTCACTTGTATATTTTATGATACCAAATAGAAATCAAATTGCTAATTGTTTGACAGCTACACAATGAGTTTCATTTATATATCAAATCGCAAATTTTCCTATGAAATTATTCTAAAATTATCTATTTTTAGAGGCTTATTAAAATCGGTTTGTCAAGCTTGTTAATCAATCAATGACATAAGCAATGATGTCATTACACGTAATACGTACAGTCTAGCTTTCCTGATGGGCTAGCTATCTTGCATCCCATCGAAAAAGGCATGCCTACTGCCTAGCTAGATTTGTTCCGACCAACACCCATGCATACGTTGCCTAGCTAGTTAGCTTTGGGTTTCGAATCAATTATGCTTGTATATAGTTGCAAAAAATTATGCATGTATATTGATCAAATGTTTTCATAAGTGATTATGTTAGCTACCAATTGATCCACATGCTTTACGGAGTCAAGTAATCAAATATAATTGGTAATTGAGAGTGGTTCCTCTACACCCACTCTCGGTGCACCCATGGTGCATTCACGAAAGAAAACATATCAAAACATTTCGAAAAAAATCTGAAACTTTGTGGAAATGATCATCAACAAATGTTAGAGAGGCTTGCAAAATTTGGTGATCAAATAATATTCGAGGAGCTCTCTACAAAAAAGAAAAAATTCACTGAAAATTAGTCAAAATGTAAGTGCACTGTTTGAGAAGATTTTATAATTTTGTCTTTTTTGTAGAGAGCTTCTCGAATGTTATTTGACCACCAAACTTTGCAAGCCCTCATAACATTTGTTGATGATCATTTCCATAAAGTTTCAGAATTTTTTGAATTTTTTTTGCTATGTTTTATTGTGTGGGTGCACCGAAGCTGGGTGCAGCCACTACTTTCCCTTGGTAATTTTGTCCGAGTACGATTCAAGGATTTAGACTACTCTGGTTATAGCACTCCCAAGTAAGCAAAGACACTTAGCGCTCTCCACAGTAATGTCAGTATTTAGACTACTCTGGTTGTAGCACTCCCAAGTGCCAATTTTGAACTTAACTCCCTTGAGCCGTGCATACTCAGACTAACCAGAATCGAGCTGTAATAAATCCCTTAATCTGCGTAGTTCCATTACGTTGTCCTCACTTCTTTGACGATCTGAAATTTCACGGCTACCTCTGATGCCGGAGGAATTCTATTTCTCAAATCTAACCATTGAAATATTCATGCAGCAACTACAGCATCCTCCTCACCCGAGACTGCTTGGCCTACGCCAAGATAAAGCCTGCGGTGAACCAAATCGAGACACACCCTTACTTCCAGCGCGACTCTCTTGTGAAGTTCTGCCAGAAGCATGGAATCCGCGTCACTGCACATACCCCTGTGGGCGGCTCCACTGCCAACACCGAGTTGTTCGGCTCTGTCTCATGCCTCGACGACCATGTCATCAAGGTCAGTGTCACAAATAGTCGCATGATTGCTTCATGCTCTACACAGATTCACATTCCATTCCAGCATGCATCTAGTCTAGAAAAAAAAAGCACTACCTCAAGCATGGTTTTGTGATACTTTCTCAACCTCTGCTTGTTGTATCCATGCTTGCAGTCCCTGGCCGAGAAATATGGCAAGACGCCGGCGCAGCTGGTCCTCCGGTGGGGCCTCCAGAGGAATACGGTGGTCATCCCCAAGACCTCCAAGGTAGAGAGGCTGGAGGAGAACTTGGCGGTCTTCAACTTCGACATCTCCAGCGAGGACATGGAGAAGATCAAAGCCCTAGACCGCAACTACCGCAGCAACCAGCCGGCCAAGTTCTGGGGCATCGACATCTATGCTTGATTCCACTGCATGATTTGCTCCCCGGACAGTGCAATTAATAATATTGGAGCTTACCATTAGCTCAAATGAACTTGAGTTACAGATGATGAATTTGGACCATAATTAATCAGTTTGTCATTCTATTCGTACTGAGTCATTTCCGATTCATTCCTCAAATATCTTTAGGAAAGGTATACGTGGGTGAACTTTATTCAATAAGTTGATCCTAGCAAATTATTGGCAACACAACCTGATCCTCTGTGTTTGGTTGAACTCTTCCATTGCCTGAAAACAGATAATATCTGGTTGAGCTTCATTCAACAAATTAGCCTTGTCAAATTATAGAGTTGCACCTAGGAGAGGTAAGTTTTCACAGCATATGCTTTGGCAAATAAGTAATATGACTAAGGGCATCTCCAATGCAAACCCCTAAAATGGACATGGTATTTGTCCGCGGACTATGCGTCTACGGACAGTGGTACAGGAGCCAGCCATCCAATCTTGCCCGCATATTGCAAACCGAATTTGAACAAACTGAACAATTTTCATGTAAAGCAAATGATTTTCATCTAAACTGCACCAAAATCATTACATTTTTAAAATATTTCAACAAAACATTTAGCAGACTAGGCTCTCTTAACCTAGTCTAAATGATTGCAGTCTCTCTAAGCCGGCATGAATGTAGCGTTGGCGCTCTAGAGTGCATGAATGCATGACAGCCGCTTCGCATGGGAGAGGGCGTGGGCATGGAAGAGGTTTTCGGATAGGTCTGGGGTGTCGTTTACCTGGAGCGGCCGAGATGCCCGCAAATCCCCATTGGTTTGCCTCCAATTTGTGAGAAAACGGACATCCGGACTACTCCGCATACCGATGAGGTGTTGCATTGGAAGGCAAATCACATTCAGACCACTTGATCCGGACAGTTGCGTGTGGTTTACGAGTATGGAAACAAACAAAACACTTGTTGGGGAAAATCAAACTAGTCTAGGATCTGCGTGCACCCAATTAATAGAAAAAGGTACACAGCAAAGTCTTGTTGTTTCCCTACAAAAAATTTACATGAGTGCGAGGGAAAAACGAAGATCCCAAAATATACAAAAAATGCATGAGCAATCGTTTTGCTATAACTAATATAACATCCGTGCGTTGCTACGAACCACAAAATGATTCATTTATATTAGATTAGTTGTATATACTTCCTCCATTTCATAATTATCATCGTGCTTTTAGTACAAATGTCACTACACCAGTGATGTGATATGATTTTTTTTCCTCTTCAAGTTGGAGGAGTCTGCCGGGTAATAGATGTACGATGAATATTGGGGTGGAGTGGGGGAGTGAGCTCACCACCATCAACAATAACACCGGTTTATAAGATAGTAGAGATAAATTAGTTATAATACCATGGTTGAATAACTATAAAAGAGAAAATTGCACCAAGACGCATGTTTTCGAGGGAAGGATGACAATGGGCAGGGTATATGGTGCGGGCATAATAATCCCGTATTTATCTCATGTTACTTATGGGCGTAAAATCCTACCCATATTCTACCCATCGGTTAAATATCCATGTACATGTCTATACCCTATGCGTATCCATGCCCGATAGGTATCCATTGGGAAGATCAACACAAAATCGAAGGGTGGTGTGGGCAGTTACTAGTTCCATTTGTGGTGGAGGCGCCATCCATGCAGATGTTTCTATGATTGGTGAATGGTTATCAGCAGAAGGACCAGGGCGGGGCACGGAGCTTACATATAAACAATCATTAGCCTAGGATTTATAACACTTGTGACCCACTAGTAAGATAATCGGATAGGGTCTGGGTGTACCCATAGGTACAAAACTGTACCAACTCCTACCCCCACAGCTAGTCCGGTAGGGCTGTCTTAGAAAACTGCATGTGGCCCAGATCTGGTCCACCCAAGCGCGAGCCTGAGGTCCTAGCTGCAGACAGCGGATGTCCAGACTCCGGAGAGGAAGGAGCCGCCACCTCCCTACGTCGCCTACTGAAGCCTGACAACCAGAACCGAGTCGCCGAACCACCGCAAGCTCGCACCTGCCCTGATTGCCCGCCACCAAGACACGCAGGAGTGCCAACCGCACCGGGCCACCTGGGCCCCCCAGTAACCAGAACCAGATAACCCCATCAGCGTGAGACAACTCCCAAGAAGGGCACGATTTGGAGCTGCCGTTGCCCGAGCCATCCTCACACCGACGGGGCATGGTCACCACCACCACCACCACATCACAGCAGGCAATGGCCAGGCCTGCCACCCCTGCACCCTGCCGCAAATGGACGGGCACCGCCGCCAGAGCCGGCGCTTCACGTGCCGCACCACCCATGCTTGGTGAGCGCGTGAGATCATATGCGGCCACTACAACAAGGCAGCCCGCCCACGCTACCGGCACCGCGGCGCGCCTGACCGCCGCCATGACCTGCGCGAGCGCCACGTACCCGCACGCCTCTGTGTCCAGCGCGCAGCACCAACTACAAATGAAGAGGACCCGTCCGCAGATGCGAGACAAGCTTTGTCTGACCGTGCTCTACGACGACTGTGAGGAAGAGAGGAGGCGGGATGGAAGTGTGGCCGACGGCTGCTAGGGATTCGCCCTGCCGTTGCAAGACCGGGTGGGGCGAAGAGAGAAAAATGGCGAAGAGCTATTCTATCAATTTTTAGTCCGAGAGTTTTTAATACACGGCGTACCATCCATTTGAGTTGGATGGAAAACAGTAACAACACTGAAACTTGAATATGACGTGCCCGAATTGTTTGTAGGTGCGTGAGTGCATTCATACCGGTAGGCAGGTGAGGCCAATTTATGGGCATTTTTAATTAATATATACCACATCTAATCGACGGCTCGTGTCCATATCATTCGGTCCATGCAGCAGCATGCATGCGTGCACGTACGCCCCCACGATGATGATTTAAATGAAGTATTTTGCTGACGGACACAAAAAGAAAAAAGAAAGAGATGCATGCTTGTAATTCAAACGGTTTCTCTATGGGTACTATGTTTCCATCCCCAAGCAGCACATCGGGCAAAAGCTTCTAAAGTGGATGATTTCAGCTGTTTAAATTAACTTTCAGAACGTCAGAAGGCCAGTTGCTATTAAACGGAGTGTCGAGTCCGAAGCTGTTTTCACCATTATCTTTGCTTTGATTAGATCTTGAAACTAATCCTAGCTTCTGTCTTTTGACCACCTTCAGGAGCAACAACACTAGCATTTATATACTGCACTCCCTCTGACTGATCACGGCCACCATAAAAAATAGAGAGAATACCGAACACCGAGACCTCATCATCACCACAAGCCCCCAAGAGTAGGTCAACCATCAGCACCAAGGTTACCAAGGGATTGGTTGCCGCCACAGATCACTTCCACTGCCACCACCCTACATACCAACAACCCAACAAACACTCCAATCCAGACATCAAACTGCCAACCACGGATCCGTGGCCCCCAAAAACTCGCCCCCAAGGGGGAGAAACGACATCGAGATGCAGTCGTCGTCTGATCCAATGATGGATCTGAGGCTTTCGCCCGAGGCACAAGATTAAGAGGGTCACAGTAGCTTCCTGATGACGCCTGCAAGAAGGGAAACAACGCTCGAAGACGTCATGGTCATCGTTGCCGACAAGATGGACACAAGGCTTTTGCCTGAAGCATCCCGTCCCAATCATCTTCGTTGAAGCTGGCCGCTGTGCCCAGCAGCCCGAGACCTCCCCGCCCTCCTACCAGTCCGTGGCGAGCGTCCCCACTAGGATTAGCATGAGGTTCCGTTGACACAAGGGTTAATAAAAAAAAAGGCTTCTAAAGTGGATGATTTCAGCTGTTTATATTCAATTTCCAAATGTCGAAAGGTCAATTGCCCGTAAACGGTGTGTCGAAGCGGAAGCTATTTTCACCATGTCTTTGCTTTGATAATAAGATCTTCAAACAAATTAACCCTAGCTTCTGCCTTGTGACCACCTCCAGCAGCTACAACACTGGCACTTATAGAGTGCACTCACTCTCTGATCACCACAGCTCGTGTGTTATTATTCATATCCATCGTTTGGGCAACTACCATGCAGCTTGCATTTACAACAGCATGCACCAGCACCTGGCACTCCCTCTCATCATCTCGAACGTTGTACAGACAAAGATCTGATCTACACGTGGTAGTACGTGCGTATTCTGAGGATCTTGTATTGAGTGTCGAGATCACCAAAGACGTGGCATCTAACTCTCGATGGAGCAGCATACTAGGGCCGCCCATATATTATTCTTACACTAACACGCATGCTGCAGAGCAAGCAGTTTGACCTAGCAAACGAACGACACGACGACGACCACATCGCAGTTTGACCGGCCGGCCGGGTGATCATCATTCATTAACGCGCTCGTGCTAGTTACCGCCGGCAGCGGCAACGGCGGCGTCCTCGGTGCACCTGGGCCCGGGGTCGCCGAAGTACTGGTCGCGGCAGACGTGGAGAGACGGGTCAGAGTCGGCCGGCACACAGCGCTTACACGCGGCGGCGCACCGCTCGACCTTGTCCAGGCAGAGGCAGAGAGGCGGGATCGACCTAGTGCAGATGGTCCTGTCGCAGCAGTCCCACGGCCTCTCCTCGCCGCCCTACGTCTCCCTCGCCCCCGTCAGCGCCATGCCTGCTTCATCAGGAATTCCTGCATGACAACGACCATGACAAGCTAGCTAATTAGATACTGCCAGTTTCTTCCTTCAACCTCGAGTTTAGACGTCACCTTTGCCGTCGCTCGGGAGGCGAATGGTGGTGTCCACGTCGCCGGCGGAAACAAGGGACACGAGCGAAAGCATCAGGAGAAGGATGGTAGCTGTGCATTTCTTCATGGTGGTAGTGTCCATTAGAGCTAGCTTGTGTACTTGGTGAGGATGCTTCTTGGGCTCGCGGGAATTCTATGTATAGCCGTGTCAGGCGAATCACCAGAGGGCACGAGGGCAACGCGTGGCGCTTCCCGCCGGGCTATAGATGGAGGCAAACAGATATGGGTGATCATCACTTCACTTGGAGTAACTACCATGCTTTTTTTATTGAAGTAGGGAAGGGGTCCAGTAGGCCAAAGCGGTGTGACAGTACAAATTACAAACATCACCCGATGAATAGGGTGAAAAATAGTCTGCCATGAACTACTAGACACTTGTTCTGTTTGGATCTTTGGGTTAGAGTTAGTTTGGATTAGTTTGGACTCAACTAACCCAAAAATACCCAAACACGAGGGTTAATTTAGGTTAGATGCATCTAATCCATCCCTAAAAACTAACCCACCCAAGAGGTGCTTATTTGGGTTAGTTCTTCTCGGAATCACTAAAAAAACACATTTTGCTCTCGCTCTTCTCGCAGTAGATCCCTCCCCACTTCCTCGAAGCTTCTCATCCTCTCCCTCCCTCCCTCTCGCACCGTCCGTGAAAGCGCCTCGCCGTATCCGTGCTCCATCTAACCCTGCCATCAGTGGCGGATCCAAGATTTCATACTTGGGTGTTCAAAAAAAAATTGTGTGTGGATTTTTCAAAAAAACAATTGATCTGGTATCTAAAATGTTCGTGTACCGAGAAATTTTTCCCCGTGAAAATGACAATACCTTATAGAAATGGCAAAAGAAGTAAAGATTATGTACTGTACTACATAATCATAAAGTTGGTATACAATGCATTTGAAGACAATGGGCAAGAAAAATGCTAATTATCTGGTGCTGATGACATGTGTAGGTGTTGTCTGAAGTTTAAATCATGCTTGCTAAGTCATTTTTTGCTGCCAAAGATGGTATTAGCGAGAAAGGTCATTTGGGCACTGAATGTATTAAAGTATACATCATATATTAAAATGTCTAGCCAAAAGATTTGGGTGTACAACTGTACACCCATGACCAAGTATGGATCTGCCTCTGCCTGCCATCCAAATATCTCTTTGATTAGAGTTAGTTCAAAATTAGTTCAGGATTGAAATCTAACTTTAACCTCTAATTGAGTTAGAGTATCCAAACAGGGTCACTGTAATTAACCTATAAATCCATCAAAGATTCAGAATCTGTCGGCGGCAAAAAGGGATCTGGTCACGTCATCGATCTCCACAGCATTTGGATAAGCACGGAGTCACTAGTGGATTAGCCAACGACGACAATACTCTAAAAAAGGAAATATGATACTTTCTCCTTTTGGCTTATACCGCCACTTGCTTTACGAAAATAATTGCAGCACATCTCTTTATGTGGAAATGTTGCACACGAAACTTGGCTGAAACTGGGTTAAAACGTACCAAGTCACTTTGAGATCAGACTGGAACACTATATTTCTTCAGAAACATGTTTGGACCCAATTAAACTTACGCGCAACCCATTTGAGTACTCCAAATATGTAGAACACCACAGGACCCTTTTGGTATGTAAGACCTTCTTTTTAATAAATCTTCAGATTTTTTTAAAGAAAAACATTAGCAAGAGAGCTGCTAAGATTACATTGCAACAGAAGAAGAAGCCGGTGGGTGAAACTGCTCATTTTATTAGAGAACAAACAATACAAAAAACCTTTGCACAGGACACATCACACCTATCTAAACTAGGTCTAAAACATGAGATGGCATACAAAAATGCCAAGGACCAAGCAAACACAACACAAATGGAGAAACACAACTCCAGCAAGAGCGACACCATCATACATCGCCAACCGTGCTCACGTGCAACCCATTCAAATACTCTAAATTTGTTGAACAGTACATGATCATTTTGGTATGTACGACTTTTTCGCAAATCTTCTGAATTCATCTCACATAGTATTTTTTTTCTTTTTTTTGCAGAAACATCTCACATAGTATTGTAAATTAGAATATGAAACATGTTAAATATCCGCATAGATTTTGGGGACACATGTTTAATTTATACATATTGAGATGGCATCTCCAGAAGGCCAAAGCGGCGCGACAGAGTACAAATTACAAACATCAGCCGAAAGATAGAAAGATTACACACTAGTCTCTGAACTTTAAAAACAGCCATCTCCAACATCAACCGGTCATGCATGCACGCCCATGAAACTCTGTACCAAAATATAAGACATTTTTGCACTGTAAAATCATCTTATATTTTGGCACAGTACAGAGTTAGTTAGTACTCCCTCTGTAAACTAATATAAGAGCGTTTAGATTATTAAAATAGTAATCTAAACATTCTTATATTAGTTTACGGAGGGAGTACATGTATCACTTGACCACCTCAAACTTGAACTATCCAGCATCAACAAAGATGGCACGACTGTCTCATCAACACAACTTATCTTATTCATCGATGTTGAGACCATGCAACTAAACACTACTAGCGCTACAACGACAACCCGGAACAAAACAACACGTACGTGCGCACCTACCACAGTGCGATACAGAACTCCGTGACTCGGTACACTAGGCCACTGACCGGCCGGCCGTCTCACTTTATTCGTTCACCATCACCCGGTGCAAAGATAGAGCTGAGCGTGCATGGACATCCGCGGCGGACGTCGGCGGCCAGGCTAGATCTCGTGGCACCTGGGCCCGGCCCAGCCGAAGTACCGGTCGCCGCAAACGCGGAGGGAAGAGCCCGACTCGTCCTTAAGGCAGTTCTTGCATGTCTTGGCGCACTTCTTCACCTTGTCGTGGCAGAAGCAGGTAGGCGGGGAAGACCTCGTGCACAGGGGGTGGTCACAGCATTTCCATGGCCTCGGCTTCTCCTCGCCGAGGGCGGCGCTCTCCTCGCTAACAGCCGTCTCCGTTGCCATCGCCGCCGTCGCTTCCTGACCAACGACCGGCGGACCAGAAACTCCTGGACCTGCACGCGCGCACACCGTTAGATATTACTAGTACATGGAGATGCCAAGTCTTCGAGGATGCGTGGTACCAGTACCACTTGGGATGTCGTCGGCGTCGGGCTCGGTGCAGTTTGGCCCGGGCCAGCCATGGTACCGGTCGTTGCACATCCGCTTGGAAGGGTCGGACTGGGACGCCTCGCACCGGGTGCAGGCCTCGTCGCACTGCTCCACCGCGTCCATGCAGCGGCACCGCGGCGGGATGGACCTGCTGCACAACGGGCTGTCGCAGCACTTCCACGGCCTCTTCTTCTCCGTAGCCGCCGTCGCTACTTCATCAGCAAGACCTGGATTCGTACATATATATCACGTTCATCACTACTTTAATTAGTGATCTAGACCCTCACATATTTCTTTACGGAGGGAGTAGCTAGCAAAAGCACTTGCTCTCTCTTCACAATTCTGGCAGTAAAACAATGTACATATAGTTTATCTAATCAAATAGCGTGACAGTTACCGTTGCTCGGAAGACGAATGGTGTCTACATGGTCGTCGGCGATGGCAGCGACGAGGGCCCCGAGGGAAAGCACTAGCAGGACGGCAGCAATGGTTCTCTTCATGGCTGCAGGTCGATTAGCTAGCTCCTGGTGAATGAAACTTAGCGGTGCCGGTCCGTATTTATAGCCGCGCGCGCTAGGTTTAGATGAAGATCGATCTTGCCGTTGCTATTTCTGCAACGGGCTGCTGGGTTCAGTTATCTTAATGTACATATACCCAGGGACCCCCGACACCGTGCACGCATTGAGTCATGGTATCACATGTCGTGCACGAATAACGAAGCATACGTTGTGGACTACTTTTGACTCGATGCATGCATGCGTGCTTGCATAATAATTAAACTGATGCATATTGCGATGCTTCTGACTAATCTATCAGAGATCACTTGTAACTAGGCTTTAGTTAACCTAAAATTAGCAGGTGGCTTAGGGTCGACAGGCGGCAAACACGCGGACTGGTCACCGGCGAGCTCGATAGATTCCATAGTCCACTTGGAATGATGCTAGATTCTCATACTACAACTAGCTTCGAAACTGGATAATAAGACGCATTTTAGAGCATCTCCAACAGCCGTCCAATGCGTGGCGTTTAAAAAATAGGTTTACAGCGCGCAAGTAATTTTTTTAGGACGCTAGAAGACCTTTACTCCAACAAGCGTTGTAAAATATGCAGTGCGCGCGAGTCCAGTGGTCCCAATCAAGCGGTCCCATCTGCATCATCCCAGAGTTTGCAGCGCGCGCGACCGGACGCACTAAATATGCTGCACGCGATGCTTTTTTAATACGCGCGTTGCATTAGTTATACCGTGCGCGCGCTTTTTGGGCGGCTGCTGGAGACTTCAAATCAGGTCCTCGCGCACTGAAAGCAACTTTTATACCGCGCGTCGCTTATATAGCGCTTCTGTTGGAGATGCTTTTAGTAGTCAAATCGGGCCCAATAGAGTAGATGTATAACCGAGTACTGCAACTTAATCACTTCGTGCAATCACAGCCGTCCGTTCTAAATTGCAAGGGGTCAAGTGGATTACTACGGTACATTATATTCTAGATACCATTGAATGGCTTGCAGGGTCCGGATCGCTCGGTTCGAGTGGATACGAGAAGTTCTCGAGTCTGCGTTGAATATGCCCTTACTTTCAAAAGGGTGCACACGCGTGGAGGGAATCACGATTCCGCGTGCATGCGTTGGGGGCATGAAGCCATCACGTGGTCTGCACACGTAAATAGATGATGATCGTACAAGCTCTCCTTAACCGATGGATTAGCACACTACTTGAGAGTGTTTAACCCGATGCATCAATTGCAACAAGACATTATGTACTTTTCTTTTGGAAGGGCAACTAGACACTCTAGTTAACCTATAGATCAGTCAATGAGTCAGAATCGCTCGGCGGCGAAAACGGATCTTGTCACATCATCGATGTCCACACGGCGATTCCATTTGGATATGAACGGACTCACTAGTGGATTAGCCAACGATGACAATACTCTAAAAAAAGAAATACATACTGTACTTTCTCTTTTTGGTTTATAAGGCCACTTGCTTTACGAAAATAATTGCAGTACATCAATTTATGTGCAAATGTTGCACACGAAACTTGGTTGAAACTGGGTTAAAACGTACCAAGTCATTTCGAGATCAGATTGGAACACTATATTTCTTCAGAAACATGTTTGGAACCAAGTAAATTTACGCGCAACCCATTTGAGTACTCCAAATTTGTGGAACACTACAGGATCCTTTTGGTATGTAAGACTTTTTCACAAATCTTCAGAACATTTTTTTAAGAGAAACAATAGCTGAAGAGCTGCTAAGATTCCATTGGAAAAGAGGAAGCCGATGGCTGAAACTCCTTGGTTTATTAGACAAAAACCTTTACGAAGGACACACCACACCTATCTAAAGTAGGTCTAAAACATGAGATGGCATACAAAAATGCCAAGGACCAAGCAAACGCAATATAAATGGAGAAACACAACGTAGGCAAAAGCGATGTCCTCGTACATCGCCAGCCATGCTCACATGCAACCCATTCGTATACTCCAAATTTTTATAACAATACATGATCCTTTTGGTATGTAAGACATTTTTCGCAGATCTTCATGACTTACCACACATAGTATTGTAAATTATAATATGAAACATGTTAAATACCCACATAGATTTTGGGACACATGTTTAATTTATACATATTGAGAAGGTTTCGAAATTCATAAGTATCTTTAATTTCGGAGGACTAAGCATGAGTGATAGGCCGGATGAACATAATACAATTGTGCCACATACAGAGTGTACACATTTTTGGAGCACGAGTGATAGGCCGGATGAACATAATACAATTGTGCCACATACAGAGTGTACACATTTTTGGAGCACGAGTGATAGGCCGGATGAACATAATACAATTGTGCCACATACAGAGTGTACACATTTTTTGGAGCACGAGTGTCAGTGAGCACTTTATTTTTGAATAGTTCAAAAAATATATTTAAAAGATTTAAAACATGCTGAAAATAAATCCTACAAGGTAATATATATGTATACTACACATATAAATGACAAATTCATGATTTCGAAAACATGATCAGCACATGCACTATTCACCAGTAAAAATCCATGCATTTGTCTTTTTTGTGTAGCTCACATGTCAATTTAACTCAGTATCAATTTTTTTGCGTGTGTAGTATGCATTCATATTACCATGTAGAATTTATTTTTGCATTTCTTGAAACTTCAAAACTGTAGTTTTTCAACTATTCAAAATGTAGCTCACTGATACTCGTGTTCCGAGAGACGTTTGAACAGTTATAGACTAATTTTGTACATACACTATGAAAAATACAAAATTCTAACTACAACTACTACATGCATGTACCAACAATCTCCCACTTAGGGCATGCAACTACAATGACACCTACGATGATTGACGAGGTAAATGATAGATAAATAAAAAGAATAATTTGACCTTCCTTAGTCAAGGAATAATCTCTTAGCAAGGTTAATCCTTCTTTTTGTTGTACATGATGCCCCACACTTTTCAATTTTAGTTTTAATCTGTTCTTATGAAGTAGCGTGAAAATTTATTGGATTCATTGTATAACTTGTTATTAGAGGCATGCAATGTAAAAGAAAATGATCATATAAATCATTGTACTTACCTTACATGCAAAACCCTTGTGTTACGGATTTATTGTTACGGGCTGAAGTGGCAAATTATGGTTGGAGCTTAGGGGGGAAGGGGGGCACCAGTGAAAATCAAGGGGGCATGGATTGGTGGAAGAGGAGTCCGGGAAAACCAATCCATAGAAAGCTTCGGTAAGTGTAGCATTAATATTTTTGCCTCCCATCATTCTATCTATCCTTGTAATCCTCCCGGTCTAGATTGTTGGGCCGCCACAAGATGACCATGGAGCCGCTTGACAAGAACACAAGAGATATCATCCACAACCACGATGTCCTCTCTTCAGCAAGTGCTGTTTCATAGATTGCCACTCCTAGATTGAGAATGGAAACATGTTATGTGCTACCTCTTGAGCACTCCGTTGGTTTTCCCTGAAGAGGAAGGGATGATGCAGCAAAGTAGCGTAAGTATTTCCATCAGTTTTTGAGAACCAAGGTACCAATCCAGTAGGAGGCTACGCGCGAGTCCCTCGTACCTGCACAAAACAAATAAATCCTCGCAACCAACGCGATAAGGGGCTGTCAATCCCTACACGGCCACTTACGAGAGTGAGATCTGATAGATATGATAATATAATATTTTTGATATTTTTGTGATAAAGATGCAAAGTAAAATAAAGGCAAAGTAAAAAAGCAAAGGAAACAACTAAGTAGTAGGAGATTAATGATGATGAAGATAGACCCGGGGGCCATAGGTTTCACTAGTAGCATATCTCGAGAGCATAAGTATTCTACGGTGGGTGAACAAATTACTGTTGAGCAATTGACAGAATTGAGCATAGTTATGAGAATATCTAGGTATGATCATGTATATAGGCATCACGTCCGAGACAAGTAGACCGACTCCTGCCTGCATCTACTACTATTACTCCACTCATCGACCGCTATGCAGTATGCATCTAGAGTATTAAGTTAAAAACAGAGTAACGCCTTAGGCAAGATGACATGATGTAGAGGGATAAACTCATGCAATATGATGAAAACCCCATCTTGTTATCTTCGATGGCAACAATACAATACATGCCTAGTTGCCCTACTGTCACTGGGAAAGGACACCGCAAGATTGAGCCCAAAGCTAAGCACTTCTCCCATTGCAAGAAAGATCAATCTAGTAGGCCAAACCAAACTAATAATTCGAAGAGACTTGCAAAGATAACCAATCATACATAAAAGAATTCAGAGAAGATTCAAATATTGTTCATAGATAGACTTGATCATCAATCCACAATTCATCGGTCTCAACAAACACACCGCAAAAAGAAGATTACATCGAATAGTTCTCCACAAGAGAGGGGGAGAACATTGTATTGAGATCCAAAAAGAGAGAAGAAGCCATCTAGCTAATAACTATGGACCCGTAGGTCTGAGGTAAACTAGTCACACTTCATCGGATGGGCTTTGGTGTTGATGTAGAAGCCCTCCGTGATCGATGCCCCCTCCGGCGGAGCTCCGGAACAGGCCCCAAGATGGGATCTCGAGGATACAGAAAGTTGCGGCGGTGGAATTAGGTTTTTGGCTCCGTTTGATATTCCTTTTCTTCGAAACCCTAAAACAGGCAAAAAACATCAATTCTGGGCTGGGCCTCCGGTTAATAGGTTAGTCCCAAAAATAATATAAAAGTGGATAATAAAGCCCAATAATGTCCAAAACAATACATACTATAGCATAGAGCAATCAAAAATTATAGATACATTGGAGACGTATCATTATGAGACAAGATCCTAAGGCCAAAAGACATTGCATGTCACTGTCCTAGATTAAAAATCGAAACATGTCCGGGAAGCACGAATGCAACAAAAGTTGGAGACGTATAATTTTAATGTAATTCTTCTTAATTATGGTATGAATATTCAGATCCGAAAGATTCAAGAGAAAAGTTTAATATTGACATAAGAATAATAATACTTCAATTATACTAACAAAGCAATTATGTCTTCTCAAAATAACATGGCCAAAGAAAGTTATCCCTACAAAATCATATAGTTTGGCTATGCTCCATCTTCACCACACAAAATATTTAAATCATGCACAACCCCGATGACAAGCCAAGCAATTGTTTCATACTTTTGGTGTTCTCTAACTTTTTCAATCTTCACACAATACATGAGCGTGAGCCATGGACATAGCACTATAGGTGGAATAGAATGGTGGTTGTGGAGAAGACAAAAAGGGAGAAGATAGTCTCACATCAACTAGGCGTATCAACGGGCTATGGAGATTCCCATCAATAGATATCAATGTGAGTGAGTAGGGATTGCCATGCAACGGATGCACTAGAGCTATAAGTATATGAAAGCTCAAAAAGAAACTAAGTGGGTGTGCATCCAACTTGCTTGTTCATGAAGACCTAGGGCATTTTGATGAAGCCCATCATTGGAATATACAAGCCAAGTTCTATAATAAAAATTCCCACTAGTATATGAAAGTGATAACATAGGAGACTCTCTATCATGAAAATCATGGTGCTACTTTGAAGCACAAGTGTGGTAAAAGGATAGTAGCATTGCCCCTTCTCTCTTTTTCTATTTTTCTCTCATTTTTTATTTGGGCCGTTTCTCTCTTTTTTATGGCCTCTTTTCTCCCTTTTTTTATTTTTCATCCGGAGTCTCGTCCCAACTTGTGGGAGAATCATAGTCTCCATCATCCTTTCCTCACTGGGACAATGCTCTAATAATGATGATCATCACATTTTTATTTTTCTTACAACTCAACAATTACAACTCGATACTTACAACAAAATATGACTCTATATGAATGCCTCCGGCGGTGTACCGGGATATGCAATGAATCAAGAGTGACACGTATGAAAGAATTATGAATGGTGGCTTTGCCACAAATACGATGTCAACTACATGATCATTCTAAGCAATATGACAATGATGGAGTGTGTCATAATAAACGGAACGGTGGAAAGTTGCATGGCAATATATCTCGGAATGGCTATAGAAATGCCATAATAGGTAGGTATGGTGGCTGTTTTAAGGAAGGTATATGGTGGGTGTATGATACCGGCGAAAGTTGTGCGGTATTAGAGAGGCTAGCAAAGGTGGAAGGGTGAGAAAAGTGCGTATAATCCATGGACTGAACATTAGTCATAAAGAACTCATATACGTATTGCAAAAATTTAAAAGTAATCAAAGCAAAGTATTACGCGCATGCTCCTAGGGGGATAGATTGGTAGGAAAGACCATCGCTCATCCCCGACCGCCACTCATAAGGAAGACAATCAAAAAATAAATCATGCTCCAACTTCATCACATAACGGTTCACCATGCGTGCATATTACGGAAATCACGAACTTTAACACAAGTATTTCTCAAATGCACAACTACTCAACTAGCATAACTTTAATATCACCATATTCATATCTCAAAACAATTATCAAGTATCAAACTTCTGATAGTATTCAACACACTCATAAGAAAGTTTTATTATTAATCTTGTATACCAAGCATATTAAGATTTTAAGGAAATTACCATGCTATTTAAGACTCTCAAAATAATATAAGTGAAGCAAGAGAGATCAATAGTTTCTATAAAACAAATCCACCACCATGCTCTAAAAAATATAAGTGAAGTAGTAGAGGAAAACTATATAACTCAAAAGATATAAGCGAAGCACATAGAGTATTCTAACAAATTCCAAATCATGTATGGCTCTCTCAAAAGGTGTGTATAGTACGGATGATTATGGTAAACTAAAAAATAAAGACTCAAATCATACAAGACGCTCCAAGCAAAACACATATCATGTGGCGAATAAAAATATAGCTCCAAGTAAAGTTACCGATAGAAGTAGACGAAAGAGGGGATGCCTTCCGGGGCATCCCAAAGCTTTGGCTTTTAGGTATCCTTAGATTATCTTGGGGGTGCCATGGGCATCCCAAGCTTAGGCTCTTGCCACTCCTTATTCCATAATCCATCAAATCTTTACCCAAAACTTGAAAACTTCACAACACAAAACTTAAAGTAGAAAATCTCGTGAGCTCCGTTAGCGAAAGAAAAAAAA
Organism: Triticum urartu; assembly: GCF_056163025.1. Classification (NCBI taxonomy): domain Eukaryota; kingdom Viridiplantae; phylum Streptophyta; class Magnoliopsida; order Poales; family Poaceae; genus Triticum; species Triticum urartu. The sequence goes on from NC_141875.1 coordinate 22,981,429, forward strand.
AACCACTTCAAGGTACTGTAATGAACTCATTATTTATTTATATTGGTGTTATACCTAATGTATTCCAACTTCTCTATGGTTTATAAACTATTTTACTAACCATAGATTCATCAAAACAAGCAAACAACACACGAAAAACAGAATCTGTCAAAAACAGAACAGTCTGTAGTAATCTGTCGCTAGCGCAAGATCTGGAACCCCAAAAATTCTAAAATAAATTATTGGACGTGAGGAATTTATCTATTAATCATCTGCAAAAAGAATTAACTAAATATCACTTTCCAAATAAAAATGGCAGTAGTTTTCGTGAGCGCTAAAATTTCTGTTTTTTACAGCAAGTGTAACAAGACTTTCCCCAAGCCTTCCCAACGGTTCTACTTGCCACAAACACTAATTAAACACAAAAAACACAACCAAAACAGAGGCTAGATAAATTATTTATTACTAAACAGGAGCAAAAATCAAGGAATAAAAATAAAATTGGGTTGCCTCCCAACAAGCGCTATCGTTTAACGCCCCTAGCTAGGCATAACAAGCAAGGATAGATCTAGGTATTGCCATCTTTGGTAGGCAATTCTTCAATGAGGCATATACCATCTTTAGGAATTTCTTCTTTTGTATTGATTATCAAATTTTTAGGCACAAGATCAAAAAAAATCATTTGTAATAAATGGTTCCTTAATGATAGCAAAAAAATTGGGATGAACACTTATAGATTTGAGACCCGCAGTTTCCTTACTAGAGGATTCACCCTTATTCTTAGGAACATACATAAGCTTGGCAATTTTAGCGGGAGGACTTGGAGTGTTCTTTACGGAAGAAAAAGCGGTTCCCAAGTTGATAATAATATCCTCAAGTTTATCAATTCTAGTGGAATCGTGATTTATTTTCTCATTAACTATGTGTTCCTTCTCTTTAATATTTTTCAAAGTGACTCCTACTTTTGATCCATATTGAGAGATTCGGTTGTGAATCTTTTTCTCCAAATTTTCAATTAACTCTACGGTGGCAACCTTATTTTCAATAATTTCAAGCCTTTGCATTACATGCTCCATAGTTAATACAATTCCATTAACCAAAAGAGGGGGATGAGCCAAACAAATCTGTCATAGCATTATAAGAATCAAAAGTATGGCTACCCAAGAAGTTCCCTCCGGTAATAGTATCAAGGATATATCTGTGCCAGGGAGTTATGCCTACATAAAAATTGCGAAGAAGAACGGAAGTAGATTGCTTCATGGTAGATCTATTTTGAACATTGCAAATTCTATACCAAGCATCTTTTAGATTTTCTCCCTTCCTTTGGTTAAAATTTAGAATTTCACTCTCGGGAGATAACGGAGAAGATAAGAGACTAGCCATAACGACAAGAAAGCAAACTAACACAAGCAAACAAGCAGGCAAAAAGAGGCAAATAGAGAAAGAGAGGGAGGATAGAGAGAGAGGGCGAATAAAATGGCAAGGGTGAAGTGGGGGAGAGAAAAATGAGAGGCATATGACAAATAATGTAATGCGGGAGATAAGGGTATGTGATGGGTACTTGGTATATTGACTTTTGCGTAGACCTCCCCGGCAATGGCGCCAGAAATCCTTCTTGCTACCTCTTGAGTACTGTGTTGGTTTTCCCCGAAGAGGAAGGGATGATGCAGCAAAGTACCGTAAGTATTTCTCTCAGTTTATGAGAACCAAGGTACCAATCCAGTAGGAGGCTACGCGCGAGTCCCTCGTACCTGCACAAAACAAATAAATCCTCGCAACCAACGCGATAAGGGGTTGTCAATCCCTACACGGCCACTTACGAGAGTGAGATCTGATAGATATGATAAGATAATATTTTTGGTATTTTTGTGATAAAGATGCAAAGTAAAATAAGGGCAAAGTAAAAAGCAAAGGAAACAACTAAGTAGTAGGAGATTAATATGATGAAGATAAACCCGGGGGCCATAGGTTTCACTAGTGGCTTCTCTCAAGAGCATAAGTATTCTACGGTGGGTGAACAAATTACTGTTGAGCAATTGACAGAATTGAGCATAGTTATGAGAATATCTAGGTATGATCATGTATATAGGCATCACGTCCGAGACAAGTAGACCGACTCCTGCCTGCATCTACTACTATTACTCCACTCATCGACCGCTATCCAGCATGCATCTAGAGTATTAAGTTAAAAACAGAGTAACGCCTTAAGCAAGATGACATGATGTAGAGGGATAAACTTATGCAATATGATGAAAACCCCATCTTGTTATCCTCGATGGCAACAATACAATACGTGCCTTGCTGCCCCTACTGTCACTGGGAAAGGACATCGCAAGATTGAACCCAAAGCTAAGCACTTCTCCCATTGCAAGAAAGATCAATCTAGTAGGCCAAACCAAACTGATAATTCGAAGAGACTTGCAAAGATAACCAATCATACATAAAAGAATTCAGAGAAGATTCAAATATTGTTCATAGATAGACTTGATCATAAACCCACAATTTATCGGTCTCAATAAACACACCGCAAAAAGAAGATTACATCGAATAGTTCTCCACAAGAGAGGGGGAGAACATTGTATTGAGATCCAAAAAGAGAGAAGAAGCCATCTAGCTAATAACTATGGACCAGTAGGTCTGAGGTAAACTACTCACACTTCATCGGATGGACTATGGTGTTGATGTAGAAGCCCTCCGTGATCAATGCTCCTCCGGCGGAGCTCTGGAACAGGCCCCAAGATGGGATCTCGTGGATACAGAAAGTTGCGGCGGTGGAATTAGGTTTTTGGCTCCGTTTGATATTCTTTTTCTTCGAAACCCTAAAACAGGCAAAAAAAGCAATTCTGGGCTGGGCCTCCGGTTAATATGTTAGTCCCAAAAATAATATAAAAGTGGATAATAAAGCCCAATAATGTCCAAAACAGTAGATAATATAGCATGGATCATTCAAAAATTATAGATACGTTGGAGACGTGTCATTATGAGACAAGATCCTAAGGCCAAAAGACATTGCATGTCACTGTCCTAGATTGAGAATCGAAACATGTCCGGGAAGCAGGAATGCATCTCTACCAGATGTCAGAATGAGCTAACAAGTGAACCCATTGACCTAATTTTCTGGCTCCACCCTGCTCTCTGGTACTGGTACCCCTCCCTCCCCGAACCTCTACGGTCTAGTGTTAGAGTTGTGTCGAATATTGTATACAAGTGAGATTACATTTGGACTATGAGTTGTATTGTGTTTAGATAGAATATGGAGTCGTGTCCTAATATATAGCGGGGGTAGACACACGATGTAGCCTACGCCAACATAATAGCACGGGAACGTAGGGGAAGCCGACGGCATGTGCCGGCGTCCAGGGCGGCCGGGTGCGGTATCGTAGCGGTGTCATGGGGAGGAGTGTCCATAGTCAAGCCCCGGGGATGTAGCCATATCGGTGAACCTAGTTAGCAAATATAGGTGTCATGCCTCGTGTGATTCCTTGGTCCTCGGATGATCAACGGTATGCCTCGGATTTATTTTAACAAATGGTATCATGAGCTAGCTTGTTCAGAAGCGATGAGAGTTGATCTAGAGGAAGAAGAATATCGACAGAAATCTGCATGATGCAGTCGTGATGCGGGACGAAGGACGTCGCCGAGTTGCGATCTAAAGCAGAGTTGGTCGCTTGCAATCTTTGGTGAAGCAATTGGAAGCAGTCAAAGTTCCCGACGGAAGATACATGTGCGAGAGCTAGACGTGCGGCGATCGCGGATCGATCGGGCGAGCGTTAGAGGCAGCGGCGGCGGCGCACCGCGCACGGGCAGGCAGGCTGCTATCCGTCGATCAATGGCTACAGAATCCCACATGGGTAGCGGCCCAGGTGGCGAAAAGCCGCACGGCTGCAGGAGGTGGAGTCACGTACACGTACTGGCCAAATCGACGAATCAGGTCGGGTACAGCAGGCGAGAGCAATCAGTACGGGATTTGTTTGAGAGAAAAAAGGAGGACCGAGTCCTCATGTACCACGCAACGCTACGGTGCAAGGTTGATTTAAAATGGTGCACATGAGAGCTTTGAGTTGACGAGGCGCGGGGTGGCAGTCATGTTGAAGGTGGAGCTGAAGTTTGGAAGACTTCACTCGGTGCTGATTAAGGGGCTACGACGAAAGAGCTCAGACAGTCGAAGTCTATTTTCACAGGAAAAGCGAGGGACACGTAATTTGGACTAGAGTCCAGTGGTCTGATGGAAGCGTGAAACTCGTCATCGGTCGGTGATGATCGGTGATACTCTGCAGTGGGGGTTGAGTTATGTGGGTTCGCGACCCTTGAGTCTCGACCGGGACAACGGAGGCTCGACGCGTTAATAGCGGCGAGGCATGCGGTATGCATGGTACATGGAGACGGACCAAGACTCTGGTGGTCATACATGTGGTGAGACAACTGCGAATGTGACTCGGGGTGGCTACAAGCAACGGTGAAATTCCTTCAAGTTTCAGACAGACGGTCAAGAAAGGAGCGGTGATGTTGTGTTTAGGTAACTCTTACGTGTGACACCCAATATGTTAGTTGTTCATTTTCATACAGATCAGTGATCAGTGTGTGATGGCGTTGAACGGATACTTTAAAAGTTGAGAGCACAAACTAGAGTAACAAGAAACTTAATTTTGCTCGAGTATTGACTGTGGTCAAGAAAAGAAGGGACTACAATTAATATAAGTTGCTGGCGGAGTCATATGGAGTCTTTGGAGTAGCAGCGGTGCTTATGGGATAAGCTCGAGTCCAATGTACATGGAAGTTCGACGCATGGACGAGTTTAAGATGGTGAAGAATATTCACCAAGGTGGAGTTTGTTAGAGTTGTGTCGAATATTGTGTACAAGTTAGGTTACAGTTGGACTATGAGTTGTATGATAGGATATGGAGTCGTGTCCTAATAGGACACTTGTATCCTAGGCCTTTCATATATAGCGGGGGTAGACACACAATGTAACCTATGCCAACATAATAGCACAGGAATGCATGGGAAGCCAACGACATGTGCCGGCGTCCTGGGCGGCAGGGTGCGGTATTATAGCGGTGTCATGGGGAGGAGCGCCCATAGTCAGGCCCCGGGATGTAGCCATATCGATGAACCTCGTTAACAAATCTCGATGTCATGCCTCGTGTGATTGCTTGATGCCTCGTGTGTTTGTTTGGTCTTTGGATGATCGATGGTATGTCTTAAATTTATTCTAACATCTACTGCGCCAACATCGATGCATGCCGGACCCGCAGGAGAAGCGCAAGAATCAAGGCAGAATGGCATGAAGAATTAAGTGCGTGTGTAAACTAAACATAGTTCTGATGGTTAGGTTTCATATGGTGCGAGCAGCCCATTCGGGTTCATAGTTCATAGCTTGGGACGGGTGATCGCATTTTCTAGAATTATCTTGGGTTTCTGGTGTAACTCTTTCAACGGTAGTAAGATAGTCAACTACGAGACGTCTATGGTGACCCATGGTCTGCCGGCTTCGTCTCTCGGATATACTCGTAAGTTAGGATCTGTGTGCGTCCATTGAGATGGGCATGGATGTGTGTATGTTAGCGTTTGCGTCCGTACTGTGTTTATAAAAAGAAATGTGTGGTGCGCAAGAAAATCTTTTTGTTCGTGCAAATCAAATCAAAGTTAAACAACTGTAATCTTGCACTTGGCACTTTTGATCGATCGGCACAGCATGCACACTGTTTTTATTATTACACATGCTTTTTTTTCCACTATTTTGATTACTCCCTCCGTCTCAAAATTTTTGTCTTAGATTTGACTAGATACGGATGTATCTAATACTAAAACGTGTTTTGATACATCCGTATTTAGACAAATCTAGGACAAGAATTTTGGGACGAAGGGAGTATTACACATGCTTTTTATTATTATTACACATGCTAAGCGAGTTGAAGTGGAACTAGTACATAGATAGGCACTGGGACTACTGTGTGGATCACGGAGCAACAAGTTACTGAGAGGGGAACACGCCGAAACGTAGCTAGCTATGGTAGCTAGTTACCGGCGCCGGCGACGTCCACTTGGTGCGTGCACTTTGGGCCGGGCCAACCTTCGTGTATATCCAGGCAAACGTAGCGGCCAGGGCCGACCTGGTCGCAGTGCTGGCACGCGCTGGCGCACTGCGCCACCGTGTCGCGGCAGAGGCAGGCCCTCGGGATCACCCTCAGGCAGTGGGTGTCGTCGCAGCATGCCCACGGCCTCTCATCCTCCTCGAGTGTTGTTGCATCACCACCAAGACCTGTACCACATGGTCAAGAGATCAATGGATGGTATCTACGTACGAACCGTGCAAGTTATGCTTTCATGCTCAGTCGTATGTACCTTGGCCGTCGCTCGGGAGGCGAATGGCTGCCACCTCGCCGGACGCACCGGCAGGGCGGCCGGCGACGACGAGGGCCGCCCCGAGCGAAAGCACCAGCAGGATGTGGGCGACGGTTCTCTCCATGGCTGCACCGCTCGAAGGCAAATATTTGCTAGCTGTGCAGTGTACTGTTGCCTTGCGAAGCTTGTGGCAGGGCGGTCTCTATATAGCACCGTCCGGCGGACAGATCTCGATGGGCACGGAGGCGAAGGCGTGGCGCTTAGCCACTCACCACTGCATTTATTTATTTATTTATTTTGCGGGTCTACCACTGCATAATTGATGTAGAGACAAGTCTATTCTACCCCTTGATGGTCACGTGCGTGCTTGCCTTAACCGATGAATTATTAGGGTTCTTCTGAGTTTTAACTCGATGCGCGATGGTTAATCAGTGAGAGACTCAGACTCAATCGGCGGTCAAACCGGATCTGGTCGCATCATCACCCAAGTGCGATTCCATTTTGATACATTGTACAGTCAGCTAGATAGAGCATCGGCCAATGGCAATACTCCCTCCGTCACGGTTTAGAAGGCGCGCTTGGAAATTCTCTGAGACCTAGGTGGTTATCTATTAGTTGTGGGATGGGCTAAAAAATAGCATTCACACTACGCATGCATATAGAAATAGTACTAATTAGCTACTAGAAATAAATGCAATGCGTCCTAAACCTTGTCTATTGTGGAAACACATGCAAATTTAACCGTGCCTTCTAAACTGTGACAGAGGGAGTACAAAACATGAAGCGTCTGTTCTTGAGGCGACCCAAGTTTTTTGTCACAGCCAGTAGCTAATAGCTAGGTTCCAATACAATTTTTTTTTTCAATATGGGAATCAGCAAGAAAGGGGATCATGGAATAGAACCAGGGGACATGAATGAAGAATTACAAAGAGGCAAAGGAGTGTACCCTCTGTCCTCACCGTCCATTCTTGCATCAAAGTTAATGGCTTAATGCAAGAAAATCTATCTTTTTTTCCCTCTCAAATAAAATAACTTTGTGATCTTTCCATTGAGCAGCTAATGGAAAGAGGATGTCCGGATGAAAAAAAAAGAACAATTGAGCTTGAAACTTTGCAGATCAACATCACACAAGTACTATCATGTGCAGAAAAGTTTCGGATTTTTAGCACAACATAATTTTCTAAAAATGATATGATTCATTCAGAATTTGAAATTTGACAATACATGTTTCATAAAAATATGAAAAATATTTTGTATAATGAGTGACACTTGTGTATACTTGATCTGCAAATGTTTTAGGTGAGGAGTTGTTTCAGCTTTCTGCTTTTCCGTGTGACCGTGTCTGTGACACTTGTGGATAGCATGAATCTTGACACAAACTGAATGATCTTGATAAAGGGTACACTGGTATGCGGGGTACAAAACAACCGTTTTAGCCGATGAGCCATTTCAGCTTTCTGCTCTTCTGTGCATGTGATGTGAGTTTTGCTACAGCTACGAGGGATTATGGGCCAAGCGGGGTTACGGAGTGGGAACGTGCAAATGTGGAGGTTTATAACTGCAATTAGGCAAAGAAGGGGCCCACCCCCTGAGATCATTCGATCGTGTAGTGTCATTAAATTTGTAAATGTTCATCAAATCTGTAAAAAAAAATGTTCAAAATGGTCAGATATTTAAAAAATGATTTTTTTGGATAATTCATGAGTTTTAAAAATGTAAATATTGATTAATAGAAATGTTATGAGAAAATAAAAGTGCATCCGTATGCAATCTTTACAACCAAAACACAACGAATGTTCATTAGCTTTTACATGCGCCCAATCATAAAAGTTCCTGTCCGTGTAAATTTTGCCCACCCAAACAAGTTGTCCGTGCCTCCTCCTCATCACTCTGTCGCTGGGTCCTCCGCAGCCTTTGCCTCTGCTACCTCTGTCGGCAAGTGCTTCAACATGTTTGCATGGACGGCTTGCACGACCTTTGCACATCAGGATCCAACTCGTCCATCTTGATGGCCAACATTTTGGTTTGCTCCGAAGCGGCCGCGGCCTCAATCCTCCTTTCTTCGAGCTTGGTCTTTTTTTTCTTTTGTTAGAGTTGTGTCGAATATTGTGTACAAGATAGGTTAAAGTTGGACTCTGAGTTGTATTGTGTTTAGATGGGATATGGAGTTGTGTCCTAATAGGACACTTGTATCCTAGGCCTCTCATATATATCGGGGATAGACACAAGATGTAACCTAAAGTTGGACTCTGAGTTGTATTGTGTTTAGATGGGATATGGAGTTGTGTCCTAATAGGACACTTGTATCCTAGGCCTCTCATATATATCGGGGATAGACACAAGATGTAACCTGTGCCAACATAATAGCACGGGCACGCGGGGAGCCGGCGGCGTGTGCCGGCGCCCGAGCGGCCGGGGTGCGGTATTGTGACGGTGTCACGGGGAGGAGCGCCCGTAGTCAGGCCCCGGGGATGTAGCCATGATGGTGATTCTCGTTAACAAATCTCGGTGTCGTGCTCGTGTGATTGCTTGGTCCTCGGATGATCGACGATATGCCTCGAATTTATTCTAACAAGTGGTATAATGTGCAAGGTTCGAAGAGGTCATGAAAGTTGATTTAGAGGAGAGCGATGAAGACCGGCGGGTGTGGAGGCACGGCGACGTGCGGCAGCGATCGGAGATTATCGCGTATGAAGCAATCGGAAACAGCAGCGGCGTAATCGTGCAGTGGCCGGGAGTCTCGCGAGACTGGCGGCTGGCGGCGTGTGGCACGCAGGCATGGAGACTCGGCGAGATCAGATCGCGCGCGGCAGATGCGATCCGACAGCGTGCAGCCCGCAGGAATCTGTGGCGGAGGCGGATGGATCGGATCAGGGCTGGTGCGGCAGAGTCGGGGTAGCGGCCCAGGTGGAGTGCAGCGGCGGCCCAGCTAGGACGCTGTTGTGGTCCAGGCGGGCAGCAAGGCCCACCCATGCTGCAAAAGCCCAGGCGGGTGTCTCGTGCGCGGAGCAGGCGAGCAGCAAGAGCGACCAGCGGGAGCGCACGGTAGCGATCAAAGGCAATATATGCACGTGAGGTTTGTTAGTAGAAAAAAAGGGATGGCATGTGTGTTCAGGCAAGAAGCAAATCAAGTTGCGGACTAAATTCATCGGAGCTTATCCATCGACAGAGCAAGGGCTTAGGCAAAAGGCAACAAAGGGCATTGAGAGTTGTGCCTGGAAACAATCTGTACGTGGAGTGTCGGAGTTGATTCGAGAATAACCTTTGGTAGTTCTTTTCTGCTCCGTGCATTGGAAGTACGTTTGGCACACAAAAAATGCAAGAGTTGTTGTGGGAAACTAAGCCAGCTAGGATGGAAGTATAATGTGACGGTGAAAATTCGTGGAATATGATTTGGGAGCATGGAGCGCGTTGTGCAGAGATCATGCATACAAAGGGCGTCAAGCAGTGCACGGAGATGTGCAACATGGACACGACGCAGGGTGGAGTATGATTGCAGCCGGACAAGGTCGGCTGGGGTCGGACTGGACAGTCTGATGGATCAACAAGGATGTTAGTCAAAGCAGAAGACAACGGCGATTTCAACGACGACGACATAGGAGCGTGATGCTGATGGTGGACGACTTCTGGGGCGTGGATACACGCGGTGCAGGCCCGAGGGTTTGTGCAGCTTCGACAAGACTATGGCGCATGGTTGATTCAAGGGAGTGTACACTTGAGAGCTTGAAGTCAACAAGGCGCGGGGTAGCATGGCGCAGCTACATGAAGTCATGTTGAAGGTGGAGCTGGAGTTTGACGGAAGACTTCACTCTGTGCTGATGGAGAGGCTACGGTGTAAGATATCGGAGAATCGAAGCCTATTTCAGCGGGATAGCGAGAGACACGTGGATCGGACTGGGGCCCAATGGTCTGATGGAGACGTGATACTCGGCATCGGTCAGTGATGATCGGTGGTTCTCTGCAGTGGGGGTTGAGGCAGTGTGGGCTAGCTACCCGGGAGACTCGACCAGGACAGCAGATGCTCGACGCGGTGATAGCGGCGAGGCGTGCGGTAAGCACGGGACACAGCGACAGACCAAGGCACTGATGGTTAGACAAGTTGTGCACGGGTGCTGACGCAGTGTTGACGAGTACCAGGTTCAAGTTGATGACTGGGTCTATCAGTGCTAGTTGATGGACAAGAGTTGACCATGGAGAATCTGAGAAAGTGGCGGAAGTCTTAATGTTAGAAGCTTAGAGAGTACATGGTCGTATATTCTGTTGTGTTCAATGCACATGGTAAAGTGCGGATGACAGGTACAGAAGGAGGTGGAGTGCTATAGCTATGGGGCATATAAGAGACTATTCGGAAGAAAGGGTGAGACAGCTGTGAATTTGACTCAGGGTGACACAGGGCGACGGTGAAATTCTTTCAAGTTTCAGACAGACGGTCAAGAAAGAGCGGTGATGTTGAGTTCAGGTAACTCTTATATGTGGCGTCCAATATGGGAGTTGTTCATTTTTCACGCAGACAGTGTTCTGTGTGTGATGGCGTTGAGCGGATACTCCGAAAGTTCAAAGCACAAGATAGAGTAATGAGAAACTTAATTTTGCTCGGGCGTTGACTGTGAAGAAGACAAGAAGGGACTACGGTTGCAGGTGGAGTCACATAGAGTCTGAGAGTAGCAGCGGTGCTCATGGCGTATCTCAAGTCCAATGTACATGGAGGTTCGACGCATGGATGAATCCAAGGTGGTGGAGAATATTCGCCAAGGTGGAGTTTGTTAGAGTTGTGTCGAATATTGTGTATAAGGTAGGTTACAGTTGGACTCTGAGTTGTATTGTGTTTAGATAGGATATAGAGTTGTGTCCTAATAGGACACTTGTATCCTAGGCCTCTCATATATATCGGGGATAGACACACGATGTAACCTATGCCAACATAATAGCACGGGCACGCGGGGAAGCCGGCAGCGTGTGCCGGTGCCCGGACGGCCGGGGTGCGGTATTGTGACGGTGTCACGGGGAGGAGCGCCGGTAGTCAGGCCCCGGGGATGTAGCCATGATGGTGAACCTCGTTAACAAATCTCGGTGTCGTGCTCGTGTAATTACTTGGTCCTTGGATGATCGACGGTATGCCTCGGATTTATTTTAACATCTTTGAGCTTTGAATTTGATTTTAAGGTTGATCTTTTACTCCCTCGCCGCCATGAACATGTCAAACCTCTCCGTCTTCTTTTTCTCCTTGATGCCATGGCGATTGGCACATGCCTCCTTCTTATTGCCCATGAAGCCCTCAAGCTTCTGCGTCATCTTGTCCACCGCCCCTTCTCGCAAACCTTCCCTGGCATTACATCTGATCTGTGGGAATTTGGAACCTCAACGTGTCCACGAATATTTGTGCCACTATGTTGGATGGCAAAAAAGATCCGAACACATCGGTCCAAACGTTTGCAGGAGTTTTAAGGCACGAGATGCCCTAGGTATCCAGTGCTCAAAGGGGACGGCAGGCAAAGATCACCTTAATCTGAGTTACACACTTACAAACTTACAGTGCTTAATGGTTACAAATAAGTAGATTACCCACATACGCCATGCATACAAGCGCGTAGTTTATCACATTATTATTCAGCCACTTCTGCCTCCTAGACGGCCGGGCAAATAGTAAACAACGCTGACACATTAAGGGATTCATACATATCCCAGTTACAGACTTCAAACTGAAACTTGAAAGCAAATAACTCGATCCACCGTGAACAACGAACTCATCATCACCAGCCGGAGCTGAACGATCGACCGACAGCATGCATGCATATGTTTGAGTTAGAAGTCCAGGTCCGACCATTTGATGTCCACCTGGCCGAGGCTGGTGTCAAGACGGAAGTTCTTCCAGATATGGGACGAGGCGCCCACCTCGTTGTCGCAGCCGGCGCACTCATCAACTACCTTGGCGTCTATGCCGATATTGGAAGTGTCGAAGATGCGGATCGTCCTGCCGCACCGTGCCCCGCCTGCGTACCACTCCGAGGACAGCGACACCACGAACTCATCGTCGCTATGGTACTGGCCGTCGCAAGACGCCGGCCCGCCGCCCCCCTCTCCTTCCTGGAAGCCGTTCACCGTCATCACCGCCGGGACGTTCTGTCGAAGCTCGAACTTACCTTCCGCGGGGTGCCTGGAAAAGGCGCACGACACCTGCAGAAAAACTAGGATGCCGAAAATCACCGCGGCATTGGTAGTGCTCGCCATGATAAATGTGGAGGTGCTTGCGTTTATCAGCTATAGCTAGCTAGCTAGCCTGCCCTGTGCGCTTTTCTTGCTTTCTCAAGGCTGTTGGTTGCAGCTAGTTTATATACGCTCGGTGCTGCATGCCGTCCTCGTGTGTCTCGTCTAACAATCCCGTCAAAGGCGTGCAGACAAAGCAGCGCCTCACTCCTGATGTCACCAATTCTTTTCTTACGAAGGCTGTTACGTACAAATAGATCGATGAGTAAATCACAAAATCGAAGTGTAAGGGCTGTGAGCGGAAACCGCCACCTGCCACACTGACGTTAATTTTTATAAATCAATTCAAATTCAAACTTTTTCTATGATTGACACAGACCATTTGAAGTCTCATGGTCAAATTTGAGTACTTTCTTAGTTGATTTAATATTTTCTAAGCATTAACTGATTTACCGGCCACTTTATAGGTAAGAACACAATTTCGTTCAACATATCAGTCTAACGAGCTCCGAAATTGATGAAAATTAGCATGGTGTCTTCATAAGATCCATGTAGAGTGTGGTAACAAATTAAAAGCATTATGAGAAAATTTGGTGCACTTCATGTACAAATCAAACACTCTCGGACATGGTGTAGGGGTTTCAAACGGAAACCCCACTTGCCACATTGAGTGTGGAAAAAATCAAGGTCAACCAACAAAATAGCTTTCGATTCACATGCAAACTTGACACATTCCCTCTAGAAACCTAATATCTTCCTCAGAGATGGTCCTGTTTGTAAGCAGTCTGCGTGAAAACTTTCACGAAACATTATCATGTTTTTTACCACAGCCTCTAGGGGTCATGTCATGACACCATGCGAAGTTTGATTGAATTTTTGAGAATCAGAATACTCTTACCACAGCACATAACATAAGAAATAACTTACTCGGTGACTCTCCCACTATTACCATTTTGTACATAACACAAGAAAATATTTGCTCTGCGAGTCTGTGACTTTACCATAATTGCCACGTAGTACATATAACCCAAGAAATTACTTACTATGTTAAGATAGATGTTGGCTTAGCATTGCGTTCAAAGCATGAAGATCTGCCGCCAGAAGGACCGATGTATATCCGAGATACCAAAGCATCATGGTTGATGTTCATAGAGAGTAAAGAAGGGTGTCGTCTTGATCGCCCATTGGGTACGACCTACTGTACCGGAATGGAGCCAGTGGCCACCATTAGCTCCATTTGCATGGGCATGCACTGATAAAGAAACGAAGATAAGTCTCAAAACAATGGTTAACTCGCTATGTCTAACCATTTGTTTGTGGATGCCTAAATATGCTCATTCTCTGCGAGATAACTTGAACAAAGAGCCTCAAACCCAACTATTAAATACATGATCTCTATTTGACAATAGTGCAGATGACATTGGCTGCAGTTTGAAAACGTCCACAAAGTATGTTTGAGCAACTTGCAATGATGTATATAGATGCGAGAGGGGTATGAAATGGTAGTACCTTTTCAATTTGTCGAAAACAACCCGTACACATGAGAAGCAAGCCGAACGAGGTAGCCCTTCAATGAAGTCCGGAGTTACCATTTCCCATGCTTGCGTAGGCAGCGGCAATGGCTGCATGAATCCTAGATATTTGGCATGCTCATGGACCCATCAGCAGATTCACATAATTGCTAGTCATTTTGTGGAACTAGTGTATTAGTGGTGTGACTTTTATGTAACACGCCACTAATAATGTATACCAGGCCTGCTGCGCGCTAGATCACATTTACTAATGGTGAGATACCCTAAGAAAAACTGGTGATGGAGTCTTAGCCAGCACCTTATTAGTAGAAGGATAGCAATAGCGTGGCAGCAGATTATACATCACTGCCATTTTGACCAGATATTAGTGGTGTATTACTACTTTAGTGTGGGACACCACTAATAACTTCTATCTAAAGGTTTATAAAAGTTTAAATACTAGTTTCAGCACTAGTGTTAAAATCGATGCACGATAGATATAGGGATTAGTTAGTAAATCAGTGAGAGACTCAGACTCAATCCGTGGCCAAACCAGATCAGGTCGCATCATCTCCCAAGCGCGATTTCATTTTCATACATTGTACAGTCAACTAGATAGAGAATTGGCCTATGGCAATACAAAACATGGAGCGGCTGTTCAGGCGACCCAAGTTTTTTTTGTCACACATCACTTCCTCTCTAGCTATTACAACAAGTAGCTAATAGCTAGGTTCAACACCAATTTTTTTTAATCCGGGAATCAGCAAGAAGGGGATCATGGAATAGAACCAGGGGACAAGAAGAATTACAGCCGCAAGGCAAACGACTGTACCCTCTATCCTCCCCGTCCATTCTTGCATAAAAGTTAATGCAAGAAAATCTCTCTTGTTTTTCACAATTAAAAGAACTTTGTTATCTTTCCATTGAGCAATTAATGGAAAGAGGATCTGGTTGAAAAAAAAGAATATTTAAGCTTGAAACTTTGCAAATCAACATCACACAAGTACTATCATGTGCAACAGAGTTTCAGATTTTTTTAAGACAACATTAATTTTTATAAATGATACAATTCATTCAGAGTTTGAAATTTGACAAATTCATCTTTCATAAAAAAAATCAGAAATATTTTATACAAATAGTGACCCTTGTGTATAGTTGATCTGCAAATTTTAACTGAGGAGTTGTTTCAGCTTTCTGCTTTTCAGTGTCTATGACATTTGTGGATAGCACGAATCTTGACACAAACTGAATGATCTAGATAAGAGAGTAGACTGGTATGGGGGTACAAAACAATCGTTTCAGCTTTCTGCTCTCCCGTGCCTGTTATGTGAGTTTTGCTACAGCTACGGGGGATTACGGGTCAAGGGGGGTTACGGGATGGGAACGCGCAAATGTGGAAGTCTATAATTGGAATTTGGCAGGGAAGGGGCCCACCGATCATGCAGTGTCCATTAAATTTGTAAATGTTCATTAAAGCTGTAAAAAAATCAAAATGGTCAGGTGTACAAAAAATAAAATTTTGGATAATTCACGAGTTTCAAAAAATATTCATGAAATTCAAAATGATTGCAATTTAGGAAAATCCAAATTTGATTAATAGAAATGTTATGAGCCAATAAAAGTGCATCCGTATGCAATCTTTACAACCAAAGTACAACGAATGTTCATTAGCTTTTACATGCGCCCCGTCATAGAAGTTCCGGTCCGTGTAAATTTGCCCACCCAGACAAGTTGTATGTTCCTCCCCCCTCGTCACTCAGTCGCTGGCTCTTCTGCAGCATCTGCCCGCGCTACCTCTATCAGAAGTGCTTGAACATCTTTTCAAGGACGGCTTGCACGACCTTTGCCACATCAGGATCAAACTCATCCATCTTGATGGCCAACATTTTGGTTTCCTTCGAAGCGGCAGCGGCTCAACCCTCCTCTCTTCGAGGTTGGTCTTCTTTTCATCGAGCTTTGTCTTTTGATTTATGAGGTTGATCTTTTTCTCCGTCGCCACCATCAAGATGTCAAACCTCTCTGCCATCTTTTCCTCCTTGATGTCATGGCAATTGACATGTGCTTCCTCCTTATTGTCGATGAAGCCCTTCTGTGTCATCTTGTCCACCGCCTCTTCTCGTAAACCTCCCCTGACCTAGCGTCTGGTCTGCGGGAATTTGGAACCCGAATGCGTCCGCGAATGTTTGTGCCACCACGTTGGGCGGCAAAAAAGATCTGGACGCGTCAGCCTGAACGTTTGCGGGCGTTTTAAGGCATGAGATGCCCTAGGTATGCAGTGCTCATAGCCTCATAGGGGACAGCGAGATGAGATCACCTTAGTCTGACTTGCACACTTACAAACTTACGTTCATTAACGTTCACGAATAAGTATAGAAATTACCCACATATACATGCATGTACGCATGTAGGTTATCACATTATTATTCAGTGACTTCTGCCTCGTAGACGGCCGGGAAACCAATAAACGACGCTGACACATTAAGGGATTTATGCATATCCCAGTTATTACACACTTGAAAGCTGAAACTTGAAAGCAAATACTCCGTGAACATCAATATCGTCACGAGCTGGAGCTGAACGATCGAGTGACCCCATGCATTCTTTTCTGCAGTTTATTAAAAGTCCAGGTCGGACCATCTGATGTTGACCTCACCTTGGCTGGTGTCAAGATTGAAGTTCTTCCAGATATGGGACGAGGCGCCCACCTCGTTGTCGCAGCCGGCGCACTCGTCGACGACCTTGGCGTTCATGCCAAGATTGGTGAAGTCGACGATGCGGATCGACCTGCCGCACCGTGCCCCGCCTGCGTACCACTCCGAGGACAGCGACACCACAAACTCATCGTCGCTGTGGTACTGGCCGTCGCAAGACGCCGGCCCGCCGCCCCCCTCTCCTTCCTGGAAGCCGTTCACTGTCATCACCGCCGGGACGTTCTGTCGAAGCTCGAACTTACCTTCCGTGGGGTGCCTGGAAAAGACGCACGACACCTGCAGGAAAACTAGAACAACGCAGAAAATCACCGCGGCGTTGGTGGTGCTCGCCATGGTAAATGTGGAGGTGCTTGCGTCTAGTTGGCCTGCCCTGTGCGCTTTGCTTTCTCAAGGCTGTTGGTTGGAGCTAGTTTATATACGCTCCTGCTGCAGCCTGCAAACAAAGCGAGGGACGTACGTACTTACGCATGTGCATGCTGGCCTCGTGTGTCTCGTCCAAGAATATGGTCCAAAGACTGCAGACAAATTAGTGCTTCTATCCCGATGTCACCAATTCTTTCGACCGGTAATTAACTTCCATACAGGTACAACTACAACAACCCAATTTCGTATAGTTGCCATAGTACTATATTGGTAAACGGTAAGCCCAAGTTTATCTCATGTTTCGGTTCCACTTTCTTGTTTTGGACTACACCACGCCCTACTGGAATTGCCTTTTTCACCGAGTGTTGTGTGTCGACGCGGTAAACAAAAAGAAACACTCGCTCAAATCGTTTGCGGAGTGTTTTAAACATGGGTTGGCCATATTTTTATTCCTAAATCCTAAAAAGTGGTCGGGTGCTAATCTGTCTTACAAAGCATTCGGGCTTGCGCGCCGTCCGATCCAGATCTCGCGGTCACGCGCGTTTCAAGTGGAAACAGGTGAAACCGTCGATGCGCGCGCCAGGTGTCCCCTGGTCGTGGCTTCGTGGTCGAGACCCGTTGGTGCTCAGTGCGGTTGCGTCTCGCCTCCCCTCTCCTGTTCCTCTCCACTTCCATCCCTCCCATTCGAAACTGCCCCCGAGCGCAGCGGAGCGGATCTCGTTCCAATCCCCCCAACCCATCCCCCAATTCTAGCGCGAGAGCAGCCGGCGGCGTGTCGGCGATTCGGCGGTTGTGTTCCGCCGGAGCGAGGGCGGGACAGCGGGCGCGGCGTGAAGGAAGGCGGTGCAGTGGCGAAGACGCGACCGAGGAGGGACGACGCGCTGCAGGCCGCGTCGGAAGGAGCAGTACCAGAGACGCGGCAGAGGAGGAACGGCGTGCGCGGCCGTTGTTCTGTTGGCACAGAGGGGAAAAATCGCGGCGAATCCCTGGTATGCCCATCGATCTCTTCCGGTCCTCCGCATTTAGGTTGTCTAAATCGATGCGCTCTGCCGCTCCGCCGCGGACAGAGGAGAAACGGCGCGCGTGCAGCCATCGTGCGGTTGTTGCAGAGGTGCCGAATCGGGGCGGGTCGATGCGCTCCTCCACATTTGACTAAGTTGATGAAATCGAGTAGCAGATGGTAGAAATTGATTGGAGCACTCGTTAATTTGGAGATGGACGACGACACGGGTCATTTCGTGTTCCTAGGCTACTGGTGAACTAGGATTCGTAGGTTTCAAAGGCAAGCCTTGGGGCTGTAGATTTCTGGTGTTGTAGATGTTGAGGTTGATCCTGATGGGCGACTTACTTGCCTGAATATGGTTCATGTGTTGCCTACGCAGGTGTTTTGACAGTGTTTTTGATTTAGTGTACGAGAATAATGCTTCTCCCATGTCAATGTTGCCCTTGTTTTGTGAGTGACTTGCCTGATATGGTTGATATGTTGCCTGCGCAGGTGTTTTGACAGTGTGTTTTTGATTTAGTGTAGGACAGTAATGCTTCTCTCATGTCAATGTTGCCCCTGTATTGTGAGTGACTTGCCTGACATGGTTCACGTGTCGCCTATGAAGGTGTTTTGAAAGTGTGTTTTTGGTTTAGTGTAGGACAGTAATGCCTCTCCCATGTTAATGTTGCCCTTGTTTTTGTGAGTGACTTGCCTGATATGGTTCATGTGTCGCCTACTAAGGTGGGTTGACGGTGTGTTTTGATTTTAGTGCAGGACAGTAATGATTTAGCAATGGAAAATGCACATGTGATTTTTGTGTGTGTGTGTGTGTGAGGTAGGAAGTAATCCAGTAGAGGGAGGTTAATAGGGCTATTTCTAGGACAGTTTTAATCATTTCACGAGAATTCATTCTGTGACTTTTTTTCTAGGTGCCTTGATTTGTTTCAGATTTTATAGGACATGTAGAGGGAGGGTAATAGGGCCAATTATAGGATAGTTGTAATATAGTGAAAATCAGATAGTTTACAACCCTTTTCATTGCCCACTTTTTGTAAGTTGTTGTTTGCTTAGTTTAGTAAGAATTTAGTCAAACAAATTTTGTTGGATGATATAGAGTTCTTTCAGAATCATTTCTAATGTGTTTTTTATGATGAATCTCACTGTTTGTCCTTTAAATATGCAGCAGAAAATAGATGGCTAGGACAAGTCATAAGTCAAAACACGATGGACCTGTTGGATCAAGTCATGACGACCTTGCATCTCATGGGAATGAAGAGCATCAAACATAGGTGTGCACATGCTCAGGAAGTTTTTATGTTCTTCCTATACATAACAGAGTTTATTTTCCATTTTTTTATTGATTTATGTGGTTTCCATCTTCCAGCCACGGAGCAGTGCACCAATAACTGGGTACAAGCGTATAAGAACTAAAGCAATTATTGCACGGGGAAAGCGTCGTGGAATTAACACGTCAGATGTCCTTAGTGTCAGGACTTAGTCGTGAGGCCAACGCATCTATGTGGTAGCTTGAGAGGGGTTGAGCGGAATCGAGAGACGCAACACAAGACAAGGGTTTAGACAGCTTCAGGCCCCAGGAAATATCATCCGGTAACAACCCTACATGCTGTTTGAGGCTAGATCTCATTATCATCACGAGGGAGTCGCCGTAAACCGGCTCTCCTCTAGTTGTGTCTAGCCCTAGAGATTGTTTCTTTCTTGTCCCTCTTTGGGGAGCCCTGCCCCTCCTTATATAAGTTAAAGGGGCGGGTTACATGTAGAGTCCATCTCGCACTAAGACTTAAACTATTTTGACTTCCCTTCCTGGGCTTCTTAACGTCTGCCGGTTTAACATTGTCTGCCGGTTTAACATTGTCTGCCGGGTTACGATTGACTTAACACCTGCCGGTGCTACCATCTGTCTTAACTCTGTCGGTTTAACACCCGCCGGTTTACCGTCTTTCTTAGCCATCTGTCTTGACTCTCTGTCTTAACTCTCCGTCGGTTTACCACCCGCCGATTTACCAAGTCCCAGCTAGTTTACAACTCCAGCCGGGTCATACCGCGGGGTATATCCCTGACATTAGCCCCCAGTTTAATTTGGATTTATCCATGTTAAACTGATCCTGAGCATCTTTGAATCCTTGTCATTTCCTTCTAGAAAAATCCAGGTCAATAGGCTAACTTCATAATCAATTTGCTGACATTGATTTGTCACAAAGAAATATTTGTGAAGAATAACTTCTTTGACTCAGCTCCCAATACTTAACAAAAATATTGGTCTTTGAAATACTCATCTGATCTTCAGTCGGTTTAAGAATGTAGAACTTTGCCGGTTTAAGAATGTAGAACTTGCCGGTTTAAGAATGTAAAACTTGCCGGTTTATCATTGCCGGTTTACAAATATTGATGGCACCGGGTCATAATTGTAGTTAACATCCAGCTTGAAAGTATACCTCTTATATGCTCATCACTTGTAGCCGCCAAGTCTTAAGAAGGTAGCATAGCAACAGCTTAAGACTTGCTTCAAATACGAATATCACAAGCTTGAAGAAATCCCGGTTGTTCATCTCAATCACCAGTCAGAACTGAGTATTCCATATATGTAGCCCCCAAGTGCCGGGTTGTCATGCTTGCAGCAACCTGGGACTTGAAATTGCCTTATGCTTATAAAAACTTCAACCAGTATAGCCCCCAAGGGTCGGGTCATTATGCAATAATGAGCAGGGACTTTATTTATACCTCACTGAGAATAACAGTATACGATGTAACCCCTATCATGGGGCTTGAACCCACGTCCACAAGGTTGAGAGCTTTGTACTTTACCAACTGAGCAGTGGATCCTTCAATAATAGATGAAAATTTGTGCACCTTGAATTGTTGACAGGAGCAATTGGTAGCCACCAAGGGCCGGCTCATTATGATGTGATAAGTCGGGTCTTCAATAAGTGAGCAAACAATGACTTTGCATTAGCCCCCAAGTGTCATGGTGCATGCTTGCAGCGACATGAGACTTGTGTATTTGATGTAATCCCAACTTGAATAATGTAGCCCCCAAGTGCCGGGTCGTAAGCCTGCAGCGACTCGGGACTATTCCTTCAATTATAGAATAAATCATATCCATTGATAATATAATAGTTATTGCGCTAAAGCGTCTTTGAAAACCTCAGTCATAATATTGGTTATTGATAACCATAAGAAAAATTCCCGCCGTATTGGCTATTAAAGATTTGAATAAATATAACCTGGTTGGAAAACCGATTCCTGCCATATAAGCCGATATATCCATGCACATATGATACATGCTATGATTATGTAGTGATGATGCAACGTATGATGCAATATATGATGATGTATATGTATGATCAAGAGGGTTTAAGCTATGGTTCGGATACGACCAGAGCCCCCATGTAGTCATAATTATGGCATTGCGCCGACCAAGAGGTGTGGCTATGGTTCGAATACGACCAAGCCCCCAAGTGATTTCCCTGGTGGCCTTATGCTGATCAAGAGGTGTAACTATGGTTCGAACCCATAACTCCCAAGTGATTTCCTTGGTGGCCTTATGCCTATCAAGAGGTGTAGCGATGGTTCGGATACGACCAGAGCCCCCAAGTGATTTCCCTGGTGCCCTTATGCATATCAAGAGGTGTAGAGATGGTTCGGATACGACCAGAGCCCCCAAATGATTTCCCCGGTGGCCTTAAGCCTATCAAGAGGTGTGACTATGGTTCGAACATAGCCCCCAAGTGATATTGTGAGCTGTGCTCAAGGGATACCCATGTTTGAGCTGTGCTGTGCAACAGACTCTCTTTGGCCCCTTATGATATATTGGCTTGATAGCCGGATTACGTAAATAACCAGAGCTTTGCTCTTATGATAATATTGGCTTGATAGCCGGATCAAGAGGTGTAGCTATGGTTCGAATACGACCAAGCCCCCAAATGATACTGTGAGCTGTGCTCAAGGGTGCCTATGTTTGAGCTGTCCGGTGCAGCAGACTCTCTTTGGTCCCTTTAATTTTTCCTGAAAACTCGAACTTGCGAGAGATTTACTCTTTGTTGAACCGGAAATTGTTAAACCGGATACTGAGAGCTTCAAAGCTTTGTGGTAGACAGCCTTGCCTTGAGCCTGATTTTAAACCGGAGTCCTTCTTTTTAAGCCGGAAATTTTTTCTGACGGCCTTTAAATTTGCACCAATATGGCGGTGCAGGGTCCTGCATTAGATAACTTTGCAAGCCGGAGTAGCTGCCCTTTTAAAGAAAGCAATATATAATATAAAAATATACTGAATGGATTTCATCCAATACGACAGGCCAGTAGTTATCCACCGCGGAGTTGATGACCACCATGGTGAAGCGGAAATCAATCATGGGTGAATCTGCCGTAGGAGCAGACAGATGAGTCAGCTGCGATATTATAGGCTAGTGCGGACGCATCAACCAGTCGTCCGTTCAGCATTGGAAACGGCACAGACGCGGCCGAGGGGGTCGCGGACGATGAGTTAGTCGCGTGTGTTGATGTATCGGGGGCGGCTACCTGCGCACGTATCCGTCCAGCCGCACGGCACAAGCAACGCTAATGCAAAAATAATGCTGGCACGCGCCCTTTATGCGACACCTTTGTAAGGAGTAATGGTCCTATAAAAAAATATCATAGACCAAAGTAATTGTTCTCAAACAATGTGTGTTGATAAAATGTATAGAAAAGATAGCACCTAGTATTTTTTGTCGGATGAACACGAACGCCGACGCTAGATATTGTTGGATGTAATCCGGGCGAAACATCAGATGGTGATTCATTGCTCTGTACCCAAAATACGAGCTGGTTGCCCTCGTTCCTTACGTGACGATGTACCAAAGGTGTTTTGAATAATGATGAGGAGCGCTTAGCACTTATTTGACCCATCACTGCAGATTATCCCTGGCTTGTGAGTAGCAGGAGCTTGTGATTCATCTATTCTCCTGGTGATTTACTGCCTTTATGTGGAAACGTACTAGCAAATTGATTCCTTGCCTCGATCTGCACGCCAATTTGACTAGGAGACAAACAAAAACTCAGGATGATTTCCCGAACGGACCTTGTATTTTGCTCTGGACATGTGCTAATTCCTTTTGACTCTTATGCATACGAAGAATTTTTGCTTCAACCCCTCGAGTGTACGAGGACCTGCTGGAGTCGTTGCTATGCTGGCCTTTGCATAAAACTGCTGGCCTCGCCAGATGTTGCCGCAGCTCCGCTTCTCCTTTTCTGCAACATTCACGGCCACGCATATACTCCGATCATAAAAAATGCTCAAACACTTTGTAATACCACAGAGTTCAAACTTGCAGACTTGTGAATAATTCCAAAGTCTTTTTCTCCCACGGCTGAGGATGTATTTGGACGGCAGCATCTGTTAGAATTAATGGGCTAGGCCCATAGCAATTTCTGAAATCTCAAAGCCCATGTGTAAAATGGCAAGTGGTGGTGCTAAGTTTAGTCCCAACTTGAAAGTTGAAGAAAAGCTGGACCTCTTTATATAGTGGGTTCTCTCTACCACTCTAAGTGATGTGTGAGAAGAGAAAGGGAAAAACCACACGCGCGCGCTCGCTCGCCTCGCCGGGCCGGGGCGGGGCGGATGGTCCGCCGAAATCCGGTCCGTCTCCTTGTAGGAGCGCAGCTTCCTTTTGCCGTTTTATTTTTATCTTGGCAGACAAGTTTTTGATTTCTTGTCCGGTAAGTATACGAATTAGAAACCGAGTCGGTTTGGGATTGTGGTCGCGACACAATACCGCCTCTGGTCCTAATATATATACAGCTACCGGCTGCGGCCAGAGATACACCGAAAAACACCTAGGGTTTTGCCTCATCTCACAACTTGCGCCGCTATCGTAGTCTACTCCACAACTTGCGCCGCTATCGTAGTCTACTCCATCCCAAACGTCGGCGTGCATCGGCGCGTGGGAGAGCAGGTCTCCGGAACCGTTCGTCTTTGCGATCCTGCACCGGGAGAGGACGAATTAGGTTTTTGGGAAGCGCTGTGCGCGACTGCTCAAATTCGTCATCACGGGTCGTCTTCCATCCAAGTCGGGCGGTGCTACTCATCGTCGTATTCATCGCCGTCAGCAGCAGATCGTCGCCAACATCGTCATCAACACTGTCGCATCCATAATAGCTAACGATCAGTACGTCCAACATCCTCTGTTCATGTCTGTTTCTACAGCTACTGTTACGTGTTTGCTGCTGTTATGCATGTCTTGCTGTTCTTCTAGTTTGCTAGATTTTTGCATGCTAGTATCTCTTCTAGTCATGAATTATTTACTGGAGTTAATCATGAACTTGCCTAATTTTCTAACAATCCAAAAACCTAAATATAGGCAATTTCCTGAGTTAACTATGGCTGGATTCGCTGATGCACTGAGGCCGGATAAGTTTACCGGTGTGCACTTTAAGAGGTGGCAGGTGAAGACCACGCTCTGGCTTACTGCTCTAAAAGTTTTCCACGCTAGTGTTGGTGCTCCAGAGGGAATGACCGACGAAGATCGGAGAAAATTCCAGGAAGCCAATACTATGTTTGTGGGATGCATTCTGAGTGTTCTTGCTGACCGTCTGTGTGATGTGTACATGCACATAAACGACGGAAAAATTCTGTGGGATGCACTGAATGCAAAATTCGGTGCAACAGATGCAGGCAGTGAACTGTACATCATGGAGAGTTTTCATGACTACAAGATGGTGAATAACCGTTCTGTGGTTGAACAAGCTCATGAGATACAGTGCATTGTGAAGGAACTTGAACTCCTTAAATGTGTTCTACCCGACAAATTCGTGTCTGGGTGCATGATTGCAAAGTTGCCTCCTTCATGGAGGAATTTCGCCACAACTCTGAAGCATAAGAGACAGGAGATATCAGTTGAAAATCTGATTGCATCTCTTGATGTTGAAGAAAAAGCTCGGGCTAAAGATACCACTGAAAAAGGAGGTGAGGTTCAGCCTACTGCTAACATGGTGCAGAGGTACCCACAGAACAAGAACAAAGGGAAGAACAAACCTGTTTTCAACAAGCCTACCAAGACTACTACCTTCAAGAAGAAGAAATTCAACAAGGCTGAGCTAGAGTGCTACGCCTGTGGGAAGCCTGGACACTTTTCCAAGGAATGCCCTGAACGTGCAGACCGCAGAGGGAAAACAAGTTCCAAGACTGTCAACATGGTGACCGCTAGCAATACTGATGGGTATGGTAATTTACCTATTGTGCTTTCAGTATTTCAATCATCTTCGTGGTGGATTGATTCGGGTGCTAACGTTCATGTGTGTGCTGACATCTCCCTGTTTACTTCTTATCAGGTCGCAAGGGATTCTTCCGTCCTAATGGGGAATGGGTCACATGCTTCTGTTCGTGGCATTGGCACGGTGGATCTGAAGTTTACTTCGGGAAAGATCGTGCAACTAAGGAACGTGCAGCATGTCCCTACTATGAACAAGAATCTAGTTAGCGGCTCCCTTCTATGTCGAGATGGATTTAAGGTAGTTTTAGAGTCCAATAAAGTAATCGTGTCAAGATTTGGACAATTTATAGGAAAAGGCTATGAGTGCGGAGGCTTGTTCCGCTTTTCTCTTTCAGATTTTTGCAATAAGTCAATAAACCAAATTTGTGCTAGTGTTAATGATGATGCAAGTATTTGGCACTCTCGTTTATGTCATATTAATTTTGGTTTAATGTCTCGGCTATCCAGCATGAGTTTAATTCCGAACTTCACAGTTGCCAAAGGTTCTAAGTGCCATAGTTGTGTGCAATCTAAGCAACCTCGAAAGCCTCATAAGGCTGCCGAGGAGAGAAACTTGGCACCTCTAGAACTCATACATTCTGATCTTTGTGAGATGAATGGTGTGTTGACAAAAGGTGGAAAGAGATATTTCATGACTTTGATTGATGATGCGACTAGATTTTGCTATGTTTATTTGTTGCAAACTAAAGATGAAGCATTAGACTACTTTAAAATCTATAAAGCTGAAGTTGAAAATCAACTAGAGAGAAAGATCAAGCGTCTTAGGTCCGATCGTGGTGGAGAGTATTTTCCAAAAGTTTTTGATGAATTTTGTGAGGAACATGGTATTATTCATGAGAGGACGCCTCCCTATTCACCTCAATGAAATGGAGTGGCCGAGAGGAAAAACCGCACATTGACTGACTTGGTGAATGCCATGTTAGACACTGCTGGTTTATCTAAGGCATGGTGGGGGGAGGCTCTATTGACTTCATGTCATGTCCTGAATAGAGTTCCCAACAATAATAAAGAGAAAACCCCTTATGAGGAGTGGGTTGGGAGAAAACCATCACTTTCTTATTTGCGCACTTGGGGATGTTTGGCAAAGGTCAATATTCCTATTCCTAAGAAACGCAAACTTGGACCAAAGACAGTGGATTGTGTCTTTCTAGGGTATGCTCAACGGAGCATTGCTTATAGGTTTTTAGTGGTAAAATCTGAAGTACCTGATATGCATGTTGATACTATAATGGAATCTCGTGATGCAACATTTTTTGAGAACATATTTCCTATGAAAGATATGCATAGCATTGCTAGATTTTCTTCTGAGATAATTCCTGAATCTAGTACAACTGATGAATATTTCGAACAATCACATGAGGAAGTCCTTTAGAAAGATAACAATGAAGTTCCTAGAAGGAACAAGAGACAAAGGATTGCAAAATCCTTTGGTGATGATTTCATTGTATACCTTGTGGACGACACACCCAAGACGATTGCAGAAGCATATGCATCTCCGGATGTAGATGATTGGAAAGAAGCTGTTCATAATGAGATGGACTCAATTCTTTCTAATGGAAGTTGGGAACTAACTGATAGACCATATGGTTGTAAACCTGTGGGCTGTAAGTGGGTGTTCAAAAAGAAGCTAAAGCCTGATGGTACTATTGATAAATACAAGGCGCGGCTAGTGGCCAAGGGCCACACTCAGAAAGAAGGCAAAGATTACTTCGACACCTATTCACCCGTTGCTAGAATGACCACCATTCGAGTGTTACTTTCCTTGGCTGCCTCTTATGGTCTTATCATTCATCAAATGGATGTAAAGACAACTTTTCTCAATGGAGAGTTGGAAGAGGAGATCTATATGGATCAGCCTGACGGGTTTGTGGTAAAGGGTGAAGAGAGAAAGGTGTGCAAGTTGTTAAAATCTTTGTATGGTCTGAAACAGACACGTAAGCAATGGCATGAGAAGTTTGAAAGAACTTTGACTTCTGCAGGATTTGTCATTAACGAGGCTGATAGGTGTGTTTACTATCGCCATGGTGGGGGCAATAGTGTCATATTATGTTTGTATGTGGACGACATACTGATCTTTGGTACAAACATTAATGCAATTAATGAGGTCAAGTCTTTTCTATCAAAAAGTTTTGACATGAAAGATCTGGGAGAAGCCGATGTAATTCTAAACATCAAACTTATTAAGGATGAGAGTGGGATTACATTAACGCAATCTCACTATGTTGAGAAGGTCTTGAACCGATTCGGTTTTATGGATAGCAAGCCTTCTCCAACACCTTATGATCCCAGCGTGACACTCAGAAAGAACAAGAAAGAAACGAGAGATCAATTAAGATACTCTCAAATTATCGGTTCACTCATGTACTTAGCTAGCGCTACAAGACCAGATATCTCTTTTGCTGTGAGCAAAACTGAGTAGGTTCATGTCCAACCCGGGTGATGATCGTTGGCATGCACTAGAAAGGGTCTTGCGCTATCTGAGAGGTACTATGAGTTACGGAATTACTTATTCAGGGCATCCTGCTATGCTAGAAGGATATAGTGATTCAAATTGGATCTCCGATGTTGATGTACTTTACGCAACAAGTGGGTATGTATTTACTCATGGTGGTGGCGCAGTGTCATGGAGGTCTTGCAAGCAAACCATATTGACGAGGTCAACTATGGAAGCAGAATTAACTGCTTTGGACACAGCTACTGTTGAGGCAGAATGGCTGCGTGAGCTCTTGATGGACTTGCCGGTTGTTGAAAAACCTGTACCGGCTATTCTTATGAATTGTGATAACCAAACGGTTATCACTAAAGTGAACAATTCTAAAGATAATGCAAAGTCATCAAGACACGTGAAAAGACGTTTGAAGTCTGTCAGGAAGTTGAAAAACTCCGGAGTAATAACTGTTACGTATATACAAACAGACAAAAACCTGGCAGATCCCTTTACAAAGGGACTATCACGAAATGTGATAGATATTGCATCAAGGGAGATGGGTATGAGACCCATAGATGTTACACCATAGTAGTAACCCAACCTTTGTGATCGGAGATCCCGTGAATTAGGATCTGGGAAGAACAAGCTATTGGTTAACTGAGGAGAGTAATAACTTACGATCGTCTCCAAGTGAAGATGCAAAACTCTCAGAGCTGTAAGGCTCAGATCTGTAAGGCAGGTCGGCAACATGCCTTAATGTGGTTCTATTGGCTATAATTAGCAAAGATGCTATCCTACAGAGCAGTCTTGAAAGAACACACCTATATGAGTTCTGACTGTAAACGTCGCAGTCTATGAGATTTGGGTGATCTCTAGTAAACTCAGGAAGAGACCAAGGAGTATGACGTATAAGCTCCAAACCGCGGGGTAGCCTACTGGCGGTCAGGTACTGGTTAAGACTTTGAGTGAAACCTGTTCACACAAAACTAGCAATTCAAGGCATAGTCCATTGTCAAGTTGTGAATGGATGTAGCTTAAAGTTCTAGGCAGAAGTTCAACTTAACAGTCTCTGCTGAAACACTGGTATATTAAACAAGTGGTGAGAGAAGGCAAATCTCTAAATGGGTATTTGAGATCTGGTGGGGGATTGTTAGAATTAATGGGCTAGGCCCATAGCAATTTCTGAAATCTCAAAGCCCATGTGTAAAATGGCAAGTGGTGGTGCTAAGTTTAGTCCCACCTTGGAAGTTGAAGAAAAGTTGGACCTCTTTATATAGTGGGTTCTCTCTACCACTCTAAGTGATGTGTGAGAAGAGAAAGGGAAAAACCACACGCGCGCGCTCGCTCGCCTCGCCTCGCCTGGCCTGGCCGGGCCGGGCCGTGGCGAGGCGAGGCGAGGCGGCGCGTACATGCGACATGCGCGTGAATGGTTCGCCGAAATCCGGTCCGTCTCCTTGCAGGAGCGCAACTTCCTTTTGCCGTTTTATTTTTATGTCTTGGCAGACAAGTTTTTGATTTCTTGTCCGGTAAGTATACGAATTAGAAACTGAGTCGGTTTGGGATTGTGGTCGCGACACAATACCGCCTCTGGTCCTAATATATATACAGCTACCGGCTGCGGCCAGAGATACACCGAAAAACACCTAGGGTTTTGCCTCATCTCACAACTTGCGCCGCTATCGTAGTCTACTCCATCCCAAACGTCGGCGTGCATCGGCGCGTGGGAGAGCAGGTCTCCGGAACCGTTCGTCTTTGCGATCCTGCACCGGGAGAGGACGAATTAGGTTTTTGGGAAGCGCTGTGCGCGACTGCTCAAATTCGTCATCACGGGTCGTCTTCCATCCAAGTCGGGCGGTGCTACTCATCGTCGTATTCATCGCCGTCAGCAGCAGATCGTCGCCAACATCGTCATCAACACTGTCGCACCCATAATAGCTAACGATCAGTACGTCCAACATCCTCTGTTCATGTCTGTTTCTACAGCTACTGTTACGTGTTTGCTGCTGTTATGCATGTCTTGCTGTTCTTCTAGTTTGCTAGATTTTTGCATGCTAGTATCTCTTCTAGTCATGAATTATTTACTGGAGTTAATCATGAACTTGCCTAATTTTCTAACAGCATCAACACCTTCTCTTTTCTTTAGAACAGACAGAGCATGTCTCTTTATACCAATGAAGGAAGGAGGTAAAGCGGCAATGGTGACTCAAGGAGTGGTAGAAGAAGCAGCTGACGGAAGTAGAAGCGGTCATTGCAGGGGCCAGCTCGAATGCGACGCTGGGTCGCGGGTGAAGACCAGTGGCGATTTGGAGAGACGGATGGTTACGTTGAGTCAACAGGTCAAAGGCTCATCCTGTAGGTGATTGAAATAGACCACGCAGGTTATGGTAGCCGAGGGCGCAGGCCACGGGAGCCACGGGGCCGCCAGCAGCTCGTCGGCAGCCGCAGAGGCCAAGGCGGGTTGGGTGCTGAAGCTCGGACAGCGCGCGACGACTCAAGGCCGGCCTATGCGACAACGTAGGGCGCTGCGTGGGTGACCCGGTGAGGCAGGATCCGGTTCAAAGCCGCACCGGTCAAGGCGGCTCTCCGGGGATGGCAGCTGTGGTCGTGGCCTAAACCGGCCGTGCGGGAGTGACGGCGGAAACGGCAGCTAGGGACGGCTCGGTGCAGGCCGTAGTGGCGGAGTCCGCGGCTGTAGAGGCAGAGACCGACGGTTCGATCGCGAAAGTGAGCGAAAGGAGTCATAACCCGGCTCAGCGTGGAGGAGGCCGGAGCGTCGGTGGCGACTCGGCAGGCACGACCCGGCGGAACCGGAGCACCCGGCCACTAACAGAAGCAGACCCGGCGCGGAGCCGGTTTGTGGGAGAGGCGGAGGAGATCAGGCACGGGCAGGTGCAGCTACCGCGACGCGGCCTCTCGTGGTCGAGGGCGGAGCGGACCGAAGCCGGCACACGCGGGGAGGTGGCCGGACGCGGTGAGGGAGAGCCTTCGAGCCGGTGAGGCAGAGGCAACTCGGCGCGGTCCCGGAGCCAGCTGGTGCCGGGCACCCGGCCGCGGGCGGAGGCAACCCGGTGGGGACCCGGAGCCGGCTGGTGCGAGGATGACGAGCGGGCGGCTGAGTCGCGCGGGAGGCGGCGGCCGGGTCGCGCGGACGGCGGAGCGGGGGGGGGGGGTCGGCGGCGAGTAAGCTCCGTCAAGGGCGAAAACTCAGCGCCGATTTGGCCATGACAGACGCAAGGGCTCAGAGGGATGGCGACTTATAAGGCCAGCAGCTGGCGGGTTGGAGGCGTGAGCCGGCGATAGCGGAGGCGCGGTGGTTCAGCGGTGTGACGGCTGTACGTTGGCCACAACCTTGGCGGCTTTGAGGCAGTAACAGTAGATGCGAGCCGGACCGCTGTGTGCTCACACCCGTGCGCGCGGAGCCGAGCAGTGGTAGGCAGGGCCAATCCGAGTTGGAAACAGAGAAAGACCGGCCGCTCTTGGACCAATCCAGACCGTCTTTGACTCCCTTGGTTGATGTAACGTACGGCAACAGGTATGATCAGCAATCCAATTGAGACAAAACTGGACCCTAGTCCTCGGACAACTCGAGGACGCATGACTTGACAATTCCGATTTGACAGCAGTTATCGCTTGAAACTTGACGGTCCGGCCAAAATAGGTTGCAGCGGAAAACGTCGGGCTCGACGACTTTTTTATTTGATCGCTCATCCAGATGAACGATGGTTGATTTCTCTTGAACCCAAATCTCGTGATCCCAGATTCAAAGTTTGAACAGCAAATTTAATCCCCCCCAGTAATTGCTCAGATCTGACTTATACTGCTGATAAAAAACATAGCCCATGTAGATTTCTTGTAGACTGGCTCCTCTTTACAGGAAAAGCCGTGCATCTCGATCCCTAAAAAAGATCCCTTCAAGACCTCAACACCACCGTGCGCGGGCCCCATGATGGGCGCCAACTGTCATAGAATTAACACGTCAGATGTCCTTATTGTTAGGACTTAGTCGTGAGGCCAACACATTTATGTGGTAGCTTGAGAGGGGTTGAGCGGAATCGAGAGACGCAACACAAGACAAGGGTTTAGACAACTTCGGACCCCGGGAAATATCATCAGGTAACAACCCTACATGCTGTTTGAGGCTAGATCTCATTATCATCATCAGGGAGTCGCCGTAAACCGGCTCTCCTCTAGTTGTGTCTAGCCCTAGAGATTGTTTCTTTCTTTTCCCTCTTTGGGGAGCCCTGCCCCTCCTTATATAAGTTAAAGGGGCGGGTTAAATGTAGAGTCCATCTCGGACTAAGACTTAAACTATTTTGACTTTCCTTCCTGGGCTTCTTAACGTCTGCCGGTTTAACATTGTCTGCCGGGTTACGATTGACTTAACACCTGCCGGTGCTACCATATGTCTTAACTCTGTCGGTTTAACACCCGCCGGTTTACCGTCTTTCTTAGCCATCTGTCTTGACTCTCTGTCTTAACTCTCTGCCGGTTTACCAAGTCCCAGCTGGTTTACAACTCCAGCCGGGTCATACCGCGGGGTATATCCCCGACAGGAAGCGCCCTGATGATATCATTATTAATGAGAATAGTAATGAGAGCCAAGCTGCAGATGCTGGGAATAAAAATGTCAAAGGTGGAGACATCGACCAACCTCCAAAAGCAAAACGCCAGAAGACGGGAGGAACTGAGGTATTTTGCATAGTTGCCTCAGTTTCACTGAGCAGTTGCCCAGCAATGCTGCCTAAGTTGCCTATGTTGTGATGAACCTTTTTCTTTTTTGCTAATCCCCTGTTTTCTGTTTTTTCCTTATGCGCAATAGGGTTGTAGGAACAGGGCATCCCCTGCAAGGCTCTTCAAGTTGAACAAGGACTTGGTTCCTGACCAAAAGGTTGTCATCATCGGAAAAGAATTTGGTGGCATTCTGGACCTTGCAGCGAGTAGCATGCCCGGAGATTTTAGCTAGTGGATAATGAAGCATTACGACCCGGAGATTTCGCAGATAGTCATTCCAGAAAGGGGGAAGAATCCTGTAGATGCCGCAAGTGTCCGTAGGATATGGGGTTTGCCCAACAGGGGCAGGAAGGTGTGCTTCGAGAATCGGCCTGAAATCACAAAGGCAATGTACAGTATTTACAACATCACATCCAAGAACTCCCCAACCCTCACAGAATGGTGCAAGATGATCGTAGACATGGGAGGATCTCATGATGATGACTTTGTCCGCGCTTGGCTAGCTCTTGTTTTTTCGTGCTTCCTTGCCCCTTCAACTAGTTTGAGTATTTCCCCAAAGAGCTTCCCGACGGTCATGGATGTTAATGGAATAACGGAAACCAATATATGCCAGTTTGTTGTTGATCAATTAAAGCATGCGTTCACTTCGGGGCGTGCCAACAAGAAGGCCGTTTGTTGTTGTGTTTTCCACCTTGTTGTAAGTGCTTCAAGATGTTTTTTTAAGCATCCATTTGTTTACTTATCTTTTCTTTTCTTTTTGCAATCATTAGCTAACTTAAACTTTCTGTTCTTTTTCCGTGTCTCTACTCAGCTGTTGTACCTAGACTCTCTGGATGTTGATGAGCCAATCCCGAACTTGGTACCAAGGGTTTCAGTTTGGAATTCAGATTTAATCTGCAGAGTTATCAAGAAGGACAGGAAGGCTCCAGGAGAATATGGCCAATTGCGGGTAACTGCATTTTTCTGTTTTAGTATATATATCATTGTCATATTGTTTTTAGGAAACACTACCATTTTTTCGAGTAGGCAATTCACTTTGAAAGAGCAAGCAAGGTAATGTATCTTTTTGGGCAAGTGCCATACATATATTTTCAAGTATGTCCAAGTAGTTATCAGACTTATTCGAACCTTTCTCGTTTGCCATGCACACAATTGGATAATGTTCACAGGAAGGATTTGTTTTGTTGTTGTATTTAATAGTAGCTTCTGTAGTACATTTTTTAGCTTTTTTCTTTCTGAGCAATTTACATGTTGAAAAGTAGCAAATTTACACAACAACACAAGCAACTTATGTTTTGAAAACTAGCAACTTGCATACTAGTTCTTCATTTTTTGTTGATTACAGTATCCACTAATAGTAGGCAACAGGGGAAGTGGCATAATGGTTGCAGGAATTTTCAGACTATTAGTAGTACTATTTTTCTTCATTTTCTCAGGTCTTTTTTGGTAATGGGAGTGCCGGAATTGTTGTCACTCATAGTTTTTTAAATCTTCTTTGGCTATAAAACCACCAGCTCAAGACGGAGTTTTACCGGTGTGCGGATGATAGCTTGTTTGGCAGTATGGACCGGATCACCAAATTTATTGCCGCAAATTTGCCCGAGTCATATGACAAATCAGTAAGTTATCTAGCACTTGTTTTCCCTCTCACTGTTGTTCCCCTTTTATCGCCATTTGTACATTCAACCATTTTTTCAGAATCTTCAATAGAAGATATGTACTTATCATGTTCTCTACCATCCACTTTTATGTTTTACAGAAGCAAAAGAAGCTCACAGGGTTGGTGCACGATATGTGTTCTGTAATTTCACATGCAGTTGGGAAGCTCGTGACTGGGGTTGGGAAGATAGATGATGATGAATGGGGGACAAAGGAGGTAGATCCTACTACTGCGGAGACAAGCAGGCGGCAGCCTAACAGAAGGGGAAAGCGAGTACCAGCCGGAAGAGACAACTTACCAAGTGAGGAGGAGTCGTTTAATTCCGACAGCGACGACAGCGAGGCAGCCGACAGTGAAAGTGAGGGAGATGGCAGGGATAAAAGTAGTGATGAAAGCGACAGCGATGATGGTCATGATGGATCAAGTGGAGTTCGGAGGAAATCATGTAGCCAGGGAGCACGACAAACGGTGGATCACCACGAGGGGGCAAGTGCTGAGATGGAAGGGAAAGACGGAATTGGGGGAACGAGGACAATGATGATGATGATGAAGAAGAGGATGACGAAAAAGAAGATGACGAAGGAAAGGAGGACGATGACGATGAAGAAGGCGATGGGGATGACAAAGACAAGGAAGATGATGGGCAGGGGAAGCAGGATGAAGATGATGAAGATGACAGTGGAGGTGGCAATGGTGGTTCAGGCAGCAATGGTGGCTCCGATCGGGACGAGGATCCCGCAGCTGAAAAAGCAAGCAGCGATGATGATGAACAATGCACGCTGCAATTTCTGATTGAAAAGAAGAGGGACAGAAAGGCAAAAAGATTGGATGAGGCCGATAGGATATCTATCAGAGACCTTGTGATGGCATAATTCAAAATTGTTGTTTCCCCAAAACCACGCTTCCCTATTTTTGAAGTGAAAGAAATGTTGGATATTGATGACATGTCCATGGCAACCGAAGCGAGGAGGATGTTCAAAGAGTTGTTGAGGGGTGAAGACTTGGACATGGTCTTCACATTCAACCCCAAGGAAATATGCCCAAAGGCGACTCGACAGAAAATAATGAGAGAACTTGGTGCTCTAAATGAAGCTACAGAACAGAAGATTGCTTGTCGAAACCAACTACCACCCGGAATTGAACGGCAAGGATCTCATTTCCCGGTTCAAGAATTCGAATCCCTTGGACCGTAAAGACATGGTAAGTTAATGGTTTCTTTACTTTTTACCAATGCATTTTTTATATATGACTTTTTATGCTAAAACTTTTGCTCACACAAATGTAAATATTTCTTAGGGGGGGGGGCAAGTTGACCACACTCATGAAATTGCTTTTCTGTGGCAAGTTGCTTACATTTTTTGCACAACTTGCATGTGCATTTTTGGCTGGTTGCTTACATAAGTAGATAACTTGCCTATGCATCTTCTGTTTTTGGCAAATTACTCACACTAGTACAAAACTGGCATGTGCATTTTTGCTTCTTCAGTCCATTTTCTTAATTTGTGAGAGCACACAGAAAAAATTGCTTACATCCAGCTTCTAGTATTGTATTTTTTATACTAAACCCATTTTGTTTTTTCTAACAGATTATGTTCCCAGTGTTAGAGAACATCGACAAGACAAAACCTAAAACAGGCAATCATTACTGGATTTTTAACGTGAACATAAGGGATCGACGTTTTGAAACTCTTGATTCTTGGAGGACGCTCAGAAACAAGGCTTTAGATGTTCGCGCAAGGAAAATGGTTGCAAGTTTTCGGTCTCTATGGGAAGAGCATTATGCCAGTTCCCGCGTCTCGTTGGATGACTTTGGGCTTACCAACATCGATGTTCCAAAACAAAATAATGAGTAAGCATCCACTTCTTTCCACATATTAACTATGGTTTTGTTCAGTTTTTTACAAGCAACACAATACTGCATAGAGTAAGCATCCAGTTCTTTTTTCAATTTTTTGTTTAGGTTTGACTGTGGTGTTTTTGCTCTAACGCTTGCAAACGGTTGGGAGGCAAGGGCTGTTCCAAATTTCACAGCTGAGGATATTCCAAGCACCAGGAAACAATTGACTAACACATGGGTTGACAACGCCAACAACAAGGCTCCATGGAAAACCATACTCAAGTTAGCATAGGTCAGTTTTTTCTCCCCTCACGCGCACTACAAACCATGTAAATGCATGTGTTGTTTCTTTTGCTCTTTTGTGAACTTTGGACTGCCGGGGGAGGAGTTGCCTGTATAACAACTTGGACCAGGTAACTCTATTGCATAAACATGCAATTTAAGCTTTAATTTGAGGCAAGTTATTTAGAAGAACCCATAAAAGACAAAGGAAAGACAAATAGTATGATCATTACATAACCAGGGAATTGTTGCATTTATAGCATTGCAGAATCTTATATATGTAAGTTTTCGACCATTATGGGGAGGGCAAGTGTGTTTGCGGGCAATTCAAAGCACACAACAGGCAACTCAAAACTTATAACCAGGCAACTCAAAACTCTAGTGTGAGGCAAGTCAGCCACAAGAAACTGTAAACCATAAATAATAGTTTAGGATGTTCAAACATACAGACCCACAAATAGTTTAACTTGTCAATGCCATTCGACACATCTTTTCAGCAATCTGGTCACTGTGTGACCATTACACCAATCTGGTCGGGCAGCTTGCACCATTGTGGTTAAAAGAACCACAATAGCTGCACTTGTTCTTTCTATTCGGATGCAGCTCAAGTGCTGATTGAATTCTTTTTGACTTTTCCCTCCCTTTTGTTGTTGATTTTGGAGGGTCTCTAGGAATTGTAGGGCCAAGTGTGGTAGCAGGTCTTCCAAACTATGGTTCAACCATCGTAGTACCGTGTGCGGCTGCAACAGCTGCATGTAGAGATGCCATACTGAGCGGCTGGTGCGCATATCCACCAGGAGCTTGCGCAATAGGAGATGAAATCATTGGCATTTTCTTCTTGTGTAGTTGAAGACCCTGGATGCTGCCCATACCTGCCATCCACTGTTGCTGTTGACGCATGCAATGGTGCCAGTCCAGGACTAGCCACATAGGTTGTGTTTGCTGCGTTAGGCCCCCGCGATGGTTGTATAGCCCCCATAGTTTGTGGTGCAGGCCAAATTGCTGGTCTAGGACCCATAGGAGGTCGCGCAGGCCCTCTTGCTAGTGCCATATCCATGAAAAGTTGTGGCGCAGCTCCTCTTAGCGCTTGCACAGACCTTGTCATTGTTGAGCCCCTTGCAAGGTGCGGTGCTGCTCCACTGTTCAGTGGCACATATCCTGACATTTGCTGTAAAGGCCAGCAGCCTTGTGTGGGAGGGCTCCTGGGTAGTGGTACATCCCCCTTTTGCATCGCTGCAGCCCTGAATGCTGTTTGTTGGTGTCAATCCTCACTCATAGAGTTGCCAGTTAGTTTTGGTGCGTTTTTTCTCCACGGTGCAGAAGTAGGTCGCTGCTGCCTAGGTCCAGAAGAGGTTTGTGCAGGTTCATCAGGACGCACCGCAGGGCCACTAGTTGCCTGAGTGTTACTCGGTGGTGGCGCATAAGTAGGTCGCTGCTGCCTAGGTCCAGAAGGGGCTTGTGCGGGCCCTTCAGGACGCACCGCAGGGCCACCAGTTGCCTGAGAGTTACTCGGTGGTGGTGCAGAACCATCAGCTGATGGTGGAGGACCACCAGAGGGCCCACTTGTTGGTGCTGCCGGTTTCTTCTTCTTTGACATGTTGAGATTTTTGATTTCATGACGCGCACCACGCATATGTTTCTTTACAATATCCGTCGCAACATCTGACGCACTAGCAACCCGGGCAAGGCTACCAAAATCCATCATCAAATTTGCATGCCTGAGTTCCTTTTTCGACTGTGGTGGCATCTCATCAGCTTGCTCTTCGACAGCAGGGGGTGCGTTGGGAATTTCCATAGGTGTCCATCTTCTAAGTATGTACTGCGCTGGGATTTCATCAACACCAAGTTGGTTGAAAACTTTAAAGATATGGCAGCAAAGCATGCCGTCCCTCTCAATCTTGCAGCAGTCACATCTGTAGTCTCCCGCACTAGCTTCCACCATGGCAAAATAGCCCCTAGAACCATATTTGGCAACCCACTCTTGATTGGGGTAAACCTCATACAATTTTCACCATGCGGTCGCACATTGTACCTTGTAGTCAACTGAAACTCATCACGAAACTTCTTGTACAAGTCCCTAGTATACGAACCGTACGCCTGCTTCTCTATTGGGTAAGATGACCACATTTCAGTCTGTAAATGTCCTATCCCGTAGTCTTTTGAACCCTCCCGGACTAGTATGTGTGTTTGGATTTTCTGATATTGCTTCACAAAGTTCAAAATGGACTTGTGTGGGTTCACATATCGCTTAAGGACAGCGTTGAACCCCTCGCTGCGTTGAGTTGACTGCAAGAAAGGGAAGAATTGATGCTTGAAGTAGTAGGGTACCCATGTCTCTCTGTACTTGTATAGATTCTCGAAGTGGGAGTCAGTCATAGCCTCATACTTCATCATCAGCTCACACCACCCTACCTCAAATTCTTCCGGCGTCAAGCTAAAGTCAACACAGTTGTTGAAATCTTTGGACAAGCCAGGGTTTCGCCCCAGCAATGCTCCAAGCTTTTCTTGTGCTTTTTTCATAATATGCCAGCGGCAACAGCGATGCACACTGTAGTAAAGATCTTTTTAATTGATTGTGCCATTGCGATGTCTTGGTCGGTTATGATGTTGGTGGGTGCTACATTATGCATTGCCTCAAGGAAGGTCTGGAATAGCCAATCAAAGCTTGATGCCAACTCTTGCCTAACAAAGCCACAACCCAACATGAATGACTGCCCATGCCTGTTAATACCAATGAATGGTGCAAAGGGCATGTTGTACATGTTAGTCATATACGTTGTGTCAAAGGAGATACAATCATGACAAGATTCCACGTACGCCTTCCTTGCTGCACCATCGACCCAGAAAATATTCTCAACCCTGTCTTCCTCATCATATTTTATCTTGTAAAAAAATCTGGATCCTCTCTCTGCTGATCTTTAAAGTAAGCAATTGTCTCTATCATATCCCCTTCTTTTGTATCATCCTTGTTCAAGAGCGTCTTGAGGTTTGTAATGTGCTTAGTGCCATAAGGTACAATGAGTTCTGTCCCATAGAAATCTGATATGATGTGCATCATACGACCTATTGACATGAAGTCACAATGGTGGTCAATCCTTTTTCTACACAAAAAATAGTGCCAAAAATAGTTTCGTTTCTGTTTTCAGCAAGGCAACTCAAATGCAAACCTTGGGCAATTCATGAAGCTATACAAGCAACTACAACCATATGCCCCAGGCAACACATGAGCAAAATACACAAAACAAACCAGGGGGGTAACTATGCATTAGTGAGCAACACAAATTTCAATCATAGGCAAGTTGACCCCATCTAGAAACAAGTACTATTTGTACATTTTAGCTACAAAGAGATTAACCATAGGCAAGTTCAGATTCAACACCAAATTTGTTTTATAAAAAAACTAGGCAAGCATGAACTTTGCATTGAGCAACAAACAGGTAAACATTAGGCAAGTCCAGCATCCAGAAACAAATCAGGCATTTTATGTCTTTTTTGTACTGTTGTAAGCAATTTAGTGGCACTATCAAGCAACTAAGTTATTTTGTTTGAAGCAAATCAGTGACATGTTTCAAGCAAAAACAGGTACTTGTTGATGGGCTAAGAAACACACAACCAGTAGGCATGCCCAGGTTCTTAAAGTTAGAAGATAGGGAGTGAGGTGGGCGTGGTTCAATACCTGTAGTTAAATTGCAGTTATGAAGATGAGTAAGGAAGGCCCTTTTCTTCTGGCGGGCTCCCTTGGTCTGATCGCAAATACTTAGTCAAACATGGCTTGTCAACCAATGGATGGTTGTGCTCGCTAACGAAGTAGATCACTTTCCATCTGCCATCTATTACCTTCACAATCATCTTAGCTTTGCAACCAGTTTGCACAATTTTATCTCTTTTTCGTTTCTTGCTCCTTTTTTGCCTTTACTATCATCATCAAGAAAGACAATAGCCTCATCTTCATTATCATCTTTTGCTTGCTCAACAATGTCATCTAGCACGGGAATCTTTTCTGCCCCTCCGTCATCAACATCAGGCTTCCGAAACTTGTTGCAAACAAACTGTTGTTTTGTCAACTCCCCGGTTTTCAGATCCTTCCTTGAACTATTCATTTTGATTGAAAACCCCATTTGCAAGGAATATGCATTGTAATGCACCTTGGCATCATCCAAAGTGTCGAACCTCATGCCCACGTAAGGCTCCTTGGGCTGTGACCAAGCTTCATCATCATTTTCAGCACCCAAACCATTACCAATAGTGCCACAGATATCACCTGCAACACCTGTGCCATCAAGGGTATGAGCATCACTCCCAGCTGCTACAGCTGCAGGTACTTGTGTACTGCCCGGAGCACGGCCCCCATGACTTGATTGCCCATCTGTCTCCATTGCTTCTGTAGCAGCACCATCGACTCTTTGGATGATAGGGGGATTAGGTGATTCCGCCACAAATTCTGCATTTCCAGTAGCATGTTGTGTACAGTACAATGGATCATCATTATTTTCAGCTGGTTCATCATTCAGGTCAATCATTGTCAACCTGTTTATTTATTGAGAATATGGGAAAAAGTAAAGCAAGTCAGCAGAGGGATGCAAGCAAGTAGCACAGTAAATACAGGCAAGCCAATAGCACACCTACCCAAGCACACAAAAATAGCTCAATCATGTTCAACCTGTGCATTTTTTCAACCAGAAAAATTAAAGCAATTTTTACGTTGTTCAGGCAAGCTAGTACCACACTAAACTCAGGCAAGCAAACAACACAGCAACGCAAGAACACCAGATTCACAAGATAGCAATTGAACATAACCAGGCAATTCAAAGTGCACTATCAGGCAATCCAAACCATATAATCAGGCAAGTCAAACTATATATGTCAGACAATATATTATTTCTGGAGATGCATGGTTTTTTTGTATTAATGAATCATGTTTGTACATATAAGCATAGGCTTTTTGTTTTTTGTGTTTCATAATATATTTTCTTATTTTGTTTTTCTTAAACGCAGTCAACATTAATTTTGGGGAAGCAAGCATTCTGCCATAGAAGTGGTACTTTGAAGTGTCTTCAGAATGGTATTCACTCCCAAATCAGAGAGATTAGAGCATGTTTAGTGTTAGGAAAAACTTAAGTTAGCATTATGGGCATGATTGATCTTTTATATCCAGACTATTTTTGCTTTCAGTACCTATGTTTGTGTGTTACAAAGAACTTAAGTTGACAGTTTTAGGTTTCATCTTTACAGCAGCAAGTTTGCGTGTTTTTGGATATGCTCAGTATGTTTGGAAGTAACGTTTCGCAGCTGAGATAGTTGTTGGTATATGGCTTTTCTTGTTGTTTTTTCCTTCTTTTGCAGGATGAAATACTAATAAATTTGCAACTGTATCATGTCAATTTTCCAACTTTTCTTGGATCATGGTGAAGGATATGCTATAACAAAGGTAAATTGTACTACGCAACTGTCTCTTGTTTTTTAGTTGCAATTTTAGTTACATTTATTTCTTCTAGTGTTTTTTCACTATCGAAACCAAGGAATAATGGAAACAAATGTCCAAGAGG
Source organism: Triticum urartu (assembly GCF_056163025.1). NCBI lineage: Eukaryota > Viridiplantae > Streptophyta > Magnoliopsida > Poales > Poaceae > Triticum > Triticum urartu. The sequence goes on from NC_141875.1 coordinate 23,023,279, forward strand.
AATCTTTTTCTAGTTTCTTCAAGAGTTGCCTTGACATCATTATGCTTTTTTGCTTAATCCTATAATGCAAGTTGCTCCAATCAGCCATTTGTTTTTGGTCCACATGCTCCCAAAAGATCTGCTAGAGGGGAAAAGCCATGTTTTTTCCCTTTTTCCATAGTGATGTCAGTATTCATTGTCTTATAATCCTTGTCTTATAAGTTTCAAAAGTGTTCATGTTTTGCCATGTCATAAGTTTCTAAAGTTGTGTGCATACATATACTTTAGTTTCCTCATTATAGCACTGTTTTTGCTCACACAGAATGTTTATTTTGCCTCATTATAAGCAATTAATAGAACTGGAACACATCAGAAATAGATCATGATCAGTTGTTTCTCATCCTCTTATAAGTACTGTTTTTGCTCAGTTGTTTTTCTTGCATAAGGCATTATATTTTCCTAATATTTTTGTCCCCAGCATTTACTATCAGCACTTGCCTATAGTTTTACAAATGTGTTCATATGCAACAGATTTGCAAATAGAATTTGAAAACTGGGAAGAACTATCACTTAGGGGTGCACAACACTACTAAATGCACTAAATTTTCCCAAATCAGGGGCTGAAACTTGCCTAAACATCAGACTAAACATGCTTAACATCACATCTTTTTTACACAATGTTTTGCACAACTGAAGCCTTGTACAAATCATGGGGAAAGAGGAGGGGGATCTGGAAGATGAGCTAAATCTGACCTTTTTGCCTTGCTTTTTTTGCCTTTTTGCAAGGCAATCAGGAACGAGACGCCTAGAGAAGAAACACCAATGGAGCCGCCATTGGTGGGCTGTGAAGGTTTTCTTGGATATGGAAGTGGTGAGGGGAAGGGGCGTGCTGTCCCTTTTGGCTTGGGAGAGAAGAAGATGGGGCTGGGGGTTAGGTGAGGAGAAAAGAAGGGGTGTGGGAGGGATCGGGCGAAGGGAGAGGACCAGGTGATTTGCCCGCTTGATGGTTGGCTGCGGGAATCGGGAGGCAGGGACCAGATGCTTTCCTATCCAGGAAAGGTGGATAGAAACTTACTATATCTGGGTGGCTGCCAGGAAACGCTAGGGAGCACCCGGCTGCTCCCTAGACGCGTCCATTTTTATTATGTGTGACTATTGCTCGGGCAACTTGAAAATAGTTATTTCCGTTAGTACTCATAAATGTTGCTGGCTCCACCCTCCTATATGAATATTTAATTTAAAGATACCAGTATATTTCTAAAAAACCTGAAATTTTCAGATATCACAGCTGCTTGCCCATTGTACTCCCTTGTTTAGTTTCATTAAAAAATGCTGGCACTTGTTTCCAATGCGTTAGACTGAACTTGCTTTTATCGGGTGTGACTATTGGTGTACTCCTATTGTAACGTTCTTTTAACACACTACATACTCCTGCTGTACTTACACACACAGATGCATTGTCCAAAATTTTGGTGCTTGTTTCCAATAGCAACTTGGAATTTGGAAATGATTCCTTTTTAGTCGACACTCACAGACGCTAGATGAAAATATTTTTATCCTTCTGTACTTACATGATTTGACTATCCAAAATGAAATGTTCTAATAGTAGATTTAAAAGTAATTGTTTATCGCTTGACTTGAAAATGGGAAAGAACAATTTTTGTACCGAAATTCATTTTAACTTATTTATCTCAACATTCAAGGATGTAATCTCATCATACAATTATGAATAGGATAAGGTCCGCCTGAACATGTAAATCATGCATGAAAAAAATATTTTCCATTGATTTTTCCTAATTATGTACAATAAATATTGTTACAACTATACATAATCAAATATAACAAGTCATATGTATTTTAAATTTTTGTTCTCGTGTCATCAGGGGCGTAGCCAGCAATCTGGCATGCCTTGGCGGCTGCCACACCTAAAATTGCTGCAAATACTAGTATATATTCTACGTGTTTGGAGATTTGGTACTGTATAAAAGAGCTCTCTAGCTTAGCTGTGTCGCAGCACTTCCACGGCCGCCTCCCCCCATGGCCATGACTGTTGCTCCTCCTTGGACCTCCTCGCCTCCACCTGCACCACGACGCTGTACGTACGTATGTTCGTCAGTTCTTTCATTCGTGCAACTGGAGAAATGAGTTCTCTGCGGGCATGCATGCATGCATGTGCATCGTATATATATACCTTTGCCTTGGCTCGGCAGGAGGATGGAGCCCACCACGTCGTCGGCGACGGAGGGGCGGCCGGCGACGGCAAGGAGGCCTCCTGTGAAAGCATCAGCAGGATGCTAGCGACGATGCATGTCATCATCTTCATGTCTGGTATGTTTGCTTTGCCTCTTCGGCTGGCCTGCAAATCTCGCTTCTGCGTTTGGCCGGTATATATAGCCTCACGAGACGTCGCAGGTTGATCAGATAAGACGTCGCACTTCACTATTATTGTCTAGCAGATCGTGCAGATGGATGACATTATGCGCGTACGACAAACCGCAGCACACCACTGATTGATCATATCGTACAACTATTGGGCTACCAGATGAGCTTTGTAAGTACTACCTCCATTTCACAATGTAAGACGTTTTTGGGCTCAAAAAATCTTACATTATGAGACGGAGGGAGTAAGTATTTACCAGTGTAAATCGAGAGAAAAGGATTGTGCATGTACACAGATGATGCCGTACATGTTGTTGGCCAGCTAAGGCGTGGCACATGACCATTGATGACTAGCACATTGTAATGTAGGATGGAAGCGTATGCCATGTGCATGGACCCATGTGTGTTAATATGGACAGCAAGGCCGGCCTTGAGATAAGTTACTTACATCGCTAGGGTCCGGTTGTTGTTCTTGATTTTTACGCAAATGATATAATAGATATGTGCGTATCTCTACAATAGTTTTATCTACTCTAACAACCGGATCTCAAGTATACATGTAACTCACCCAACACCTAACACACATTGTAACTTCCCCTCTAAATGACAATTTATATTAGTTGACATTGCGTCTGAAAGGCTCTTGCTGTTTCATTGACAATGACTTGGTGAAGCCATCTGCACCTTCGTTACCTATGGTAATAAACCGCATATCAAGCAATTAGCCACTCTTTCTCGAACAAAGACAAAGTGATAATCCACATAAATGTGTTTTCTCCTCACATGGAAGACTGGATTGACTGACAGGAATGTGGCTCCAAGATTGTCACACCATAATGACGCAACCTCTAAATGTTCAACATCCAATTCACTTAACAAACTTTGTATCCATATTTCCTCGGTCGTTGCATTTACGAGTGGCTTGTACTCAGCCTCTGTACTTGATCTAGACACTATAGCCTGTTTACGAGCAGTCCAAGAAACAAGATTACCGCCAACAAGAACCGCAAAACCAACTATAGACCTTCTGTCATCTGGACAACCTGCCCAATCAGCATCAGAAAAGTCACTTACAAGTGTAGAGTCCGACTTGACCAATGTCACACCATGACTTGATGTAAACTTCAAGTGTCTGCGAATTCTTTTTACAACTATCCAATGAGCAGAAGTACGAGCATGAAAGGACTAGCACACTTTGTCTAGAAGATCGGGCACACCGACGACATTATGCGCATGTGACAAACCACAACACCCATTGATCGATCATAATCGGACGACCAAATATATATTGTACGCATCCTAGTTTCGCTCCAGCATTATAAATATTCACCAAAGTATAAGTCTGAGAAAAATATGGCGCATACACATGGATGCCATACATGTTGATTCTTTAATTTATCACATCCACATAGCTACTAGTGACGGGTGAAAGTCGGATTTGTGTTAGCTTTACCACAAGTAAGCCATGTGACCCATTTATTGAATGCACAACACCCAACTACAAAAGGATGAAGTGTCCTACGTATCATCTTGATGCTATAATAAAGTGCGAGTACAACAAAAATTGGCATGCTAAGCTAGATTGATTGATCATCGTACACCAATTGGACCACTAATTATCATCCGAAGAGTAGTTCCCTAAATGTTTGGTCGATGGAATTTAATTCTTGGCCGACTCCCATTCATGTTAGTGGAAGAGTGTTACAACATCCATACATGTACAAGTGCCCCGTAAGAGTTGGATTCATGTTTCCTTTACCATGAGTATACCATCCTGAGCCATTTATTCAGAGCACAACACCCAACTACGAAGAAACCGGGTATCCTACGGATCATCTTGATGCTTTAATAAAATGTTCTTTCATCAAAAAAAGACACCCAACTACCAATCTCCACCAACATTAGAGAGATGATCAATTCATCATCTACCTATCATCCTCGTTTCTGATGCTCTCTAAAAGCGACCTAAGAATGTCATATTCATCATCTTATCTTGCACGTTTTCTATTGAAGTTTATACTCTAGTTGATTATTGATGCGAGCTCCATTGGTGCCATGGTGAAAATGAACCATGCATTATCAATGAGGGTAACTACGGAACCAACGGAAACTAATGCATTACCTCGTGTCCACGCCCTATTGGTCCATCTCTAAATAGAACATCAGAGTTGCACATCATAAGTCTCACATCAATTTTTTGATGTGCATATGTTAAACGTTAGGTACAAGTTAAGAATGATCAAACAAGTTACTCCTTGTCAAATACACCAACTCTAATCAAATATAATGGATAGATACCTTGTTTGAGAAAGTGGGTGTTTGGAATCTGCTGGTAAATGACAGTAGAATTTAGACATAGCAACATTGCTTTATAATATGCATGTAAATAGAGGAGATATTTAATATGGGAGAATTAGGAATGAAACTAGAAGATGCCCCGCGCGTTGCTGTGGGTATATCTTTGCATATCTATACATAACTCGAGAAAATAAAAGTGAAAGTGGGCATTGAGTAGATACTAAGAGCGAAAAGTTGGATTTTTGTTAGCTTTACCACGAGTAATCAATGCAGAGCCATTTATTGGTTCTGCAATACCCAACTAGAAAAGGCCGAAGTGTCCTATGGACCATCCTGATGCTATAAAAAATGTGCATACAACAATAACTAGAGCGCTAAGCTGGATTGGATGATCATCGTACAACAATCACGCCACTCAGTATCATCTACATAGTAGTTCTCGTACATTTTGGTTGGTAGAGTTTAATTCTTGGCCTACTCCCACTGGCGTTAGTGGGAGTGTTAGCACATCCACACTTGTAGAAGTGCCTGGTTAAGAGTTGGATTCATGTTCACTGTACCACGAGTAAACCATCCCGAGTCATTTACTGGTCGCCCAACACCCAACTAGCAATTAACCAGGTATCCAAGCATCCATGGCCATCCTCTTGCTTCACTTACTGTCATCAACCTCTCGGAGTCTTGTTGGATGCTCTCAAGTACTCGGGTCCAAAAACATAGATCACTGCTTTAGGCTTTTGCAATGGTCAGAAAAAGACTTGTGTGCTTCCGAAAGAGCTGGCATAAGTACTTCTTCGGATAGGTTGGTTGTGGATCAAAGTTGTCTCTCATGGTCTTGGCATGGCCATCGGCTCTATCACGTTTGATGTGTATGCGGCCGAAATGTGATCCACTCCTAGGGTGCCGAATATCATCATTGAAAATCATGCCTACAAACCGTTAAAAGTCATCGTCGTATTCTTCCTCTTCGGATAACGACGAGTTCTCGAAGACCATCTGCATCAACCTCTTCAATAGCCATGACCACATTTTGCTGCATCACCGAGAGACACTATCGCTCTCAATTTCGTGAAATCACGAACAATTTCTGAAATCATGAAAAAAATATTAAACTCGTGAACATTTTCAAATTCGTGTACACTTTTAAAAAGTTTCAAACATATTCTAAAATCAAGAACATTTTTTGAATTTATGAACATTTTATGCAATTTGCAAACGTTTTTTAAAACATCATGAACAATTTTTAAAAAAAATTCTTGAATCGGCGAACATTTCCAGAATCGACGAACAATTGTTTGGAAATTGTTGTAACAATTTTTGAAATTCACGAACATCTTTTTGAAAATGCATGATCATTTTTTGTATCAGCAAACATTTTATGAATGAATAAGCTATTTTGTAATTCACAAACAGTTTTTAAATTTTAAGGATATTTTTCCATTCAAGAACATTTTTTTAATTGACAAAATTTTGCTCAATTTCATTAACATTTTGTAATAAACAAACTTTTTAAAAATCATGAACATTTTTTTATTTTCCAAACATTTGTTTTCAAATTATTGAACATTTTGTGAATCAGCAAACATTTTTTAGAAAATTGCGAACATTTTTTGAATCTCTCTATATATGTTCTGATTTATTGAATATTTTATTTCAAAATACTCATTTTTGAAAACTTTTGGAACTTTTTTCAAGTCACATCATTTCACTAAAATGTTAAAACATACTACAGGCTAGCAGTACTGCTGGAGTCCAGTCAACCATTTTATTGTGAACCACAGTTGTCGCCACCGGCAGTAAAATGTTAAAACACTCGATCGGCGCGCACGCACCGAGTGTGCTAGTTACCGCCACCGGCAACATCCTCCGTGCACTTGGGCCAGCTGTCGCCGGTGTACTGGTCTAGGCTTGCAGAACTTGCAGGTTGAAGCACAGTTGTCGACCACGTCCATGCAGGTGCACGCCGGCGGGTCCAACTTGGTGCAGGAGGTCACGTCGCAACACCTCCTCGGCCTGGGCGCCTCTATTAGGGCATCTCCAGCCGGGGCGAACTGTTTTGGCGCGAAAAAACTGCGGGCCAGCCGCGTCAGGCATGGGCAGGTGCAGCTACCGCGACGCGGCCTCTCGTGGTCGAGGGCGAAGCGGACCGGAGCCGGCACACGCGGGGAGGTGGCCGGGCGCGGTGAGGGAGAGGCTTCGAGCCGGCGAGGAAGAGGCAACCCGGCGCGGTCCCGGAGCCAGCTGGTGCCGGGTACCCGGCCGCGGGCGGAGGCAACCCGGCGGGGACCCGGAGCCGGCTGGTGCGGGGATGACGAGCGGGCAGCTGAGTCGCGCGGGAGGCGGCGGCTGGGTCGCGCGGACGGCGGAGCGGGGGAGACGGCGGCGAGTCAGCTCCGTCGAGGGCGAAAACTCAGCAGCGATTTGGCCATGACAGACGCAACGGCTCAGAGGGATGGCGACTTATAAAGGCCAGCAGCTGGCGGGTTGGAGGCGTGAGCCCGCGATGGCGGAGGCGCGGTGGTTCAGCGGTGTGACGGCTGTACGTTGGCCACAACCTTGGCGGCTTTGAGGTAGTAGCAGTAGATGCGAGCCGGATCGCTTTGTGCTCACACCCGTGCGCGCGGAGCCGAGCAGTGGTAGGCGGGGCCAATCCGAGTTGGAAACAGAGAAAGACCGGCCGCTCTTGGACCAATCCGGACCGTCTTTGACTCGCTTGGTTGATGTAACGTACGGCAGCAGGTAGGATCAGCAATCCAATTGAGACAAAACTGGACCCTTGTCCTCGGACAACTCGAGGACGCGCGACTTGACAATTCCGATTTGACAGCAGTTATCGCTTGAAACTTGACGGTCCGGCCAAAATAGGTTGCAGCGGAAAACGCCGGTCTCGACGACTTTTTTATTTAATCGCTCATCCACATGAACGACGGTTGATTTCTTGAACCCAAATCTCGTGATCCCAGATCCAAAGTTTGAACAGCAAATTTAATCCGCCCAGTAATTGCTCAGATCTGACTTATACTACTGATAAAAAACATAGCCCACGTAGATTTCTTGTAGACTGGCTCCTCTTTACAGGAAAAGCCGTGAATCTCGATCCTAAAAAAGATCCCTTCAAGACCTCAACACCACCGTGCGCGGGCCCCACGGTGGGCGCCAACTGTCGTGGAATTAACACGTCAGATGTCCTTAGTGTTAGGACTTAGTCATGAGGCCAACACATCTATGTGGTAGCTTGAGAGGGGTTGAGCGGAATCGAGAGACGCAACACAAGACAAGGGTTTAGACAACTTCAGACCCCGGGAAATATCATCCGGTAACAACCCTACATGCTGTTTGAGGCTAGATCTCATTATCATCATGAGGGAGTCGCCGTAAACCGGCTCTCCTCTAGTTTTGTCTAGCCCTAGAGATTGTTTCTTTCTTGTCCCTCTTTGGGGAGCCCTGCCCCTCCTTATATAAGTTAAAGGGGCGGGTTAAATGTAGAGTCCATCTCGGACTAAGACTTAAACTATTTTGACTTCCCTTCCTGGGCTTCTTAACATTTGCCAGTTTAACATTGTCTGTCGGGTTACGATTGGCTTAACACCTGCCGGTGCTACCATATGTCCTAACTCTGTCGGTTTAACACCAGCCGGTTTACCGTCTTTCTTAGCCATCTGTCTTGACTCTCTGTCTTAACTCTCTGCCGGTTTACCAAGTCCCAGCTGGTTTACAACTCCAGCCGGGTCATACCGCGGGGTATATCCCCGACAGGAAGCGCCCTGATGATATCATTATTAATGAGAATAGTAATGAGAGCCAAGCTGCAGATGCTGGGAATAAAAATGTCGAAGGTGGAGACATCGACCAACCTCCAAAAGCAAAACGCCAGAAGACGGGAGGAACTGAGGTATTTTGCATAGTTGCCTCAGTTTCACTGAGCAGTTGCCCAGCAATGCTGCCTAAGTTGCCTATGTTGTGATGAACCTTTTTCTTTTTTGCTAATCCCCTGTTTTCTGTTTTTTCCTTATGCGCAATAGGGTTGTAGGAACAGGGCATCCCCTGCAAGGCTCTTCAAGTTGAACAAGGACTTGGTTCCTGACCAAAAGGTTGTCATCATCGGAAAAGAATTTGGTGGCATTCTGGACCTTGCAGCGAGTAGCATGCCCGGAGATTTTAGCTAGTGGATAATGAAGCATTACGACCCGGAGATTTCGCAGATAGTCATTCCAGAAAGGGGGAAGATTCATGTAGATGCCGCAAGTGTCCGTAGGATATGGGGTTTGCCCAACAGGGGCAGGAAGGTGTGCTTCGAGAATCGGCCTGAAATCACAAAGGCAATGTACAGTATTTACAACATCACATCCAAGAACTCCCCAACCCTCACAGAATGGTGCAAGATGATCGTAGACATGGGAGGATCTCATGATGATGACTTTGTCCGCGCTTGGCTAGATCTTGTTTTTTCGTGCTTCCTTGCCCCTTCAACTAGTTTGAGTATTTCCCCAAAGAGCTTCCCGACGGTCATGGATGTTAATGGAATAACGGAAACCAATATATGCCAGTTTGTTGTTGATCAATTAAAGCTTGCGTTCACTTCGGGGCATGCCTACAAGAAGGCTGTTTGTTGTTGTGTTTTCCACCTTGTTGTAAGTGCTTCAAGATGTTTTGTTTTTTTAAGCATCCATTTGTCTACTTATCTTTTCTTTTCTTTTTGCAATCATTAGCTAACTTAAACTTTCTGTTCTTTTTCCGTGTCTCTACTCAGCTCTTGTACCTAGACTCTCTGGATGTTGATGAGCCAATCCCGAACTTGGTACCAAGGGTTTCAGTTTGGAATTCAGATTTAATCTGCAGAGTTATCAAGAAGGACAGGAAGGCTCCAGGAGAATATGGCCAATTGCGGGTAACTGCATTTTTCTGTTTTAGTATATATATCATTGTCATATTGTTTTTAGGAAACACTACCATTTTTTAGAGTAGGCAATTCACTTTGAAAGAGCAAGCAAGGTAATGTATCTTTTTGGGCAAGTGCCATACATATATTTTCAAGTATGTCCAAGTAGTTATCAGACTTATTCGAACCTTTCTCGTTTGCCATGCACACAGTTGGGTAATGTTCACAGGAAGGATTTGTTTTGTTGTTGTATTTAATAGTAGCTTCTGTAGTACATTTTTTAGCTTTTTTCTTTCTGAGCAATTTACATGTTGAAAAGTAGCAAATTTACACAACAACACAAGCAACTTATGTTCTGAAAACTAGCAACTTGCATACTAGTTCTTCATTTTTTGTTGATTACAGTATCCACTAATAGTAGGCAACAGGGGAAGTGGCATAATGGTTGCAAGAATTTTCAGACTATTAGTAGTACTATTTTTCCTCATTTTCTCAGGTCTTTTTTGGTAATGGGAGTGCCGGAATTGTTGTCACTCATAGTTTTTTTTAATCTTCTTTGGCTATAAAACCACCAGCTCAAGACGGAGTTTTCCCGGTGTGCGGATGATAGCTTGTTTGGCAGTATGGACCAAATCACCAAATTTGTTGCCGCAAGATTGCCCAAGTCATATGACAAATCAGTAAGTTATCTAGCACTTGTTTTTCCCTCTCACTGTTGTTCCCCTTTTATCGCCATTTGTACATTCAACCATTTTTTCAGAATCTTCAATAGAAGATATGTACTTATCATGTTCTCTACCATCCACTTTTATGTTTTACAGAAGCAAAAGAAGCTCACAGGGTTGGTGCACGATATGTGTTCTGTAATTTCACATGCAGTTGGGAAGTTCGTGACTGGGGTTGGGAAGATAGATGATGATGAATGGGGGACAAAGGAGGTAGATCCTACTACTGCGGAGACAAGCAGGCGGCAGCCTAACAGAAAGGGAAAGCGAGTACCAGCCGGAAGAGACAACTTACCAAGTGAGGAGGAGTCGTTTAATTCCGACAGCGAGGCAGCCGACAGTGAAAGTGAGGGAGATGGCAGGGATAAAAGTAGTGATGAAAGCGACAGCGATGGCAGTTCAGACAGCGATGATGGTCATGATGGATCAAGTGGAGTTCGGAGGAAATCATGTAGCCAGGGAGCACGACAAACGGTGGATCACCACGAGGGGGCAAGTGCTGAGATGGAAGGGAAAGACGGAACTTGGGGAACGAGGACAATGATGATGATGAAGAAGAAGAGGATGACGAAAAAGAAGATGACGAAGGAAAGGAGGACGATGACGATGAACAAGGCGATGGGGATGACAAAGACAAGGAAGATGATGGGCAGGGGAAGCAGGATGAAGATGATGAAGATGACAGTGGAGGTGGCAATGGTGGTTCAGGCAGCAATGGTGGCTCCGATCGGGACGAGGATCCCGCAGCTGAAAAAGCAAGCAGCGATGATGATGAACAATGCACGCTGCAATTTCTGATTGAAAAGAAGAGGGACAGAAAGGCAAAAAGATTGGATGAGGCCGATAGGATATCTATCAGAGACCTTGTGATGGCATAATTCAAAATTGTTGTTTCCCCAAAACCACGCTTCCCTATTTTTGAAGTGAAAGAAATGTTGGATATTGATGACATGTCCATGGCAACCGAAGCGAGGAGGATGTTCAAAGAGTTGTTGAGGGGTGAAGACTTGGACATGGTCTTCACATTCAACCCCAAGGAAATATGCCCAAAGGCGACTCGACAGAAAATAATGAGAGAACTTGGTGCTCTAAATGAAGCTACAGAACAGAAGATTGCTTGTCGAAACCAACTACCACCACTCCCGCCATCAAAGAAGATGAAGAAAACTGTCAGTTTCGTATTGGAGCCATCTGTGATGAATGAAACAGCAATTCATCCGCAAGCATACCGTGCCGAAAATCCCGGGTACGGGCAAGGGGGAAAGTCAAGGCAGTCAGCCATGAAAAAATCTGGTCCTTCTCAGCAGCAACAACAGGCAATTTCTGAAACAAAGGAGGCAATTCATGGGAATGCCAAAACACAGGTGGTAAAGAGTACACCATCAAGCTCAGCAGCACCCCTGTGCAGCAAAGTTGGAGATGAGGCAGTACCTACAGGAGTAGATCCAAAACAGTCGGGTAATTTTCATTCCCAATGTCAAGCAAGTGGATCACATATTCTGGCAACTCAGTCCAAGGAGGAAAGCAAGACCAACTGTTTTTCAGGCAAGTTCTGTAGAGGAAACACTGGACCCCACAAAAGTAAGGCCAGTTCAATTCAAGAAGGGACCCACAGTGCTAGTAAGCACAGGAAACCACAGCGGAACACAACCACTAGGTGACTTAAATGGTCAAGTGCTTCCCCCGTCTCGGGGAAATGTGATGCAGTCAGCCAATGGTATCCAGAGGGCCAAGGTGCAAGACTTCAAGGCATCACCTGAGGCTCCTGCATTAAATCATGCAGGACACAAAAATGAGAAAGAGAACATCCCTCCGGTGTCATGTATGGAGATCAAAAGGATACAAGACCTGCCTGAAGCTGTAACCATGGGAAAAAGTCCAGAACAAAAGTTGCTAAGAGCCCTAGGGAAATTGCCTGTCTGCTCAACTGTACTTGCCCAACCTGAGGCCACAAGTGTTCCAGAAGCAGTAGAAGCAACTGGCCAGGGGAACATTCACCATTTCTCTGATGTGGAGGAGCGGTACCATGATTTCATGTGTGTTAGTGGGAAGACAAGCAATTCAGTAGAAATCAATGTTCTAGATGTGAGTGAGCTGTTTGCAAGGTGTGTTGATCCAAATAGCAAGAATGCCCAATCCAACTCCATAAATCACAGTTCAGCGAATAAAGATAAACAACATTTTGAGCAAAGGGACACCGAAAGATCAAATGATTTTTTCAGAGAGTACTGCCCAGCACCAAGTTTCGATCTAGGGATAGATGATTTGCACACAAGATCTGCAGACAACACAGCACATCAACATGTTGGGTCAAGCACATTTGCAGAGCATGAGTTCAAGGAACTCCCAGTACATAACTAGCCAATCATCGATATAACTGACGATGATTATCTGTTGGACGTTGAAGGCATAGATGAACTATGTGTTCAAGCAGAAGGAAATGAGTACCAAACACCTGAAAAAAGTTCCAACCAAGGAGAAGTGGGGTCAAGCAGCAAGGTTTACAGCAGTAGTAGTTCAGGAGAGATGCATCCACATCAATTCGAGAGAAGGATTATCAAGCCACCTCCTTGCAAGAGGTCACCTTTCATTGACTATAATGAGAAGAAAGTCTACATGTCCAAACCCGAAGCAAATAGATTGTATGCATCAGTTATTTTGCATGGAAGAATTAATGAAGAAGAATCACCAGATGTGGATACCAGGTATGACAGTATATCACTGCATTTCTTTTTGTCAGCCTTTGCTCAATGCACTTTCCCCCAGGCAAGGTCTATCATGTTATCTAGGCAATTCAAACTGTGTTTACAAGCAATCCATTTATAGAACCAGGCAACTTGGCTTAGTGTGAAAGTCTTATTTTTGAAATAGTTTCTCCTTTGATATGACCATGCCCCCATGTGTTTTTCCCGAGTTGAAATGGTGGTAGGCAATTCATGGAAGGATTTTGTGAGCTGAATGCCTCTTTTTTTTCATGCAGCGCAAGGGTAATTGAATATGGTAAATACTTTGTCACGGTCAGGGAGCTCGCAAACTCAATGAAGAAGGAAGGTTTTGTCTTGAGCCATGTAATGGAAGTTGGTATAGAGACTATAATGATGAACTTGCCACCAGACTCAAAGAAGCTCGTGATGCCCATCAGGTTCTCGGTAAGAAAACGTGAAGCAACTAATAGCGTAGTTTTGTGTTTCTTTCTTTTTCTTTTTTCATAAAAGGTCATGGTCATGTTTGTATTCTTTTTTACATCAGGTTCAGATGCAAAACATGGAATTGAACGGCAAGGATCTCATTTCCCGGTTCAAGAATTCGAATCGCTTGGACCGTAAAGACATGGTAAGTTAATGGTTTCTTTACTTTTTACCAATGCATTTTTTATATATGACTTTTTATGCTAAAACTTTTGCTCACACAAATGTAAATATTTCTTAGGGGGGGGGGGGCAAGTTGACCACACTCATGAAATTGCTTTTCTGTGGCAAGTTGCTTACATTTTTTGCACAACTTGCATGTGCATTTTTGGCTGGTTACTTACATAAGTAGATAACTTGCCTATGCATCTTCTGTTTTTGGCAAATTACTCACACTAGTACAAAACTGGCATGTGCATTTTTGCTTCTTCAGTCCATTTTCTTAATTTGTGAGAGCACACAGAAAAAATTGCTTACATCCAGCTTCTAGTATTGTATTTTTTATACTAAACCCATTTTGTTTTTTCTAACAGATTATGTTTCCCAGTGTTAGAGAACATCGACAAGACAAAACCTAAAACAGGCAATCATTACTGGATTTTTAACGTGAACATAAGGGATCGACGTTTTGAAACTCTTGATTCTTGGAGGACGCTCAAAAACAAGGCTTTAGATGTTCGCGCAAGGAAAATGGTTGCAAGTTTTCGGTCTCTATGGGAAGAGCATTATACCAGTTCCCGCATCTCGCTGGATGACTTTGGGCTTACCAACATCGATGTTCCAAAACAAAATAATGAGTAAGCATCCATTTCTTTCCACATATTAACTATGGTTTTGTTCAGTTTTTTACAAGCGACACAATACTACATAGAGTAAGCATCCAGTTCTTTTTTCAATTTTTTGTTTAGGTTCGACTGTGGTGTTTTTGCTCTGACGCTAGCAAACGGTTGGGAGGCAAGGGCTGTTCCAAATTTCACAGCTGAGGATATTCCAAGCACCAGGAAACAATTGACTAACACGTGGGTTGACAACGCCAACAACAAGGCTCCATGGAAAACCATACTCAAGTTAGCATAGGTCAGTTTTTTCTCCCCTCACGCGCACTACAAACCATGTAAATGCATGTGTTGTTTCTTTTGCTCTTTTGTGAACTTTGGACTGCCGGGGGAGGAGTTGCCTATATAACAACTTGGACCAGGCAACTCTATTGCATAAACAGGCAATTTAAGATTTAATTTGAGGCAAGTTATTTAGAAGAACCCATAAAAGACAAAGGAAAGACAAATAGTATGATCATTACATAACCAGGGAATTGTTGCATTTATAGCATTGCAGAATCTTATATATGTAAGTTTTCGACCATTATGGGGAGAGCAAGTGTGTTTGCGGGCAATTCAAAGCACACAACAGGCAACTCAAAACTTATAACCAGGCAACTCAAAACTCTAGTGTGAGGCAAGTCAGCCACAAGAAACCGTAAACCATAAATAATAGTTTAGGATGTTCAAACATACAGACCCACAAATAGTTTAACTTTTCAATGCCATTCGACACATCTTTTCAGCAATCTGGTCACTGTGTGACCATTACACCAATCTGGTCGGGCAGCTTGCACCATTGTGGTTAAAAGAACCACAATAGCTGCACTTGTTCTTTCTCTTCGGATGCAGCTCAAGTGCTGATTGAATTCTTTTTGACTTTGCCCTCCCTTTTGTTGTTGATTTTGGAGGGTCTCTAGGAATTGTAGGGCCAAGTGTGGTAGCAGGTCTTCCAAACTGTGGTTCAACCATCGTAGTACCGTGTGCGGCTGCAACAGCTGCATGTGGAGATGCCATACTGAGCGGCTGGTGCGCATATCCACCAGGAGCTTGCGCAATAGGAGATGAAATTGCATTGGCATTTTCTTCTTGTGTAGTTGAAGACCCTGGATGCTGCCCATACCTGCCATCCACTGTTGCTGTTGACGCATGCAATGGTGCCAGTCCAGGACTAGCCACATAGGTTGTGTTTGCTGCGTTAGGTCCCCGCGGTGGTTGTATAGCCCCCATAGTTTGTGGTGCAGGCCAAATTGCTGGTCTAGGACCCATAGGAGGTCGCGCAGGCCCTCTTGCTAGTGCCGTATCCATCAAAACTTGTGGCGCAGTTCCTCTTAGCGCTTGCACAGGCCTTGTCATTGTTGAGCCCCTTGCAAGGTGCGGTGCTGCTCCACTGTTCAGTGGCACATATCCTGACAGTTGCTGTACAGGCCATCAGCCTTGTGTGGGAGGGCTCCTGGGTAGTGGTACATCCCCCTTTTGCATCGCTGTAGCCCTGAACGCTGTTTGTTGGTGTCAATCCTCACTCATAGAGTTGCCAGTTAGTTTTGGTGCGTTTTTTCTCCATGGTGCAGAAGTAGGTCACTGCTGCCTAGGTCCAGAAGAGGTTTCTGCAGGTTCATCAGGACGCACCGCAGGGCCACTAGTTGCCTGAGTGTTACTCGGTGGTGGCGCAGAAGTAGGTCGCTGCTGCCTAGGTCCAGAAGGGGCTTGTGCAAGCCCTTCATGACGCACCGCAGGGCCACGAGTTGCCTGAGAGTTACTCGGTGGTGGTGCAGAACCATCAGCTGATGGTGGAGGACCACCAGAGGGCCCACTTGTTGGTGCTGCTGGTTTCTTCTTCTTTGACATGTTGAGATTTTTGATTTCATGACGTGCACCACGCATATGTTTCTTTACAATATCCGTCGCAGCATCTGACGCACTAGCAACCCGGGCAAGGCTACCAAAATCCATCATCAAATTTGCGTGCCTGAGTTTCTCTTTCGACTGTGGTGGCATCTTATCAGGTTGCTCTTCGACAGCAGGGGATGCGTTGGGAATTGCCATAGGTGTCCATCTTCTAAGTATCTACTGTGCTGGGATTTCATCAACACCAAGTTGGTTGAAAACTTTCAAGATATGGCAGCAAAGCATGCCGTCCCTCTCAATCTTGCAGCAGTCACATCTGTAGTCTCCCGCACTAGCTTCCACCGTGCCAAAATAGCCCCTCGAACCATATTTGGCAACCCACTCTTGATTGGGGTAAACCTCATACAAGTTTTCACCATGCGGTCGCACATTGTACCTTTTAGTCAACTGAAACTCATCACAAAACTTCTTGTACAAGTCTCTAGTATATGAACCGTACGCCTGCTTCTCTATTGGGTAAGATGACCACATTTCAGTCTATAAATGTCCTATCCTGTAGTCTTTTGAACCCTCCCGGACTAGTATGTGTGTTTGGATTTTCTGATATTGCTTCACAAAGTTCAAAATGGACTTGTGTGGGTTCACATATCGCTTAAGGACAGCGTTGAACCCCTCGCTGCGTTGAGTTGACTACAAGAAAGGGAAGAATTGGTGCTTGAAGTAGCAGGGTACCCATGTCTCTCTGTACTTGTATAGATTCTCGAAGTGGGAGTCAGTCATAGCCTCATACTTCGTCATCAGCTCACACCACCCTGCCTCAAATTTTTCCGGCGTCAAGCTAAAGTCAACACAGTTGTTGAAATCTTTGGACAAGCCAGGGTTTCGCCCCAGCAATGCTCCAAGCTTTTCTTGTGCTTTTTTCATAATATGCCAGCGGCAACAGCGGTGCACACTTGTAGGAAAGATCTTTTTAATTGATTGTGCCATTGCGATGTCTTGGTCGGTTATGATGTTGGTGGGTGCTACATTATGCATTGCCTCAAGGAAGGTCTGGAATAGCCAATCAAACCTTGATGCCAACTCTTGCCTAACAAAGCCACAACCCAACATGAATGACTGCCCATGCCTGTTAATCCCAATGAATGGTGCAAAGGGCATGTTGTACATGTTAGTCATATACGTTGTGTCAAAGGAGATATAATCATGACAAGATTCCACGTACGCCTTCCTTGCTGCACCATCGACCCAGAAAATATTCTCAACCCTGTCTTCCTCATCATATTTTATCTTGTGAAAAATCTGGATCCTCTCTCTGCTGATCTTTAAAGTAAGCAATTGTCTCTATCATATCCCCTTCTTTTGTATCATCCTTGTTCAAGAGCGTCTTGAGGTTTGTAATGTGCTTAGTGTCATAAGGTACAATGAGTTCTGTCCCATAGAAATCTGACATGATGTGCATCATACGACCTGTTGACATGAAGTCACAATGGTGGTCAATCCTTTTTCTACACAAAACAGTGCCAAAATAGTTTCTTTTCTATTTTCAGGAAGGCAACTCAAATGCAAAGCTTGGGCAATTCATGAAGCTATACAAGCAACTACAACCATATGCCCCAGGCAACACATGAGCAAAATACACAAAACAAACCAGGGGGGTAACTATGCATTAGTGAGCAATACAAATTTCAATCATAGGCAAGTTGACCCCATCCAGAAACAAGTACTATTTGTACATTTTAGCTACAAAGAGACTAATCATAGGCAAGTTCAGATTCAACACCAAATTTGTTTTATAAAAAAACTAGGCAAGCAGGAACTTTGCATTGAGCAACAAACAGGTAAACATTAGGCAAGTCCAGCATCCAGAAACAAATCAGGCATTTTATGTCTTTTTTGTACTGTTGTAAGCAATTTAGTGGCACTATCAAGAAACTAAGTTATTTTGTTTGAAGCAAATCAGTGACATGTTTCAAGCAAAAACATGTACTTGTTGATGGGCTAAGAAACACACAACCAGTAGGCATGCCCAGGTTCTTAAAGTTAGAAGATAGGGAGTGAGGTGGGTGTGGTTCAATACCTGTAATTAAATTGCAGTTATGAAGATGAGTAAGGAAGGCCCTTTCTTCTGGCGGGATCCCTTGGTGTGATCGCAAATACTTAGTCAAACATGGCTTGTCAACCAATGGATGGTTGTGCTCACTAACAAAGTAGATCACTTCCCTTCTGCCATCTATTACCTTCACAATCATCTTAGCTTTGCAACCAGTTTGCACAATTTTATCTCTTTTTTGTTTCTTGCTCCTTTTTTGCCTTTACTATCATCATCAAGAAAGACAATAGCCTCATCTTCATTATCATCTTTTGCTTGCTCAACAATGTCATCTAGCACGGGAATCTTTTCTGCCCCTCCGTCATCAACATCAGGCTTCCGAAACTTGTTGCAAACAAACTGTTGTTTTGTCAACTCCCCGGTTTTCAGATCCTTCCTTGAACTATTCATTTTGATTGAAAACCCCATTTGCAAGGAATATGCATTGTAATGCACCTTGGCATCATCCAAAGTGTCGAACCTCATGCCCACGTAAGGCTCCTTGGGCTGTGACCAAGCTTCATCATCATTTTCAGCACCCAAACCATTACCAACAGTGCCACAGATATCACCTGCAACACCTGTGCCATCAAGGGTATGAGCATCACTCCCAGCTGCTACAGCTGCAGGTACTTGTGTACTGCCCGGAGCACGGCCCCCATGACTTGACTGCCCATCTGTCTCCATTGCTTCTGTAGCAGCACCATCGACTCTTTGGATGATAGGGGGATTAGGTGATTCCGCCACAAATTCTGCATTTCCAGTAGCATGTTGTGTACAGTACAATGGATCATCATTATTTTCAGCTGGTTCATCATTCAGGTCAATCATTGTCAACCTGTTTATTTATTGAGAATATGGGAAAAAGTAAAGCAAGTCAGCAGAGGGATGCAAGCAAGTAGCACAGTAAATACAGGCAAGCCAATAGCACACCTACCCAAGCACACAAAAATAGCTCAATCATGTTCAACCTGTGCATTTTTTCAACCAGAAAAATTAAAGCAATTTTTACGTTGTTCAGGCAAGCTAGTACCACACTAAACTCAGGCAAGCAAACAACACAGCAACGCAAGAACACCAGATTCACAAGATAGCAATTGAACATAACCAGGCAATTCAAAGTGCACTATCAGGCAATCCAAACCATATAATCAGGCAAGTCAAACTATATATGTCAGACAATATATTATTTCTGGAGATGCATGGTTTTTTTGTATTAATGAATCATGTTTGTACATATAAGCATAGGCTTTTTGTTTTTTGTGTTTCATAATATATTTTCTTATTTTGTTTTTCTTAAACGCAGGCAACATTAATTTTGGGGAAGCAAGCATTCTGCCATAGAAGTGGTACTTTGAAGTGTCTTCAGAATGGTATTCACTCCCAAATCAGAGAGATTAGAGCATGTTTAGTGTTAGGAAAAACTTAAGTTAGCATTATGGGCATGATTGATCTTTTATATCCAGACTATTTTTGCTTTCAGTACCTATGTTTGTGTGTTACAAAGAACTTAAGTTGACAGTTTTAGGTTTCATCTTTACAGCAGCAAGTTTGCGTGTTTTTGGATATGCTCAGTATGTTTGGAAGTAACGTTTCGCAGCTGAGATAGTTGTTGGTATATGGCTTTTCTTGTTGTTTTTTTCCTTCTTTTGCAGGATGAAATACTAATAAATTTGCAACTGTATCATGTCAATTTTCCAACTTTTCTTGGATCATGGTGAAGGATATGCTATAACAAAGGTAAATTGTACTACGCAACTGTCTCTTGTTTTTTAGTTGCAATTTTAGTTACATTTATTTCTTCTAGTGTTTTTTCACTATCGAAACCAAGGAATAATGGAAACAAATGTCCAAGAGGAATCTTTTTCTAGTTTCTTCAAGAGTTGCCTTGACATCATTATGCTTTTTTGCTTAATCCTATAATGCAAGTTGCTCCAATCAGCCATTTGTTTTTGGTCCACATGCTCCCAAAAGATCTGCTAGAGGGGAAAAGCCATGTTTTTTCCCTTTTTCCATAGTGATGTCAGTATTCATTGTCTTATAATCCTTGTCTTATAAGTTTCAAAAGTGTTCATGTTTTGCCATGTCATAAGTTTCTAAAGTTGTGTGCATACATATACTTTAGTTTCCTCATTATAGCACTGTTTTTGCTCACACAGAATGTTTATTTTGCCTCATTATAAGCAATTAATAGAACTGGAACACATCAGAAATAGATCATGATCAGTTGTTTCTCATCCTCTTATAAGTACTGTTTTTGCTCAGTTGTTTTTCTTGCATAAGGCATTATATTTTCCTAATATTTTTGTCCCCAGCATTTACTATCAGCACTTGCCTATAGTTTTACAAATGTGTTCATATGCAACAGATTTGCAAATAGAATTTGAAAACTGGGAAGAACTATCACTTAGGGGTGCACAACACTACTAAATGCACTAAATTTTCCCAAATCAGGGGCTGAAACTTGCCTAAACATCAGACTAAACATGCTTAACATCACATCTTTTTTACACAATGTTTTGCACAACTGAAGCCTTGTACAAATCATGGGGAAAGAGGAGGGGGATCTGGAAGATGAGCTAAATCTGACCTTTTTGCCTTGCTTTTTTTGCCTTTTTGCAAGGCAATCAGGAACGAGACGCCTAGAGAAGAAACACCAATGGAGCCGCCATTGGTGGGCTGTGAAGGTTTTCTTGGATATGGAAGTGGTGAGGGGAAGGGGCGTGCTGTCCCTTTTGGCTTGGGAGAGAAGAAGATGGGGCTGGGGGTTAGGTGAGGAGAAAAGAAGGGGTGTGGGAGGGATCGGGCGAAGGGGGAGGACCAGGTGATTTGCCCGCTCGATGGTTGGCTGCGGGAATCGGGAGGCGGGGACCAGATGCTTTCCTATCCTGGAAAGGTGGACCGAAACTTACTATATCTGGGTGGCTGCCAGAAAACGCTAGGGAGCACCCGGCTGCTCCCTAGACGCGTCCATTTTTATTATGTGTGACTATTGCTCGGGCAACTTGAAAATAGTTATTTCCGTTAGTACTCATAAATGTTGCTAGCTCCACCCTCCTATATGAATATTTAATTTAAAGATACCAGTATATTTCTAAAAAACCTGAAATTTTCAGATATCAAAGCTGCTTGCCCATTGTACTCCCTTGTTTAGTTTCATTAAAAAAATGCTGGCACTTGTTTCCAATGCGTTAGACTGAACTTGCTTTTATCGGGTGTGACTATTGGTGTACTCCTATTGTAACGTTCTTTTAACACACTACATACTCCTGCTGTACTTACACACACAGATGCATTGTCCAAAATTTTGGTGCTTGTTTCCAATAGCAACTTGGAATTTGGAAATGATTCCTTTTTAGTCGACACTCACAGACGCTAGATGAAAATATTTTTATCCTTCTGTACTTACATGATTTGACTATCCAAAATGAAATGTTCTAATAGTAGATTTAAGTTGACAGTTTTAGGTTTCATCTTTACAGCAGCAAGTTTGTGTGTTTTTGGATATGCTCAGTATGTTTGGAAGTAACGTTTCGCAGATGAGATAGCTGTTGGTATATGGCTTTTCTTGTTGCGTTTTTCCTTCTTTTGCAGGATGAAATACTAATAAATTTGCAACTGTGTCATGGCAACTTTCCAACTTTTCTTGGATCATGGTGAAGGATATGATATAACAAAGGTAAATTGTACTACGCAACTGTCTCTTGTTTTTTAGTTGCAATTTTAGTTACATTTATTTCTTCTAGTGTTTTTTCACTATCGAAACCAAGGAATAATGGAAACAGATGTCCAAGAGGAATCTTTTTCTAGTTTATTCAAGAGTTGCCTTGACATCATTATGCTTTTTTGCTTAATCCTATAATGCAAGTTGCTCCAATCAGCCATTTGTTTTTGGTCCACATGCTCCCAAAAGATCTGCTAGAGGGGAAAAGCCTTGTTTTTCCCTTTTTCCATAGTGATGTCAGTATTCATTGTCTTATAATCCTTGTCTTATAAGTTTCAAAAGTGTTCATGTTTTGCCATGTCATAAGTTTCCAAAGTTGTGTGCATACATATACTTTAGTTTCCTCATTATAGCACTGTTTTTGCTCAAACAAAATGTTTATTTTGCCTCATTACAAGCAATTAATAGAACTGGAACACATCAGAAATAGATAATGATCAGTTGTTTCTCATCCTCTTATAAGTACTGTTGTTTTTCTTGCATAAGGCATTATATTTTCCTAATATTTTTGTCCCCAGCATTTACTATCAGCACTTGCCTACAGTTTTACAAATGTGTTCATATGCAACAGATTTGCAAATAGAATTTGAAAACTGGGAAGAACTATCACTTAGGGGTGCACAACACTACTAAATGTATTAAATTTGCCCAAATCAGGGGGCTGAAACTTGCCTAAACATCAGAATAAACGTGCTTAACATCCCATCTTTTTTACACAATGTTTTGCACAACTGAAGCCTTGTACAAATCATGGGGAAAGAGGAGGGGGATCTGGAAGATGAGCTAAATCTGACCTTTTTGCCTTGCTTTTTTGCCTTTTTGCAAGGCAATCAGGAACGAGGCGCCTAGAGAAGAAACACCAATGGAGCCGCCATTGGTGGGCTGTGAAGGTTTTCTTGGATCTGGAAGTGGTGAGGGGTAGGGGCGTGCTGTCCTTTTTGGCTTGGGAGAGAAGAAGATGGGGCTGGGGGTTAGGTGAGGAGAAAAGAAGGGGTGCGGGAGGGATCGGGCGAAGGGGGAGGACCAGGTGATTTGCCCGCTCGATGGTTGGCTGCGGGAATCGGGAGGCGGGGACCAGATGCTTTCCTATCCTGGAAAGGTGGACCGAAACTTACTATATCTGGGTGGCTTCCAGAAAACGCTAGGGAGCACCCGGCTGCTCCCTAGACGCGTCCATTTTTATTATGTGTGACTATTGCTCGGGCAACTTGAAAATAGTTATTTCCGTTAGTACTCATAAATGTTGCTGGCTCCACCCTCCTATATGAATATTTAATTTAAAGATACCAGTATATTTCTAAAAAACCTGAAATTTTCAGATATCAAAGCTGCTTGCCCATTGTACTCCCTTGTTTAGTTTCATTAAAAAATGCTGGCACTTGTTTCCAATGCGTTAGACTGAACTTGCTTTTATCGGGTGTGACTATTGGTGTACTCCTATTGTAACGTTCTTTTAACACACTACATACTCCTGCTGTACTTACACACACAGATGCATTGTCCAAAATTTTGGTGCTTGTTTCCAATAGCAACTTGGAATTTGGAAATGATTCCTTTTTAGTCGACACTCACAGACGCTAGATGAAAATATTTTTATCCTTCTGTACTTACATGATTTGACTATCCAAAATGAAATGTTCTAATAGTAGATTTAAAAGTAATTGTTTATCACTTGACTTGAAAATGGGAAAGAACAATTTTTGTACCGAAATTCATTTTAACTTATTTATCTCAACATTCAAGGATGTAATCTCATCATACAATTATGAATAGGATAAGGTCCACCTGAACATGTAAATCATGCATGAAAAAAATATTTTCCATTGATTTTTCCTAATTATGTACAATAAATATTGTTACAACTATACATAATCAAATATAACAAGTCATATGTATTTTAAATTTTTGTTCTCGTGTCATCAGGGGCGTAGCCAGCAATCTGGCATGCCTTGGCGGCTGCCACACCTAAAATTGCTGCAAATACTAGTATATATTCTACGTGTTTGGAGATTTGGTACTGTATAAAAGAGCTCTCTAGCTTAGCTGTGTCGCAGCACTTCCACGGCCGCCTCCCCCCATGGCCATGACTGTTGCTCCTCCTTGGACCTCCTCGCCTCCACCTGCACCACGACGCTGTACGTACGTATGTTCGTCAGTTCTTTCATTCGTGCAACTGGAGAAATGAGTTCTCTGCGGGCATGCATGCATGCATGTGCATCGTATATATATACCTTTGCCTTGGCTCGGCAGGAGGATGGAGCCCACCACGTCGTCGGCGACGGAGGGGCGGCCGGCGACGGCAAGGAGGCCTCCTGTGAAAGCATCAGCAGGATGCTAGCGACGATGCATGTCATCATCTTCATGTCTGGTATGTTTGCTTTGCCTCTTCGGCTGGCCTGCAAATCTCGCTTCTGCGTTTGGCCGGTATATATAGCCTCACGAGACGTCGCAGGTTGATCAGATAAGACGTCGCACTTCACTATTATTGTCTAGCAGATCGTGCAGATGGATGACATTATGCGCGTACGACAAACCGCAGCACACCACTGATTGATCATATCGTACAACTATTGGGCTACCAGATGAGCTTTATAAGTACTACCTCCATTTCACAATGTAAGACGTTTTTGGGTTCAAAAAATCTTACATTATGAGATGGAGGGAGTAAGTATTTACCAGTGTAAATCGAGAGAAAAGGATTGTGCATGTACACAGATGATGCCGTACATGTTGTTGGCCAGCTAAGGCGTGGCACATGACCATTGATGACTAGCACATTGTAATGTAGGATGGAAGCGTATGCCATGTGCATGGACCCATGTGTGTTAATATGGACAGCAAGGCCGGCCTTGAGATAAGTTACTTACATCGCTAGGGTCCGGTTGTTGTTCTTGATTTTTACGCAAATGATATAATAGATATGTGCGTATCTCTACAATAGTTTTATCTACTCTAACAACCGGATCTCAAGTATACATGTAACTCACCCAACACCTAACACACATTGTAACTTCCCCTCTAAATGACAATTTATATTAGTTGACATTGCGTCTGAAAGGCTCTTGCTGTTTCATTGACAATGACTTGGTGAAGCCATCTGCACCTTCGTTACCTATGGTAATAAACCGCATATCAAGCAATTAGCCACTCTTTCTCGAACAAAGTGATAATCCACATAAATGTGTTTTCTCCTCACATGGAAGACTGGATTGACTGACAGGAATGTGGCTCCAAGATTGTCACACCATAATGTGGTCTGAAGAGAAAACATAGATCACTGCTTTAGGCTTTTGCAATGGACTCCGAGAGGTTGGTGACAGTAAGTGAAGCAAGAGGATGGCCATGGATGCTTGGATACCTGGTTAATTGCTAGTTGGGTGTTGGGCGACCAGTAAATGACTCGGGATGGTTTACTCGTGGTACAGTGAACATGAATCCAACTCTTAACCAGGCACTTCTACAAGTATGGATGTGCTAACACTCCCACTAACGCCAGTGGGAGTAGGCCAAGAATTAAACTCTACCAACCAAAATGTACGAGAACTACTATGTAGATGATACTGAGTGGCGTGATTGTTGTACGATGATCATCCAATCCAGCTTAGCGCTCTAGTTATTGTTGTATGCACATTTTTTATAGCATCAGGATGGTCCATAGGACACTTCGGCCTTTTCTAGTTGGGTATTGCAGAACCAATAAATGGCTCTGCATTGATTACTCGTGGTAAAGCTAACAAAAATCCAACTTTTCGCTCTTAGTATCTACTCAATGCCCACTTTCACTTTTATTTTCTCGAGTTATGTATAGATATGCAAAGATATACCCACAGCAACGCGCGGGGCATCTTCTAGTTTCATTCCTAATTCTCCCATATTAAATATCTCCTCTATTTACATGCATATTATAAAGCAATGTTGCTATGTCTAAATTCTACTGTCATTTACCAGCAGATTCCAAACACCCACTTTCTCAAACAAGGTATCTATCCATTATATTTGATTAGAGTTGGTGTATTTGACAAGGAGTAACTTGTTTGATCATTCTTAACTTGTACCTAACGTTTAACATATGCACATCAAAAAATTGATGTGAGACTTATGATGTGCAACTCTGATGTTCTATTTAGAGATGGACCAATAGGGCGTGGACACGAGGTAATGCATTAGTTTCCGTTGGTTCCGTAGTTACCCTCATTGATAATGCATGGTTCATTTTCACCATGGCACCAATGGAGCTCGCATCAATAATCAACTAGAGTATAAACTTCAATAGAAAACGTGCAAGATAAGATGATGAATATGACATTCTTAGGTCGCTTTTAGAGAGCATCAGAAACGAGGATGATAGGTAGATGATGAATTGATCATCTCTCTAATGTTGGTGGAGATTGGTAGTTGGGTGTCTTTTTTTGATGAAAGAACATTTTATTAAAGCATCAAGATGATCCGTAGGATACCCGGTTTCTTCGTAGTTGGGTGTTGTGCTCTGAATAAATGGCTCAGGATGGTATACTCATGGTAAAGGAAACATGAATCCAACTCTTACGGGGCACTTGTACATGTATGGATGTTGTAACACTCTTCCACTAACATGAATGGGAGTCGGCCAAGAATTAAATTCCATCGACCAAACATTTAGGGAACTACTCTTCGGATGATAATTAGTGGTCCAATTGGTGTACGATGATCAATCAATCTAGCTTAGCATGCCAATTTTTGTTGTACTCGCACTTTATTATAGCATCAAGATGATACGTAGGACACTTCATCCTTTTGTAGTTGGGTGTTGTGCATTCAATAAATGGGTCACATGGCTTACTTGTGGTAAAGCTAACACAAATCCGACTTTCACCCGTCACTAGTAGCTATGTGGATGTGATAAATTAAAGAATCAACATGTATGGCATCCATGTGTATGCGCCATATTTTTCTCAGACTTATACTTTGGTGAATATTTATAATGCTGGAGCGAAACTAGGATGCGTACAATATATATTTGGTCGTCCGATTATGATCGATCAATGGGTGTTGTGGTTTGTCACATGCGCATAATGTCGTCGGTGTGCCCGATCTTCTAGACAAAGTGTGTTAGTCCTTTCATGCTCGTACTTCTGCTCAATTGTTTGGAAATTGTTGTAACAATTTTTGAAATTCACGAACATCTTTTTGAAAATGCATGATGATTTTTTGTATCAGCAAACATTTTATGAATGAATAAGCTATGTTGTAATTCACAAACGGTTTTTAAATTTTAAGGATATTTTTCCATTCAAGAACATTTTTTTAATTGACAAAATTTTGCTCAATTTCATTAACATTTTGTAATAAACAAACTTTTTAAAAATCATGAACATTTTTTTATTTTCCAAACATTTGTTTTCAAATTATTGAACATTTTGTGAATCAGCAAACATTTTTTAGAAAATTGCGAACATTTTTTGAATCCATATATATATATGTTCTGATTTATTGAATATTTTATTTCAAAATACTCATTTTTTAAAACTTTTGGAACATTTTTCAAGTCACATCGTTTCACTAAAATGTTAAAAACATACTACAGGCTAGCAGTACCGCTGGAGTCCAGTCAACCATTTTATTGTGAACCACAGTTGTCGCCACCGGCAGTAAAATGTTAAAACACTCGATCGGCACGCACACACCGAGTGTGCTAGTTACCGCCACCGGCAACATCCTCCGTGCACTTGGGCCCGGTGTCGCCGGTGTACTGGTCTAGGCTTGCAGACCTTGCAGGTTGGAGCACAGTTGTCGACCACGTCCATGCAGGTGCACGCCGGCGGGTCCAACTTGGTGCAGGAGGTCACGTCGCAGCACCTCCTCGGCCTAGGCACCTCCATTAAGGCATCTCCAGCCGCGGCCCCAGAAAGGCCTTCTCAGACGTTTTTTTGCGCCGGTGCAGAAAAAACGGCCCAGTCGTGTCCCAGGAGCCTGATTTTCGCCGGCCTGGGCCGAAAACAGCGCCGGCAGACCCAGGCCGAACCCGGCGCGCTGGGGGGTGCCCGGGGGCGCCGGGCGAACTGTCTTGGCGCGAAAAAGCCGCGGGCCAGCCGCGTCAGGGACACGGCGGCTCGTCTTCCCCCCAACTGCCTCGGTTCCCGCGGGGAATCAATGGCAAGGCTGCCGCCGGTCAGCCTTGCCATTGATTCCTCACGGGCGGCGCGTCACGGGACGGCGCGCCGACGCCTCCCCTCCCTCACACGCGTACACACGGGCGCAGAGCGGCTATAAAAGCCGGCGGTTCTCGCCGGTGCCGACACCAGACTCGCCCCTCGCCGCCGCCCAACCCCTCTCTCTCTGTCTCCGTCTTCCTCTCCCGAGCGCCACCGGCAGCCCCTCTCTCTTCCTCTCTACCACCGCCGAGCCGTCGCCATGGCAGAGCGCTTCTCCGGAGACGAGGCGGCGGCGAACGGCTTCGACCGCCGTTCGCTCCGCGAATAGGAGTCCTGGCTCCTGTTCCAGGCGAACATCCTGGCGTCGCCGGACATGCGCGCCGGGCCGACGGGGTAGTGGCTCAGCGACGGGGGAGTGCCCGTTCCCCCATTACCCGACGCTGTGGCAAAGCCCAGGTACTTTGTCGAGGAGGTCGAGGTCGCGCGCGCCTCCCTGACCGATGACGAGCGCTCCCTCCCCCAGTACGCCGCCGACAATCACGCGGCTTGGGCGGCGTAGTTCCAGCGCCGCCAGCAGCAGCGCCTGGCCTCCACCAACGGTGCGCCGGTGGTCGGCAGCGTGAAGAACAGCAAGGGGTGCCACCTGTGGTGTGGCGTCCCTGGCCGCACGCTGGATGGCGTCCTGGCGCACCTTGACGGCGGCAACAACCCGCCGTTGACCTATCCTGCGACGAGGGCCGCCCCGTCGCAACACCGGCGCGCATGGGCGCCTCCTCGTCTTCCTCCTCTCGCTCATCTTCCCACTCCTCCGGTTCTCCGGCGCTTCTCGGCGTGAAGGCCGAGCCCGCGGCGGAGACGCCAATCGGCCGGCGCACTCGTAGCGTCGGCATCGTCATCAACGAGGGCGGCCGGCGCGCCTCCTCCTCGTCGGCTCCTCCGCGCTTCGTCAAGCCGAAGATGGAGCCGGGGCTGGCACCGGTGAAGACGGAGACGGGGCTGGCGCCGGTGAATGCGGAGTTCGACGACAACGACGCGACCCTAGAATGGGCGCGCCAGGACTCCATTGCGATGGAGAAGGCGCGCTGGGAGAAGGAGAAGCAGTGCCAGCGCGCCGCCCTGCGCCGCTTCGAGGAGCGCCGACGCGGCCGCGATGAAGACGGGGTCGTCGTCTTATGCGACAGCGACGACGATGACGACGACGCGCCGCCGCCAGTCCGCCATGGCGACGCCAGGCAGGGGTCCAGCAGGGGCGCCCGCGTCAAGGAGGAGAAGGCTGATGACGACGATGGCGGCGATGACGGCGACGACTTCAGCCCCTTTCTTTTTTAGATTAGGTTAATGTAATGAAAATGCGCGAATTTCATCGAAATTTGCCATGTTTGGCCGAAATTTAACTAGTTTTTATCATAACTTCGCCGAATGGTCCTTTTTTTAGTACGCGCCTGGGGACGGCCCTAAGGGCCGACGGCTGGGGACCGACTCGCCCCAGGGCCATTTTTTGCGCCGGCTCACCCCCAGGCGGCGCTTTTAGACGCCCCCTGGGGGGCCAACGGCTGGAGATGCCCTTACTACCTGGTCTGCAAATCGTTGACAGGCCAAGCTGTGGTCTGTTTCGTTCTCCATGCACTGCACTAGCAGATAATGACTGAACTGAAGAAAGAAAGGAGTTCACGCGCGCCGTACCTTTGTCTTTGCTCGGCAGGAGAACGGTGCCCACGTCGTCGGCAGCGACGAGCAATGAAAGCATGAGCAGCGTGCTAGCAATAATGCATCTCTTAATCTTCATGGCTGGTTTTTTTGGCTTCGTCCCTTCGGTGGGCTTACTAAGAGCATCTACAGACGTGCGTTTTAAACCTGTCTCATACACTCGGGCAGGCTGTCTTGTCACTCATCGGTCATGATTTTTCGATTCAGATGGGCTATTTAAATGCGTATCAAATGCCCGGACTGACCGGCACCCCTCATATCTAGCCAAAATATGGGACGGATAAGGGGGCGCTCGGGCACGCCCCGGGACACCCGCCACGTCGGATCAGACAGCGACCCTACCGAAAATTGTACCAACACTTTTCCTCCTCCTCCTGCCGCCCTCCAACCTTTCCCATGCCAAGAGCCTCGCCGTCCTCCACCCTTACTCCCAATCCTCACCACTGGTCCTGATCCCTGCCGGAGATGTCGTCCAGCCTGACGCAAACCGCCGCGATGGAGACGCAGTCCGCCTCGTCCATCAGCGTCACTTCCTCGGCTCCGACTTGCAAGGCAGAGAACGTCGCCAGGAAGTTGTGCGACGCCGGCAGCGAGAGAGGGAGGCGGCGGCGTCTGATAACCCACAAGTATAGTGCATCGCAACAATTTTCGAGGGTAGAGTATTCAACCCAAATTTGTTGATTCGACACAAGGGGAGCCAAAGAATATTCTCAAGTATTAGCAGCTGAGTTGTTAATTCAACCACACCTGGAAACTTAATATCTACAGCAAGGTATTTAGTAGCAAAGTAACATGACACTAGCGGTAACGATAACAAAAGCAATAGTTTTGATTTTATAGTGATTGTAACAGTAGCAACGAAACAGTAAATAAGCGAAAATCAATATGTGAAAAGCTCATAGGCATTGGATCAGTGATGGATAATTATGTCGGATGCGATTCCTCATGCAATAGTTATAACATAGGGTGACACTGAACTAGCTCCAGTTCATCAATGTAATGTAGGCATGTATTCCGAATATAGTCATACGTGCTTATGGAAAAGAACTTGCATGACATCTTTTGTCCTACCCTCCCGTGGCAGCGGGGTCCTATTGGAAACTAAGGGATATTAAGGCCTCCTTTTAATAGAGTACCACACCAAAGCATTAACACTTAGTGAAAACATGAACTCCTCAAACTACGGTCATCACTCGTAAGTATCATGATTATTGTCACTTCAGGGTTAATGGATCATAACACATAATATGTGACTATAGACTTGCAAGATAGGATCAAAAACTCACATATATTCATGAAAACATAATAGTTCAGATCTGAAATCATGGCACTCGGGCCCCAGTGACAAGCATTAAGCATAGCAAAGTCATATCAACATCAATCTCAGAACATAATGGATACTAGGGATCAAACCCTAACTAAACTAACTCGATTACATGATAAATCTCATCCAACCCATCACCGTCCAGCAAGCCTATGATGGAATTACTCACGCATGGCGGTGAGCATCATGAAATTGATGATGGAGGAATGTTGATGATGACGATGGCGACGAATTCCCCTCTCTGGAGCCCCAAACGAACTCCAGATCTGCCCTCCCGAGAGAGATTAGGGCTTGGCGGCGGGTCCGTATTGTAAAACACGATGTATCCTTCTCTCTTATTTTTTTCTCCCCGAACACAAATATATAGAGTTGGAGATGAGGTCGGAGGAGCATCAGGGGGCCAACGAGGCCGGGGGCGCGCCCCCCACCCTCGTGGATAGGGTGTGGGCCCGCTGGCCTTGATTCTTTTGCCAGTATTTTTTATATACTCCAAAAATATTCTCCGTTGATTTTCAGGTCATTCCAAGAATTTTTATTTCTGCACAAAAATAACACCATGACAATTCTGCTGAAATAAGCGTCAGTCCGGGTTAGTTCCATTCAAATCATGCAAGTTAGAGTCCAAAACAAGGGCAAAAGTGTTTGGAAAAGTAGATACATTGGAGACGTATCAACTCCCCCAAGTTTAAATCTTTGCTTGTCCTCAAGCAATTCAGTTGATAAACTGAAAGTGATAAAGAAAAAGTTTTACAAACTCAATTTGCTCTTGCTATTGTAAATATGTAAAGCCAACATTCAAGTTTTCAGCAAAGATTATGAACTAACCATATTCACCATAACATTTAGGTCTCATGTTTACTCATATCAATAGCATAATCAACTAGCGAGCAATAATAATAAATCTCGGATGGCAACACTTTCTCAAAACAATCATAATATGATATAACACGATGGTATCTCGCTAGCCCTTCCTGAGACCGCAAAACATGAATGCAGAGCACCCCTGAAGATCAAGGGCTGATTGGAAATTGTAATTCATGGTAAAAGAGATCCAGTCACAGTCATACTCAATGTAAACTAATAATAATACATGCAAATGACAGCGGTGCTCTCCAACTGGTGCTTTTTAATAAGAGAATGATGACTTAACATAAAAGTAAATGGATAAGCCCTTCGGAGAGGGAAACAGGGATTTGTAGAGGTGCCAGGAGCTCGATTTTGAAATAGAGATGAATAATATTTTGAGCGGTATACTTTCATTGTAAACATAACAACCGGCAGATCTCGATATCTTCCATGCTACACACATTATAGGCGGTTCCCAAGCAGAATGGTAAAGTTTATACTCCCCCACCACCAACAAGCATCAATCCATGGCTTGCCCGAAACAACATGTGCCTCCAACTAACAACAATCCTGGGGGAGTTTTGTTTGCAATTATTTTGATTTGATTTGAGCATGGGACTGGGCATCCCGGTGACCAGCCATTTTCTCGTGAGTGAGGAGCGGAGTCCACTCCTCTTGAGAATAACGCGCTTAGCATGGAAGATACAGAGATCCCTAGTTGATACATGAGCTGTTAGAGCATACAAAATAGAAACTTTATTTGAAGGTTTAGAGTTTGGCACATACAAATTTACTTGGAACGACAGGTAGATACCGCATATAGGAAGGTATGGTAGACTCATATGGAACAATTTTGGGGTTTATGAAGTTGGATGCACAAGCAGTATTCCCATTTAGTACAAGTGAAGGCTAGAAAGAGACTAGGAAGCGACCAGCTAGAGAGCGACAATAGTCATGAACATGCATTAAAATTAATCAACATTGAATGCAAGCATGAGTAGGATATAAATCACCATGAACATAAATATCGTGGAGGCTATGTTGATTTTGTTTCAACTACAGGCGTGAACATGTGCCAAGTCAAGCCACTCAAATCGTTCAAAGGAGGATACCACCCTATCATACCACATCACAACCATTTTAATAGCATGTTGGCACACAAGGTAAACCATTATAAACTCCTAGCAAATTAAGCATGGCATGAGCAACTATAATCTCTAATTGTCATTGCAAACATGTTTCACTCATAATAGGCTGAATCAGGAACAATGAATTAATCATATTTACAAAAACAAGAGAGGTCGAGTTCATACCAGCTTTTTTCATCTCAACCAGTTCATCATGTATCGTCATTATTGCCTTTCACTTGCACAACCGAAAAATGTGGATAATACTAATAGTGCACGTGCATTGGACTAAGCCGGAATCTGCAAGCATTCAATTCAAGGGAAAAGACAAGGTAATATGGGCTCTTTGTTAGATCAACAATAATGCATATGAGAGCCACTCAACAATTTCACCATGGTCTTCTCCTCTCGACCCTCAAGGAAAAGAAATGAAACAAAACTATTTACACGGGAAAGCTCCCAAAAAGCAAAAGAAGAACGAGAAATTTTTTGGGTTTTATTTTTAATTACTACTACTACAGGCATGGAAAGTAAACTAGCTAAAAGCTACAACTATTTTTTTATTTTCCTTAAGATTTGTCAAACACACAAGAATAATGATTAAAAAGAAAATAAACTAGCATGGATGATACAATGAAAAAGTATGAGCACCGACAATTGGCATGAGTGTGTGAACATGAATGTAATGTCGATGAGAAATACGTACTCCCCCAAGCTTAGGATTTTGGCCTAAGTTGGTCTATAGCTGCGGATCAAAGTTGTAGGTGGGGTCGTACTGAGATGCAGCAGCAATTTCCTCATGAGCTGCAGCTTGGAGGCGAGCTGCCTCGGTCATCCTCTCATACTCGTTCGCCTCCTCCCTGGTTATAACATATCTCCCTTTTGTCTGAAAATAAAAGAAAGCATGAGCAGAGAGAGCAACATGGACGGTGTGCCGTCTGTCAAAGATTAGTCGGTATTGTAGGAACTAACCGTTCCTCTCAAAAAACTGATAACGAACCATAGTATTATAATCTAGATAAGCAAGAGGCAATGCTACCTCTTGAGCTTGCGTTGGATTTTCCCGAAGTGGAAGGGATGATGCAGCAGAGTAGCATAAGTATTTCCCTCAGTTTTTCAGAACCAAGGTTTCAATCCAGTAGGAGGCCACGCTCAAGTCCCTCGTACCTGAACAAAACGATAGCTACTCGCAACCAACGCAATTATGGGTTGTCAATCCCTTCAGGGTCACTTACGAGAGTGAGATCTGATAGATATAATACTTTTGGTATTTTTGGTATAGAGATGCAAAGTGAAAAGTAAAGGCAAAGTAAAAAAGCAAAACAAGATTAAAGTGATGGAGATTAATATGATGAGAATAGACCCGGGGGCCATAGGTTTCACTAGTGGCTTCTCTCAAGAGCATAAGTATTCTACGGTGGGTGAACAAATTACGGTTGAGCAATTGACAGAATTGAGCATAGTTATGAGAATATCTAGGCATGATCGTGTAGGTATCACGTCCGTGACAAGTAGACCGAAACGATTATGCATCTACTACTATTACCCCACTCATCAACCGCTATCCAGCATGATCTAGAGTATTAAGTTAAAAACAGAGTAACGCCTTAAGCCAGATGACATGATGTAGAGAGATAAATTCATGCAATATGAAATAAACCCCATCTTGTTATCCTCGATGGCAATGATGCAACACGTGCCTTGTTGCCTCTTCTGTCACTGGGAAAGGACACCGCAAGATCGAACCCAAAGCTAAGCACTTCTCCTATGGCAAGAACTACCAATCTAGTTGGCCAAACCAAACGGATAATTCGAAGATACTTGCAAAGATAACCAATCATACATAAAAGAATTCAGAGAAGATTCAAATATTATTCATAGATAGACTTGATCATAAACCCACAATTCATCGGTCTCAACAAACACACCGCAAAAAGAAGATTACATCGAATAGATCTCCACGAGAGAGGGGAGAACTTTGTATTGAGATCCAAAAAGAGAGAAGAAGCCATCTAGCTACTAACTATGGACCCGAAGGTCTGAGGTAAACTACTCACACTTCATCGGAGAGGCTATGATGATGTAGAAGCCCTCCGTGATGACAGCCCTCTCCGGCGGAGCTCCGGAACAGGCCCCAAGATGGGATCTCATGGATACAGAAAGTTGCAGCGGTGGAATTAGGTTTTTGGCTCCTGTTCTCATCGTTTGGGGGTACATATTTATATATAGGAGGAAGAAGTACGTCAGTGGAGCTCCGAGGGGCCCACGAGGCAGGGGGCGCGCCCTAGGGGGGGCGCCCCCACCCTCGTGACCGCCTCTCTGATGCCTTGGCGTAGGGTCCAAGTCTCCTGGATCACGTTTAGTGAGAAAATCACGTTCCCGAAGGTTCCATTCCGCTTGGACTCCGTTTGATATTCCGTTTCTTCGAAACACTAAAATAGGCAAAAAATAGCAATTCTGGGCTGGGCCTCCGGTCAATAGGTTAGTCCCAAAAATAATATAAAAGTGGAAAATAAAGCCCAATATAGTCCAAAACAGTAGATAATATAGCATGGAGCAATCAAAAATTATAGATACGTTGGAGACGTATCAGGCATCCCCAGGCTTAATTCCTGCTCGTCCTCGAGTAGGTAAATGATAAAAAGAGAATTTTTGATGCGGAGTGCTACTTGGCATAATTTCAATGCAAATATTCTTAATTGTGATATTAATATTCAGATTCGAAAGATTCGAGACAAAAGTTTATATTGACATAAAAATAATAATACTTCAAGCATACTAACAAAGCAATCATGTCTTCTCAAAATAACATGGCCAAAGAAAGTTATCCCTACAAAATCATATAGTCTCGCTATGCTCTATCTTCACCACACAAAGTATTTAGATCATGCACAACCCCGATGACAAGCCAAGCAATTGTTTCATACTCTAACTTTTTCAAAACTTTTTCAATCTTCACGCAATACATGAGCGTGAGCCATGGATATAGCACTATAGGTGGAATAGAATGGTGGTTGTGGAGAAGACAAAAAGGAGAAGATAGTCTCACATCAACTAGGCGTATCAACGGGCTATGGAGATGACCATCAATAGATATCAATGTGAGTGAGTAGGGATTGCCATGCAACGGGTGCACTAGAGCTATAAGTATATGAAAGCTCATCAAAAGAAACTAAGTGGGTGTGCATCCAACTTGCTTGCTCATGAAGACCTAGGGCATTTTGAGGAAGCCCGTCATTGGAATATACAAGCCAATTTCTATAATGTAAAATTCCCACTAGTATATGAAAGTGATAACATCAGAGACTCTCTACTATGAAGATCATGGTGCTACTTTGAAGCACAAGTGTGGTAAAAGGATAGTAACATTTTCCCTTCTCTCTTTTTCTCTCATTTTTTGTTTGGGCCTTTTCTCCTTTTATGGCCTCTTTTTATTTGGGCTTCTTTGGCCTCTTTTTTTTCGTCCATAGTCTCATCCCGACTTATGGGGGAATCATAGTCTCCATCATCCTTTACTCATTGGGACAATTCTCTAATAATGATGATCATCACACTTTTATTTTTCTTACAATTAAACAATTACAACTCGATACTTAGAACAAAATATGACTCTATATGAATGCCTCCGGCGGTGTACCGGGATATGCAATATGACAATGATGGAGTGTGTCATAATAAACAGAACGGTGGAAAGTTGCATGGCAATATATCTCGGAATGGCTATGGAAATGCCATAATAGGTAGGTATGGTGGCTGTTTTGAGGAAGGTATATGGTAGGTGTATGATACCGGCGAAAGGTGCGCGGTATTAGAGAGGCTAGCAAAGCTGGAAGGGTGAAAGTGCGTATAATCCATGGACTCAACATTAGTCATAATGAACTCATATACTTATTGCAAAAATCAAGAAGTTATCAAAGCAAAGTATTACGCGCATGCTCCTAGGGGGATAGATTGGTAGGAAAAGACCATCGCTCGTCCCCGACCGCCACTCATAAGACAATCAATAAATAAATCATGCTCCGACTTCATCACATAACGGTTCACCATACGTGCATGCTACGGGAATCACAAACTTTAACACAAGTATTCTTTGAATTCACAACTACTCGACTAGCATGACTTTAATATTATCACCTCCATATCTCAAAACAATTATAATGCTTCAATCTTTTCTTAGTATTCAACACACTCAAAAGAAAGTTTCACAAATCTTGAATACCAAGCATATTATTATTAAGCAAATTACCATGCTATTAAGAGACTCTCAAAATAATTTAAGTGAAGCATGAGAGATCAATAGTTTCTTTTAAAAAAATCCACCACCGTGCTCTAAAAGATCTAAGTGAAGCACACAGAGCAAAACTACATAGCTCAAAAAGATACAAGTGAAGCACATAGAGCAAAACTACTTAGCTCAAAAACATATAAGTGAAGCACATAGAGCAAAATTATAATGCTCAAAAGATATAAGTGAAGCACATAGAGTATTCTATCAAATTTTAATCCATGTATGGATCTCTGAAAAGGTGTGTACAGCAAGGATGATTGTGGCATACTAAAACACAAAGACACAAATAATACAAGACGCTCCAAGCAAAACACATATCATGTTGGTGAATAAAAATATAGCTCCAAGTAAATTACCGATGGAAGTGGGCGAAAGAGGGGATGCCTTCCGGGGCATCCCCAAGCTTTGACTTTTTGGTGTCCTTGGATTATCTTGGGGGTGCCATGGGCATCCCCAAGCTTAGGCTCTTGCCACTCCTTGTTCCATAATCCATCAAAAGAATTCACCCAAAACTTGAAAACTTCACAACACAAAACTTAAAGTAGATAACTCGTGAGCTCCGTTAGCGAAAGAAAACAAAAGACCACTTCAAGGTACTGTAATGAACTAATTGTTTATTTATATTGGTGTTAAAACTACTGTATTCCAACTTCTCTATGGATTATAAACTATTTTACTAGCCATAGATTCATCAAAATAAGCAAACAACACACGAAAAACAGAATCTTTCAAAAACAGAACAGTTTGTAGTAATCTGTAGCTAGCGCAAGATCTGGAACCCCAAAAATTCTAAAATAAATTGCTGGACGTGAGGAATTTATCTATTAATCATCTGCAAAAATAATTAACTAAATATCACTCTTCATATAAAAATGACAGCAGTTCTCGTGAGCGCTAAAGTTTCTGTTTTTTACAGCAAGTTCAACAAAACTTTCCCCATGTCTTCCCAACGG
Source organism: Triticum urartu (assembly GCF_056163025.1). Classification (NCBI taxonomy): domain Eukaryota; kingdom Viridiplantae; phylum Streptophyta; class Magnoliopsida; order Poales; family Poaceae; genus Triticum; species Triticum urartu. Next base: position 23,061,582 of record NC_141875.1, read on the forward strand.
TTCTACTTGGCACAAACACTAATTAAACACAAAAAACACAACCAAAACCGAGGCTAGATAATTTATTTATTACTAAACAGGAGTAAAAAGCAAGGAATAAAAATAAAATTGGGTTGCCTCCCAACAAGCGCTATCGTTTAACGCCCCTAGCTAGGCATAAAAGCGAGGATAGATCTAGGTATTGCCATCTTTGGTAGGCAATCCACAAGTGGCTCTCATGATAGTTTCATATGGAAATTTTATTTTCTTTCTTGTAAAGTGTTCCATGCCCTTTTTTAATGGAAATTGAAATCTAATATTCCCTTCCTTCATATCAATAATCGCACCAACCGTTCTAAGGAAAGGTCTAGCAAGAATAATAGGGCAAGAAGGATTGCAATCTATATCAAGAACAATGAAATCTACGGGCACATAATTCCTATTTGCAACAATAAGAACATCATTAATCCTTCCCATAGGTTTCTTAATAGTTGAATCCGCTAGATGCAAGTTTAGAGAGCAATCATCAAAATTACGGAAATCTAGCAAATCACACAAAGTCTTGGGAATAGTAGAGACACTCGCACCCAAATCACACAAATCATAAAACTCATGATCTTTAATTTTAATTTTAATAGTTGGGTCCCACTTATCATAGAGTTTTCTAGGGATAGAAACTTTCAACTCAAGTTTTTCTTCATAAGATTGCATCAAGGCATCAACAATATGTTCGGTGAAGGCTTTCTTTTGACTATAAGCATGTGGAGAATTTAGCACGGATTGCAACAAGGAAATACAATAAATTAAAGAGCAACTTTAATAATTAAATTCCTTGAAATCCAATATAGTGGGTTTAGCAACATCTAGATTTTTATTTCTTTCAATCCCACTTTCATGAATTTCATCATAAAGATCTAAATACTCCGAATTTTTAGAACGCCTTATGGGTAAAGGAAGATCATATTCAGTTTAATCAAGATTCATATTACAAAACAAAGATTTAATAGGAGGCACATCAATAACTTTTAGATGTTCATCTTGATTTTCATAGGAATTGGAAGAACGCGCTTTAATAAAGGCATCTTTGGAAGCACGCATCCTAGCGGTTCTTTCCTTGCACTCATCAATGGAAATTCTCATGGCTTTGAGAGACTCATTGATATCATGTTTAGGAGGAATAGATCTAAGCTTTAAAGAATCAATCTCAAGATAAATTCTATCAACGTTCCTAGCCAAATCATCAACTTTAAGCAATTTCTCTTCAAGCAAAGCATTAAAATTCTTCTGTGAATTCATAAACTCTTTAACACTATTCTCAAATTCAGAGGGCATCTTATTATAATTTCCATAAGAGTTGTTGTAGGAATTCCCATAATTATTAGAAGGATTACTAGGATATGGCCTAGGATTAAAATTCCCTCTATAAGCGTTGTTACCAAAATTATTCCTACCAACAAAATTCACATCCATAGATTCATTGTTATTCTTAATCAAAGTAGACAAAGGCATATCATTAGGATCAGAAGAAACACTCTTAGTAGCAAATAATTTCATAAGTTCATCCATCTTTCCACTCAAAACATTGATTTCTTCTATCGCATGCACTTTTTTATTAGAAGATCTTTCCATATGCCATTGAGAATAATTAACCATAATATTATCTAGGAGTTTAGTAGCATCTCCTAAAGTGATTTCCATAAAAGTGCCTCCCGCGGCCGAATCTAAAAGATTTCTAGAAGCAAAATTCAATCCGGCATAAAAGTTTTGTATAATCATCCACAAATTCAAACCATGAGTAGGGCAATTACGTATCATTAATTTCATTCTCTCCCAAGCTTGTGCAACATGTTCATGATCAAGTTGCTTAAAATTCATAATATCGTTTCTAAGAGAGATGATCTTAGCGGGAGGGAAAAACTTGGAGATAAAAGCATCTTTGCACTTGTTCCAAGAATCAATACTATTTTTAGGCAAAGACGAAAACCAAGCTTTAGCATGATCTCTAAGCGAAAAAGGAAATAGCTTCAATTTAACGACATCATTATCGACATCTTTTTTCTTTTGCATATCACATGAATCAACGAAGCTATTCAGATGAGTAGCGGCATCTTCACTAGGAAGGCCGGCGAATTGATCTTTCATAACAAGATTCAACAAAGCAGTATTGATTTCACAAGATTCAGTATTAGCAAGAGGAGCAATCGGAGTGCTAAGGAAATCATTATTATTAGTATTGGTTAAGTCACACAATTTGGTAGTATCTTGAGCCATCGCGACAAACAAGCAAACTAGCACACGAGCAGACAAGAGCAAACGGGCAAAGGAGGCAAATAGAGAGGGAGGATATATATATAGAGAGAGAGGGCGAGTAAAACGGCAAGGGTGAAGTGGGGGAGAGGAAAACGAGAGGCAAATGGCAAATAATGTAGTGCGAAAGATAGGGATTGTGATGGGTACTTGGTATGTTGACTTTTGCGTAGACTCCCCGGCAACGGCGCCAGAAATCCTTCTTGCTACCTCTTGAGCTTGCGTTGGATTTACCCGAAGAGGAAGGGACGATGCAGCAGAGTAGCGTAAGTATTTCCCTCAGTTTTTGAGAACCAAGGTATCAATCCAGTAGGAGGCCACGCTCAAGTCCCTCGTACCTGCACAAAACGATAGCTACTCGCAACCAACGCGATTAGGGGTTGTGAATCCCTTCACGGTCACTTACGAGAGTGAGATCTGATAGATATAATATTTTTGGTATAGAGATGCAAAGTGAAAAGTAAAGGCAAAGTAAAAAGAAAAACAAGATTAAAGTGATGGAGATTAATATGATGAGAATAGACCTGGGGGCCATAGGTTTCACTAGTGGCTTCTCTCAAGAGCATAAGTATTCTACGGTGGGTGAACAAATTACTGTTGAGCAATTGACAGAATTGAGCATAGTTATGAGAATATCTAGGCATGATCATGTATATAGGCATTACGTCCGTGACAAGTAGACCGAAACGATTCTGCATCTACTACTATTACTCCACTCATCGACCTCTATCCAACATGCATCTAGAGTATTAAGTTAAAAACAGAGTAACGCCTTAAGAAAGATGACATGATGTAGAGAGATAAATTCATGCAATATGAAATAAACCCCATCTTGTTATCCTCGATGGCAACGATGCAATACGTGCCTTGCTGCCCCTTCTGTCACTGGGAAAGGACACCGCAAGATCGAACCCAAAGCTAAGCACTTCTCCTATGGCAAGAACTACCAATCTAGTTGGCCAAACCAAACGGATAATTCGAAGAGACTTGCAAAGATAACCAATCATACATAAAAGAATTCAGAGAAGATTCAAATATTATTCATAGATAGACTTGATCATAAACCCACAATTCATCGATCTCAACAAACACACCGCAAAAACAAGATTACATCGAATAGATCTCCACGAGAGAGGGGGAGAACTTTGTATTGAGATCCAAAAAGAGAGAAGAAGCCATCTAGCTACTTACTATGGACCCGAAGGTCTGAGGTAAACTACTCACACTTCATCGGAGAGGCTATGATGATGTAGAAGCCCTCCGTGATGACGTCCCTCTCCGGCGGAGCTCCGGAACAGGCCCCAAGATGGGATCTCGTGGATACAGAAAGTTGCGGCGGTGGAATTAGGTTTTTAGCTACTGTTCTGATCGTTTGGGGTTACGTATGTATATATAGGAGGAAGAAGTACGTCAATGGAGCTCCGAGGGGCCCATGAGGCAGGGGGCGCGCCCCCCATCCTCGTGACCTCCTCTCTGATGCCTTGGCGTAGAGTCCAAGTCTCCTGGATCACGTTCGGTGAGAAAATCACGTTCCCGAAGGTTTCATTCCGTTTGGACTCCGTTTGATATTCCGTTTCTTCGAAACACCGAAATAGGCAAAAAACAGCAATTCTGGGCTGGGCCTCCGGTTAATAGGTTAGTCCCAAAAAAATATAAAAGTGGAAAATAAAGCCCAATATAGTCCAAAACAGTAGATAATATAGCATGGAGCAATCAAAAATTATAGATACGTTGGAGACGTATCACGCAACTCAATATCATCCCCGCGTATGGGTATATCAAGAAAGTTAGCTACACTAGTTGCATAAATTCCACCAAACAAATCTCCAGTTAAACCATTAAGATGCAACATATGTGCAACAATAGCCCCCAAGTAGTATTGTTTATCTCCTAATAGAGCACTCTTGAGAACACTAAGATCGGGAACACACATGTGACATGCCTCATCCTTATCATTAATGCATCTACCCACGAATAGAGCAAAATAATGTATGGCAGGAAAATGAATGCTCCCTATGGTAAATTGTGTTATTTCTGTAGGTTCCCCCACAGTGATACTAGCAAGAAATTCTTTAAATTCAGATTCACTAGCACTACCCCACTGCGGGAGTTTACAAGCAGTATTAAAATCTTTTAAGTCCATGGTATAAGATTTATCATAAAGATCGAACATTGTGAGAATTGCGAGATGATGTAAATTTAAACCTTCTCACAAATGAATCAGTTAAATAGAGGTATTGTCGGCACTTATCTGACACGAAGTTCTCAAGATCAGCGTTATGCACATATGTGTCAAATTCTTCCTTGATGCCTGCATTGACCATGAAATCCTCTGACGACCATTCACAAGGCCGCACTTGAGCATCCCTTGGTAGTTCATTGTCCGGCTCGCGTATTGCGGGCCTTGGGCCTTGCTTCCTTGAGGAACCACCTTGGTACATTTTCCTAAACATGTTTCTTCCTCTGAAAAAATTCTGAAATTTTTAGAAACTTAAAATAAAAGTGAACCAAAATCAACAAAATTGATAGCAACTACTCCTACAAGGGTCTAGAGGCTATATCATGCATTAAAACTACTTTTGACCACATAAATTTGGCATGCAAGCTCAAGACCAGGGTCACCTAAACAACAAAAATTTGCAATAAATAAAGCATTAGAACAAAAACTAATTGGACCAATGAAATAGTCACATACCAAAGAACAATCCCCCAAAGCAGTTTTGTGAATGGAGCTTTGAGCAAGGAGATCGAAAATGGCAGCAAGATGAGCTAGAACTCGGGTTTGAGCTGGTGGGTGATTTTTTCTGGAGGAAGATGAAGTGTGTGGGTGCAATAATAAGTGGAGGGGGCCCACGTGGGGTCCACGAGGCAGGGGGAGCGCCCTCCACCCTCGTGGGCACATGGTGGATCCCCCTAATGTGTTCTTAGTGCCAATAATTCTTAAATGTTCTGGAAAAAAATCATATTTCATTTTCAGGGCATTTGGAGAACTTTTATTTTTGGGGTATTTTTTATTGCAAGGATAATTCAAAAAACAGACAGAAAATACTATTTTTACTTTATTTAATATAAATAACAGAATGTAAAAAGAGGGTACAGAAGGTTGTGCTTTCTAACTTCATCCATCTCATGCTCATGAAAAGGAATCAACTAACAAGGTTGATCAAGTCTTGTTAACAAACTCATTCCGAATTGCATGAAACGAGAGAAATTTCGAATAACACTAGGTTACCTCAACTGGGATATGCACATCCCCAAGAATAAGAATATCATATTTCTTCTTGGCAGTAGGAAGAGGAAATTCAAAACCTCCAATAATAATCGTTGAAATTTTTTCAATAGAATTGATATTGTGGACATGAGGTTGTTTCCTTGAAAAGTGTACCGTATACTCATTACCATTAACATGAAAAGTGACATTGCCTTCGTTGCGGTCAATAACAGCCCCTGCAGTATTCAAAAAGAGTCTACAAAGGATAATCGACATACTGTCGTCCTCGGGAATATAAAGAATAACAAAGTCCGTTAAAATAGTAACGTTTGCAACCACAACGGGCACATCCTCACAAATACCGACATGTATAACAGTTGATTTATCAGCCATTTGCAAAGATATTTCAGTAGGTGTCAACTTATTCAAATCAAGTCTACAATATAAAGAGAGAGGCATAACACTAACACCGGCTCCAAGATCACATAAAGCAGTTTTAACATAGTTTTTTAATGGAGCATGGTATAGTTGGTACTCTGGGATCTCCTAGTTTCTTTGGTATTCCACCCTTAAAAGTGTAATTAGCAAGCTAGGTGTAAATTTCAGCTTCTGATATCTTTCTTTTATTAGTAACAATATCCTTCATGTACTTGGCATAAGGATTCATTTTAAGCATATCAGTCAAACGTATACGGAAAAAGATATGTCTAATCATTTCAGCAAAGCGCTCAAAATCCTCATCATCCTTTTTCTTGGATGGTTTAGGATGAAAGGGCATGGGTTTCTGAACCCATGGTTCTCTTTCTTTACCGTTCTTCCGAGCAACAAAGTCTCTCTTATCATAACGTTGATTCTTTGATTGTGGGTTATCAAGATCAACAGCAGATTCAATCTCTACATCATTATCATTACTAGGTTGAGCATCAACATGAACATCATCAGTAATATTATCACTAGGTTCATGTTTATTACCAGATTGTGTTTCAGCATCAGAAATAGAAATATCATTGGGATTCTCAGGTGTGTCAACAACAGGTTCACTAGAAGCATGCAAAGTTCTATCATTTTTCTTCTTCTTCTTCTTAGAACAACTAGGGGCATCAACATTAGTTCTCTGAGAATCTTGCTCAATTATCTTAGGGTGGCCCTCAGGATACAAAGGTTCCTAAGTCATTTTACCCCCTCTAGTCATAACTCTAACATCATTATCATTTTTCTTATTATTTAATTCATTGAGCAAATCATTCTGAGCTTTAAGTACTTGTTCTACTTGAGTGGTAACCATAGAAGCATGTTTACTAATAAGTTTAAGTTCACCTTTAACTCTAGACATATAATCACTCAAGTGTTCAATCATATAAGCATTGCGTTTCAATTGTCTACCAACATAAGCATTGAAGTCTTCTTTCTTAACCATAAAGTCATCAAACTCATCCAAGCATTGGCTAGCAAACTTAGTAGATGGGATTTCACATTTATCAAATCTATAAAGAGTATTTACCTTTACTATCTGTGTCGGGTTATCAAGACCATGTATTTCTTCAATAGGTGGTAAATTCTTAACATCTTCAACTTTAATACCCTTTTCTTTCATAGATTTCTTTGCCTCTTGCATATTTTTGGAACTGAGAAATAGAATACTCCATTTCTTCGGAGTTGGATTAGGAGTTGGTTCAGGAAGTGTTCAATCATTTTCATTACTCAACATATTATTCAATAGCAATTCAGCTTGATCGACAGTTCTTTCCCTGAAAACACAACCAGCACAACTATCCAGGTGGTCTCTCGAAGCATCGGTTAGTCCATTATAAAATATATCAAGTATTTCATTTTTCTTGAGAGGATGATCAGGCAATTATATATTTGCACAAAATTATATATTTCCCTTAAAGCAGCTTGTTTCTTATGAGTGGGGAAATATTTAGCAGAGAAGTAATAAATCATATCCTGGGGACTACGCACACAACCAAGATCAAGAGAATTAAACCATGTTTTAGAATCACCCTTTAATGAGAACGGAAATAACTTAAGGATGAAGTAATAGCGAGTTTTCTCAACATTACTGAACAGAGTGGCTGTATCATTTAATTTAGTAAGATGTGCCACAACAGTTTCAGATTCATAACCATAAAAAGGATCAGAGTCAACCAAAGTAATTAACTCAGGATCGACAGAGAAATCATAATCCTTATCGGAAATAAAGATGGGTGAAGTAGCAAAGCAGGGTCATATTTCATTCTAGCATTCAAAGACTTTTCTTTAAGTTTAACTAATAATTTCTTAAGATCAGATCTATCATTGCAAGCTAAAAAGTCTCAAGCAGTTTCTTCATCCATAACATAATCCTCAGAAACAAGGGGCAATTCATATCTAGGGGAGAATCTTCATCATCACTTTCATCAATATTATAAGTTTCAATAATTTCATTCTCTCTAACCCTAGTAAGTAGTTCATCAAGAAATTCACCTAGTGGCACAGTATTATCAAGCACAGAAGTAGTTTCATCATAAGTATCACGCAAAGCAGAAGTGGCATCATCAATAGCATTCGACATATCAGAATGAATAGTAGGTGTAGGTGTCACAAGTTTACTCAAAACAGAAGGTGAATCAAGTGCTGAGCTAGATGGCAGTTCCTTAGCTCCCCTCGTAGTTGAGGGAAAAATCTTGGTTCTTTTATCTTTCAAGTTCTTCATAGTGATCCGCAGATATAAATCCCAAGTGACTCAAAGAATAGAGCTATGCTCCCCGGCAACGGCGCCAGAAAATAGTCTTGATAACCCACAAGTATAGGGGATTGCAACAGTTTTTGAGGGTAGAGTATTCAACCCAAATTTATTGATTCAACACAAGGGGAGCCAAAGAATATTCTCAAGTATTAGCAGCTGAGTTGTCAATTCAACCACACCTGGAAACTTAATATCTGTAGCAAAGTATTTAGTAGCAAAGTAATATGACAGTAGCTGTAACGGTAACAAAAGCAATAGTTTTGGTTTTATAGTGATTGTAACAGTAGCAACGGAAAAGTAAATAAGCGAAGATCAATATGTGAAAATCTCGTAGGCATTGGATCAGTGATGTACAATTATGTCGGATGTGATTCCTCATGCAATAGTTATAACATAGGGTGACACTGAAATAGCTCCAGTTCATCAATGCAATGTAGGCATCTAGTCCGAATATAGTCATACGTTCTTATGGAAAAGAACTTGCATGAAATTTTTTGTCCTACCCTCCCGTGGCAGCGGGGTCCTATTGGAACTAAGGGATATTAAGCCTCCTTTTAATAGAGTACCGGACCAAAGCATTAACACTTAGTGAATACATGAACTCCTCAAACTACGGTCATCACCGGTAAGTATTCCGATTATTGTCACTTCGGGGTTAACGGATCATAACGCATAATAGGTGACTATAGACTTGCAAGATAGGATCAAGAACTCACATATATTCATGAAAACATAATAGGTTCAGAACTGAAATCATGGCACTCGGGCCCTAGTGACAGGCATTAAGCATAGCAAAGTCATAGCAACATCAATCTCAGAACATAATTGATACTAGGGATCAAACCCTAACAAAACTAACTCGATTACATGATAAATCTTGTCCAACCCATCATCGTCCAGCAAGCTTACGATGGAATTACTCATGCACGGCGGTGAGCATCATGAAATTGATGATGGAGGAAGGTTGATGATGACGATGGCGACGAATTCCCCTCTCCGGAGCCCCGAACGGACTCCAGATCAGCCCTCCTGAGAGAGATTAGGGCTTGGCGGCGGCTCCGTATCGTAAAACGCGATGAATCCTTCTCTCTTATTTTTTCTCCCCGAACACGAATATATAGAGTTGGAGTTGAGGTCGGAGGAGCATCAGGGGGCCCATGAGGCAGGGGGCGCGCCTAGGGGGTAGGCGCGCCCCCCACCCTCGTGGACAGGGTGTGGAACCCCTGGCCCTGATTTTTTCGCCAGTATTTTTTACATATTCCAAAAATATTCTCCGTTGATTTTCAGGTCATTCCAAGAACTATTATTTCTGCACAAAAATAACACCATGGCAACTTTGCTAAAAACAGCGTCAGTCCGGGTTAGTTCCATTCAAATCATGCAAGTTAGAGTCCAAAACAAGGGCACAAGTGTTTGGAAAAGTAGATACGTTGGAGACGTATCAGCGTCGCAGGGAGGTTCGGACATGGTGGAGCAGTTGTCTTCTCCACCACGTCCGGACCCTCGCTCCCCTTCCATCCGAGCGCCGACACGGATTACGCCGTGCGACACCGTTGGGATAGAGGAGGATTCGACGGTCGGCTGGGCCATTACGGAGAGCTTTCCGTCCACACAGATGCCGGTGATGGACGTATGTGACTCGCTGCAGCTCGTTCGTGCGCGGATGAGCACAGACACCGATAGTGCACAAGCTGCCCTCGACATGTTCGACGGAATGACCGAACAAGAGTCGGTGCGTTTTCTTTACTCCTGTCCGATCAGATTTTTACATAGACAACTAGATCATTTCGCACATGATGAATTTGTGCAAACCATAATCATGTAGGAGGTGTTCTTGTCGAACATGATCAATGACAATGAAGATCTGAACGAAATGGAGCACACCGCTGCATTTGAAGTTGGGGGCAACATCCGATCCCAATCTGACCAAGAAGAAGAAGAAAACCAAGACGAGGAAGGCAAGAGGTCCGGCATTCTAAAGTTTCGAGGACATCTTATTGGTCAAATCTTGGTTGGCCACAACTATGGATCCAATATGTGACACGAAGCAAAAGGGGAACATGTATTGGGAGAAGAGGTGGAAGGAGTATCACGAACAAAAGGAGTATGTGGAGCCGCATCCTATCGTGATCACCCGCAATGTGGCCTCTCTCCAACATCGATGGGGGCTCATTCAAGGGGAAGTGAATAAGTACATCGGCTCTACTCACAAGTGACCAAACGCCCTCGAAGTGGGAAGAGAGTGGCAACTCATGTAAGCTCAATTGGTTCATCTTGTCGTTATTTGCATATGCTTCTTGTCTTTATATTCTCGTGCTCATACATATGTTGTTTGCTAGACGGTGGTGACGGCCACTTTGTATCATGAGGTGGAGAAGAAGCCGTTTTCTTTTAGTCATTGTTTGGTCATATTGAATGGCAAGGCGAAATGGAACCAAGTTGTGGCCCATCATGTCCGGCAAGAAGAGGAATGATGGCTCAAGGCTTCAACCAATCAATTGGGTTTAACGATGAAGAGGACGATGTTGTCGTCACGAATGGAAAAGTCACCATGCCAAAGGAAAACTGCCAAGTCATGGGAAATAAGTAGGAGAAGGCACGTGCCGACAAGAAGGAGATCAACGACCGTGGAGAGTATTGGGCGGTGAGGGCGGCTGCGGCACGGATGCAGGTGGAGGAGGCAGCCCATATACAGGCGGAGCAGGCAGCCCCGATGCAGGCGGAGGAAGATGCATTTCGCCTAGAGCAGGAAGCATTCCGCTCGGAGCAGGCGGCCGGTCAATGATCGAAGCCATCCATCACACTCAGACATTGATTTCCATTTAGCATGTCCAGTTTGTTGAACTATGATTTGCTTTGCTTTGTTTCGAACTGTTGAATTCAGACAATTTGTATCATATGATCAATGTATATGGATAGCATGAATTTTAGGATCAGAATCTGAGGTATATGGATGTGCGGCATAACATATAAAAGGCTGGCGGGCGCTGTCCACAGACGCGCTCGGACGATCTCGCGGGCGTATAGGGGTGGATTTGCGGTAGATGCTCTAAGCTCGCTTCTGCGTTTGGGCGGTATGTATTTGTAGCCTCGTGACACAAGTACATCACCATTAATGTCTAGCAGATAGGGTTCTGCAGATCAGGATCTCTTTTATTCTTTCTCAACATGTAACCTGCAGTACAGAAAGGTCAGCTTCAACTCAATACTGCTATGCAAAGCACATGGCCAAGAAAGGGTAAAGCAACAGCACTTAGTATTGATACCTGCAGTCTCCGTACGTAGTGATCTAAACACTTACATTTTTTTGCGGAGGGAGTATTTAGCATTTCAAAAATCTGCAGTCTCAGATTAATATCTTCTAACGGGTAGATCTAGATCTGGACACCGACATAGTAGTGGTACTCCCTCTATAAAGAAATATAAAAGTCTTTAGATCGCTACTTCAGTGAAACGCTCTTATATTTCTTTACGTCGTAGAAGTACTTAGCATTTCAAATACCCGTAGTCTCACATTGATATCTCCTAAGGGGCAGATCTGGATATATAGGAGTCTGTGAGTGTACTGACCTGTCAGACCCTACCACTATCTGATGAGCATCGCATATATGGTGTAGGTGTATGTACTGTTGATATAGCAATTTATGTTATTATAAGGCCAAAGTCAAAAAATATATAAGGCACATACTGAAGAGTAATAAAATGGTCCGGCACAGCAGGGCGCACATAAGAAATATCAACACCAATATGCTTGGTAAGTACATTGTTCACGGGATCACGCACAATACTTCTTGATACAATCTTTCAAACATCAATTAATGTGAGACAGAGGGAGTACATAAATAGAATGTAAATGAGAATTGGATTACATATATATTTACATATAAATAATAAGAAATAAAATATATCTAATACAAAAGTATGTCCGCATAAGTCTTATATTCATAAATGTCGTCACATTTTGTTCCATATTTCTCTTTAGAAAACACAAATAATATGTCTTCATTATTAGACTAAATTCTAGGCCGGAGGAAACAACACGTAAAATGAGTACAACTCTCCGTGACTCGATACATTAGGCGTCTAGGCCGCCTTACTTTTATTTGATTCACCATCACCCGGTTTAAGGCTGCACGGAGCTCATACATCCTAGCTAGTCGCTGCTAGATCTCGGCGGCGGCATGGCAGACATGGTGTACCCGTTAGATCTCGGCGGCGGCGGGGTAGACATGGTGTACCCGCCAGCTCTCGGCGGCGGCGGGGTAGACCTGGTGTACCGGCTAGATCTCGGCGGCGGCAGGGTAGACCTGGTGTACACGCTAGATCTCGGCGGCGGCGGGGTAGACCTGGTGTACCCGCTAGATCTTGCCGGCGGCGGGGTAGACCTGGTGTATCCGCTAGGTCTCGGCGGCGGCGTGGCATACTTTCATGATAGCGCCTTCTCGTCATGTGCCGCGGCCGCCACGTGATGACCAGCGACCCCTCCACGGATAAATGTATAGACTTTCAGAACCGGACGTGCATGTAACACTAGCAACGGCGATGGATGATATATATAAATTACCATTGGGGACGAGAGCGATGTCGTCGTCGAATAGTGTGAAGCTAGCGTGAGAGCTACGTACCGTGGGTCGGGAGACGAATGATGGCGTCCACGTGGTCGTCGGCGACGGCGGCGGAGAGCTGCCCGGCAATGGAAAGCACCAGCAGCATGGCACCGGTGCATCTCTTCATGGCTGCAGATCAGTGGGGTAGCTTTTTTTGCTTTGTGAAGCTTATAGGGACGGCGGTCGCGTATTTATTGCTCTTGCAATTGCCAGATCCATCGGGCCGTTGGATACTTTTTGTCCCGTTGCTCAGTTATCTTAATGTCCAATCTAAAAAAGAAAGTTATCTAAATGTCCGTACATATATTCTCCCGACACGGTCCACCCGTTGGGGCATGCCATCACGTGCGGTGCACGCTCACTTAAGCAAAACTCCTCACTCTATGCATTTTGAAACCGAAAGGAAAAACCGAATCGAAAAAACCCGAACCAAGCCTATATTTTGGTTTATATGGTTTTTGGTTTCTGGTATGGGATAGGATTTAAAATCCATTTGGAGGTCGGTTTTTGGTATGGTATAGGATTTAAAAATTCGGTTTTTATGAATAAACCGTTTATGGTTTATGCCCGGCCCAAGCCAAGTAAGAGGGTAAGAGCACTTCCAGCCCATTACCCTTTCAGCTGCCCGCAGGCCACAGCCTGTAACGAGTAAATTGCATAGAAGTATTATAATTGGGGTATTGAAAACAGATTGATACCAAGATTGATAATTTTTACGTGCTAGTACCAACTTTGGGGCGAGGCGTTGCAAAAAATGCTAAAACTGTTGTTTATACGTATTGACAGGGAAACTGACCGATTGGGCCCACCTGTCGGGTGCTGACATGGCATGTTTTTTTGCAGAAAACTCCCTTGCTTTGTACGTAATCCCATAAATGCACAATTATTTTGGGGAAAAAGGCTCAAATGAGAGGCTTTCTTTTCCATTCGGAATTTCCACCATCGATTCAGACTCGTTTGAAAATTTGAATCGGTTTGAACAAATAAATAAAACAAACCAAAATTGAATCCTGCGCAGGATTCGAACACGCCGACCTACGGATCGGCAGCGTAGTGGGCTAGCAACCCCGCCACGGCAGCGCTCGCGACGGGCTAGACCTATTTTATACTAGCCCGAAGACGTTGGGCCGGCGGTTGGCCCAGCGAGGCAGCACGCTGGGTTACGTTCTTTAATCATGATATTAATACATATATTTTTTGCGATTACATATTAGTATTATTAAGTGTCAATCACCGGACTAGAACACAAGCATGGCCCAAATTTAATGTGTCTGCACTGAGGATATTATTATGTGTCCTAATTACTATGTATTCTAATTATATTATTCAAATTCACAACTTCTTTTAAAAAATATGCCCAACACACAGGTTTTTATTTGAGTTACTCACATATTGATTGTATTTTTTTAAATGCACTGTTACTTAAAAAGTTGACAACATGTATTAAAAATAAATTTGTAATCATAATAAATTTTAGAAATGCATTAGAACTGTTCAACTTTTATTAAAAAAATCGATGCGTCTCTTCAAATGCAAGAATGATTTACATAATAAGTTTTTAACATATGCTGAACATTTCTTGAAATACAAATAATTCTCCATTTATTAAGAAAATGCTCACCATAAATTACAGAAAAATCACCGCGCATTAAGTAAACGTTTCTTCATATCTTAAGAAAATATTTCAACATATATTACAAAAGTATTCAATTTGCATTCAAAATATGTTCAATGTTCATATTATTAGAAAAAAGTTCACCTTTTGTAAAGAAAAGTTCATCGTGCATTAAAAATGCTCACTATAAATTAAGAAATTATGTAATCATAATATTCTTGAAAATCATCGTGTACTAAGAAAATGTCACCATAAATTTCGAAAATTTAACCACGCATTATGCAAAATTTCACCATATACTAAAACCTGTCATCCACAAGGCAAAAGCCTCCAAAGCAAAAGAGTTGGGCCAGAAGAGCCACGAGGCATCCACAAGGGTGGATGGCGCCCCCTAGGGCACGCCCCCCTGTCTTGTCGTCGCCTCGTGGACCCACTGACTTGTTCTCGACGCCAAAAATTCCTATAAATATAGAAACCCTAGAAATAAACCTAGACTGGGAGTTTTGCGGCCGCAAGCCTCTGTAGCAACGAAAAACCAATCGGGAGCACATTCCGGCACCCTACCGGAGGGGAAAACCATCACCGGTGGCCATCTTCATCATCCCATCGCTCTTCATGACGAGGAGGGAGTAGTTCACCCTCGGGGCTGAGGGTATGTACCAGTAGCTATGTGTTTGATCTCTCTCTCTCTCTCTCTCTCTCTCTCTCTCGTGTTCTTGATACGGCACGTCTTGATGTGCCGCGAGCTCTGCAATTATAGTTGAATCATATGAGGTTTCTCCCCTTCTACCTTCTTGTGATGAATTG
Source organism: Triticum urartu (assembly GCF_056163025.1). Lineage (NCBI taxonomy): Eukaryota > Viridiplantae > Streptophyta > Magnoliopsida > Poales > Poaceae > Triticum > Triticum urartu. The sequence continues at coordinate 23,076,836 of NC_141875.1, forward strand.
AGTCTTACTCTTTGAGGTTCTGTTATGTTGGATTGAGTATTGGATTTGAGAACACTTGATGTATGTCTTGCGATGGGATATCTGTGGTGACAATGAGATGTTCTATCGATTCACTTGATGTATGTTTTGGCACTCAACTTACGGACTCACGTGGTGACATTGGGGTAATCTATGCATAGGGATTGATGCACGTTTTTGTTGCACGTTGAGGGATTGTTATATGATTTAATTATGTTATCATTATTGAGAGAACTTGCACTAGTGAAACTATGAACCTAGGCCTTATTTCCAAGCATTGCAATACTGTTTTTTCTCACTTTTGTAACTTCCTACCTTACCGTTTTTATATTTTCATATTACAAAAACCTATATCTACCATCCATATTACACTTGTATCATCATCTCTTCGCCGAACTAATGCACCTATACAATTTATCATTGTATTAGGTGTGTTGAGGACACAAGAGACTCTTTATTCTTTGGTTGCAGGGTTGTTTGAGAGAGACCATCTTCATCCTACGCCTCCCACGGATTGATAAATCTTAGGTCATTCACTTAAGCGAAATTTGCTACTCTCCTACAGAACTCTACGCTTGGAGGCCCAACACGAGTCTACAAGAAGAAGGTTGCGTAGTAGACATCAATGCGCGCCCTTGGTCACTGCATGCCGCGCCTTGCCCCGCCAAGCTTGGCCGCGGCCAGTGCGCGCACGCGTCGGGCCCACCGCGGCCCGCATCGCCACCATGCCTCGCCGCTCACGCTCGCCCCTTGTAGCCTGTCGCGCACCGCCTGCTGACCTCACGCGCCCGGTCCGCGCTTGCCGTGCCGCTCGGGACCGCGCTCGCGGGCACCCCCGCCGGCCACCGCGACCCCCTGCCCCTCGCCGTGCGCCCCTCCCCATACCGCCCTGTCGGGCGCTCGCTATGGCCCCTGGGGCCTTTGACAAATGCCCCCCGGGCCTATGACACGAGGGGTCCACGCCTAGAAAAAACATGGAAATTAAATACTATTTAAAAAGGAAAAATAACTAAATAATAAACCGATTAATTAGTTAATTTTTTTAATTAAACTAATTAAACTTAGTTAACCTAATTAACTTATTAAACTAATTATTATGGATAGTGTGACAATGACAGATGGGACCCACCTGTCAGTTTGACCAGTCAACAGTCAGAGTTAACCGATGATGTCATGCTGACGTAATAAATGTTTGTTGAATTAAATTAATCTGTTAACTCCAAAAAATTATTTAAAACTTTGAAATTAATATAAAATAATTTGAAACTTGAAAGAAAGTTGTTCAGAAAAGTGTGACGAATCCGAATACACTCTCCATTCGTCTGCCACACGTTCCTAGCATAGCGAACGTGCAACCGTCCCCCTCCGTTTTATCTGTCCAAAAATGCCAAACATCGGGAATACTATCCCTGATATTTTTCCCCTTCGCCAGTAGCACCTAGTACCGCATTAGGGCATACCTAGCACCGCTTATTGTCATGTCATGCATCGTCATGCATATGTTTGCATTGTATTCATTGTTTTCCCCTCTTCTCTCCGGTAGACTTCGAGACTAAGGCCGCGCTGCCCCGATCGACTACGGTGTTGACGATCCCTCCTTCTCAGCAGAGCTTCCAGGCAAGCAAAACTTCCTTGATCATCCAGATATCGCTTATTCTTTCTGTCTACTGCTTGCATTAGAGTAGCATAGCTGTTACTACTTTTTGGATGATCATATTCTGCTGCATAACATGCCCTTGTTACTATTATTGATTTCTTTACCTACAATCCTAAATGCTTAGTATAGGATGCTAGATTTCCATCAGTGGCCCTACACACTTGTCCGTTTGCCATGCTATAATACCGGGCTATGATCATTTCGGGAGGTGATCACGTGTATATACTATATACTATTACATACATATGTTACTGTTTAGATGTGGGGGCTGAAGGGGTAGGTGGTTCCACCCTGGTAGTGGTGGTCCTGGGTTCCCGACGGCCCCCGAGTGTTACTTTCTGGTGGAGCGACAGGGTTGAGACTATCCAGGAGAGAGGTGGGCCTGGTCCCTGGTCGGCGTCCTTACATCAAAAGAACCCGCTTAACGAGTTTGGATATTTGATCTGAGTTGGTCGTTGGCCATATACGCACTAACCGCCATGTGGGACAAGATATGGGGAACCGGCGTCGTAGTATCAGCCGAAGTTCTTCACACGCAGCGACTGAGCGGTGCGCGCCTGGGTGGTCCGCGTAAAGCAGATGCCTTGTAGTGCTGGTTGCCAGGAGTGATCCCGACCGCCCACACAACATGCAAGAGTGCAAAGGGCGATGGGCCCAAGACCCCTGCGCGCTTAGGATGTAGACTGGCGTGCTGACCTCTTTGTTGGGCCTAGGTAGGGCTGCAACAGGTTGATCTTCCGAGGCTAGACATGACCCAGGAAAGTGTGCCCGAACAAAGGGATCGAGCGTGTTAGGTAATGTGGTGCACCCCGGCAGGGAAGATTGATCTATTCGGATAGCCGTGTCCACGGTAACAGGAAGCTTGGAGTTGTATTCCGACCTCTTACAACTAAAACCAGATACTTAATAAAACACACCCTTTCAAGTGTCACGTACAACCCGGTGATCGCTCTCTCGCAGGGTGACTGATGAAAGTATCATCGGGTAGGTTTATGCTATACGATGTTACTTGGTTAACTTACCAGCTACTCTCTTCTATATGCTTCAAGATGGAGGCTTTCAGAAGCGTAGTCTTCGATATGACTAGCTTCTCCCCCTCTTATTCTGGCATTCTATAGTTTAGTCCACATATACTACCCCTTTTCATTGATATCGATGCATACGTAGTATAGATCTGATGTCAGTCTTGTGAGTACTTTGGATGAGTAGTCATGGTTGCTTTGCTTCCCCCTTTTCCCCTCTACCCGGTTGATGCGATCAGACCCTGGAGCCCAGGAGCCACATGCCACCGTCGACGACTGCTACTACCCGAAGGGTGCCTACTACTACGTGCAAGCCGCTAAGGACAAGGCGTAGTTTATGAGGATCCCAGGCAAGAGGCCTGCGCCTCTTTGATATATATCCATGTTTGTGCTAGCCATCTTAAGGCACCTTATTTAACTTATGTATGTACTTAGATATTGTTGTTTCCGCTGACTCGTTTATGTTCGAGCATTTGTATTCGAGCCCTCGAGGCCCCTGGCTTGTAATATGAAGCTTGTATGACTTATTTGTGTTTAGAGTTGTGTTGTGATATCTTCCCGTGAGTCCCTGATCTTGATCGTACACATTTGGGTTATGATTACTGTACGATTGAATCGGGGGCGTGACAACGCCTTCGTCCCTCCCTCTGGTACCCTCGCCGGCTCTCCCCAGCGCCACTCATCCCTCCGGTACCTTTGCTAGTTCAGCCCCTCGCTGCAGCCTCCATCCTCACAGGTACTAAGGAAATCAATCACTGAGACAAAATATTTAGATGGCTAAGTCTCGATTGATGTTGTGTTGGTCTGTTGGATTGATGTTGTGTTATACTTTGTGTTCATCTTAAGATAATTAGATGGATGAGAGTCATGGCATACCAGAACCTAGCCTTCTACCAAGTAGTGAACCATTCTGAATGTTTGAGGTTTCTCCGGATCCTTGTACTGAAAGAAAGTGAAGAAGCATGTAGCCTCAAAAGCAGCAATATGGCTCCACTACACGAGGGCCCCGATGAGCTAGACATCGCTTCATGCAACTATTGTGGAACGACATTGGGCATCAATTCATCGAGGAACTGTATGTCTAGCCTGAACAACCATGCTAAAATCTGTAAGAACTATGCTATTATCAAGTCGGGGAGTCAAGCCAATCAGACTGAACCAAGCTTCCAACTTAGTGTTGATGGTAGTACTATCATTCCAGTTCCATGGCAATACAATGAGGAAGAGGTAAGGGCAACCTTTGCTCGGATGAGTGTTGTGGATGAGTTGCCATTCATTTTCTCTGAGAAGGAAGGGTTTAGGTATTTTATGATGAAAGCTTGTCCTAGATTCCATATTCCATCTAAGACTACAGTATATAAAGATATTATGGCCCTCTATGTAGCAGAGAAAAAAAATTCTGAAAATACTTCATGGACTCTCATCAAGCTGTGAGCCTCACAACTGCCACGTGGGCCTCTGCTAAACTTCAAAATTACATGGTTCCTACTGTCCATTACATTGATAGTGAGTGGAAACTTAACAAGAAGATCATTAGCTTTGTCTTGGTAGATAGTCACAAAGGGGAGGCTATTGGGAAATCACTTGATAAGTTAGTGACTGAGTGGGGAATTGATACTATGTGCAGTATTACCATAGATAATGCATCACCAAATGACACTAGTTTACATTACGTCAAGAGTTCTCTGAAAAATCAAGGTGGAGCTGTTGTGGAAGGTGCATATCTTCACATGAGGTGTCTGGCTCATATTGTTAATCTTGTCATTCAAGATGGGTTGAAGATAATGTGTCATCCCATCCAACACATTCGGAATGCTGTCAAATATGTGAGAAGCTCAACTGCAACAATGAATAGATTTTAAAAATGTGTCACGGTCAGCAAGGTAACTAGCAAAGGACACCTCTCTCTTGATGTATGCAGTAGATGGGAATCTACATGTCTAATGTTGGAGACAGAAGTGACATTTCAGAGGGCATTTGATCAACTTCGACTTCAAGATCCCTCTTATAAAGAAGAGTTAGAGTTGCTTGGGGTTGAAGGAGAAACACGCCCTCAAACTCATGACGATTGGGTTTATGCTAGTGAGTTCAAATTGTTCCTCCAACACTTCTTTGTGCTGACAAATAAGGTTTCTGGCACTAATTACGTCACTTCCAACACATTCTTTGAAGAGGTTGCTGCAATTAATTACTCCCTCCGTCCCAAAATAAGTGACTTAACTTTGTACTAAATTTGTATTAATGTTAATACAAAGCCGAGTCACTTATTTTGGGACGGTGGGAGTACTTGCTAGACAAGTGGATGTTAGAATAAATCCGGGGCATACCGTTGATCATCTGAGGACCAAGCAATCACACGAGCACGACACCGAGATTTGTTAACGAGATTGACCGACATGGCTACATCCCCGGGGCTTGACTACGGACACTCCTCCCCGTGGCACCGTCACAATACCGCACACCGGCCACCCGAGCGCCGGCACACGCCGCCGGCTCCGCCTTGCGTGCCTATGCTGTTATGTTGGCATAGGTTACATCGTGTGTCTACCCCTGCTATATATGAGAGGCCTAGGATACAAGTGTCCTATTAGGACACGACTCCACATCCTATGTAAACACAATACAACTCCTAGTCCAACTATAACCTACCTTGTACACAATATTCAACACAAATATAACAAACTCCACCTTGGCGAATATTCTCCACCACCTTGAATTCGTCAATGTGTCAAACTTCCATGTACATTGGAATTGAGCTTATCCCATGAGTACCGCTGCTACTCCAAAGACTCCATATGACTCCACCTGCAACTTGTAGTTCCTTCTTTTCTTGACCACAGTCAACACTCGAGCAAAATTAAGTTCCTCTTTACTCTAGTGTATGCTCCCAACTTCCAGAGCTTCGTTCAACGCATCACACACTGATCACTGACCTGCGTGAAAATGAACAACTCACATATTGGGTGTCACACATAAAAGTTACCTGAACTCAACATCACCGCTCCTTTCTTGACCACCTGTCTAAAACTTGAAGGAATTTCACCCTTGCTTTTAGTCATCCCGAGTCAAATTCGCAGTTGTCTCACCACATGTATGACCACCAGAGCCCTGGCCCGTCTCCATGACCCGTGCATACCGCACGCCTTGCCGCTATTACCGCGTCGAGCCTCCGCTGTCCCGGTCGAGTCTCAAGGGTCGCGAACCCACACCACTCAACCCCTACTGCAGAGTACCACCGATCATCATCGACCGATGACGAGTTTCACGCTTTCATCGGACCACTGGGCTCCAGTACAAACTGCATGTCACTCGCTTTTCCTCCTTGCTGAATAGGCTTCGATTCCCTGGATCCTTACACCGTAGCCCCTCAATCCAGCTCCACCTTCAACATGACTCCATGGTAGATGATCAGTCCACCCCTGCGCCTCATCGACTTCAAGCTCCGTGTATACACCACCTTGAATCAATCCCGCGCCATAGTCTTGTCGAAGCCGCACAAGCCCACGGGCCCGCGCCACGTGTTTCCACGCCCCAGAAGTCGGTCACCATCAGCATCATGCTCCTAGGTCGTCAGCGCCGATCCCACCACCGTCTTCTCTATCAACCGACTTGCGTCGATCCCGTCAAACTGTCCAGTCCGACCCAGCCGAACTCGTTCGACTGTACGACACGCTCGAGGCTCCCATACCGTCTTTGGCGAATTCCCATCCATCACATGATAATTCCATCACAATTGACATGACTTCCTGCAACGCCTTCAAGCATCCCTGTCGCGCCAACAATCTTTCACGCATGTCTGCTATAACCCAAGGTTTTCAGTTCCACGAACTTCTCCACCTCAAACCTGACACCCATTGACACCATGATTCTTTGTACGACTGACCCGTGAAAAATATCCGAGCTATCACCGCGACGCCGAAGTACACAAGCACTTCGGTGCACAACTCCAGCCAAACAAGACCTCCTGGTCTTCACGCGATGGGCAGCTCCCATGGCACTAATTACAATGCTGGTTCTTGCCTTGCTTTGCTTTGCCAACCCTGTGCTATTCCGATGGATCCATATCCCTTGGATTCTTCTTTTGCCGATTGATTTGCCTCTCGCCGTGTCATACGTGGACTCGGTCCACTTTTGGTCCAAACAAATCTCATCAGGTGCCTCCTCTATACGACCCAAATTGCTATTCCACCAGCACAACCTGCATACCACACAGCACCTTCGGCCTGCCCGGCCACAGCACGCCACCTGGGCCTCACACAGGGCCTGGCCAGCCACGCGCTCCTTCTAGGACTCTCCAAGCACTGCGCCGAGCGCTCTACCCGATCCATCCATCCAATCCACGTACGCGCTGCTTGATGCTCGTCCGATCCATCCGCCAGCCGCCAGCGATCCCACCAGCACGTACGCGCTGCTTGATGCTCGCCCGATCCATCCATCCGATCGATCGCCGCACATCCCCGCGCGCGTGCCGTTGTACACGTATACGAGCCTTCTGTTGATCCGACGCCCTTTGCAACTCGCCACCGCTGACGCATCCACCACGCGCCTGTTTCTTCATCCTTGTTGATCAACAATCTACAACTTCCGAACAACCTAGCTCTGATACCACTTGTTAGGCATACCATCGATCTTCCGAGGACCAAGCAATCACACGAGCACGACACCGAGATTTGTTAACGAGGTTCACCGACATGGCTACATCCCCGGGGCTTGACTACGGGCGCTCCTCCCCGTGACACCATCACAATACCGCACACCGGCCACCCGAGCGCCGGCACACGCCGCCGGCTCCCCCTTGCGTGCCTGTGCTATTATGTTTGCATAGGTTACATCGTGTGTCTACCCCCGCTATATATGAGAGGACTAGGATACAAGTGTCCTATTAGGACACGACTCCACATCCTATGTAAACACAATACAACTCCTAGTCCAACTGTAACCTACCTTGTACACAATATTCGACACAACTCTAACAGTGGAATGAACGTGTGATCCGTGGTGATGATGAAGTGTTCGAAAACATGGATGTTAAGATGAAGGACAAATATGATAAATATTGGGGTAATCTAGAGAAAATGAACAAATACATATTTATTGTTGTTGTTCTTGATCCTAGTTTAAAAACCTATATTTATTTTTTCATTCTTTTTTAATAATTTGATATATAGCTCCTGCCCTTTAACCCTAGGTTGATCTTTTCTTCGTCACCGCCATGAAGATGTCAAACATCTCCGTGTTCTTCTCCTCCTTGATGCCATGGCGATTGACACATGCGTCCTCCTTATTCTCCATCCTGTCCACCGCCCCTTCTCGGGAACCTTCCTCGGCTTTGCATCCGGTTTGCAGCAATTTGGATACCCGAATGCGTCCGCGAGTATTTGTGCCACCACGTTGGATGGCAAAAAAGATCTGAACGCGATAGCCCAGACGTTTGCGGGTGTTTTAACGCAAAAAAGATGCCCTAGGTATGTACTTGTTCATAGGGGACAGCAAGCTTAGATCACCTTAAATCTTACTTGCACACTTACAAACTTACATTATTTAACGCTCACAAATAAGTACTGTAGAAATTACCCACATATACCATGCATGCATGTACGCATGTACTTTATCACATTATTATTTAGCTACTTCTGCCTCGTAGACGCCTAGACGGCCGGGCAAATAGTAAACGACGCTGACACATTAAGGGATCCACCGTGAACCGGAGCTGAACGATCGACCGACACCATGCATTCATGTTTGAGTTAGAACTTAGAAGTCGAGGTCCGACCATTTCATGTCCACTTGACCGAGGCTGGTGTCAAGATCGAAGTTCTTCCAGATATGGGACGAGGCGCCCACTTCGTTGTCGCAGCCGGCGCACTCGTCGACGACCTTGGCGTTTATGCCATAATTGGAAGGGTCGACGATGCGGATTACCCTGCCGCACCGGGCCCCGCCGGCGTACCACTCCGAGGACAGCGACACCACGAACTCGTCGTCGCTGTGGTACTGGCCGTCGCATGCCGCCGGCCCGCCGCCCCCCTCTCCTTCCTGGAAGCCGTTCACCGTCATCACCGCCGGGACGTTCTGTCGAAGCTCGAACTTACCTTCCGCGGGGTGCCTGGAAAAGGCGCACGACACCTGCAGAAAAACTAGGATGCCGAAAATCACCGCGGCATTGGTCGTGCTCGCCATGGCTGCTGAGTCACTTAAACTAGCTAGCCTGTCCTTTGCGCTTTTTTTTGCTTTCTCAAGGCTGTTGGTTGGAGCTAGTTTATATACGCTCGTGCTGCAGCCTGCAGAGAAAGCGAGGGACAACACGATCGAGGTGCATGCCGTCCTCGTGTGTCTCGTCTAAGAATCCCATCAAAGGCCTGCAGACAAAGCTGCGCCTCACTCCCGATGTCACAAATTCTTTTCTTACGAAGGCTGTTACGTACAAATAGATCGATGAGTAAATCAAAAAATTAGATTGTAAGGGTTTCGAGCGGAAACCGCCACCTGCCACACTGAAGTTAATTTTTATAAATCAATTCAAATTCAAACTTTTCTATAATTAACACAGACCATTTGAAGCCCCATGGTCAAATTTGAGTACTTTTTTATTTGGTTATTATTTTCTAAGCATTAACTAATTTACCGGCCACTAAAAAGTAAGAACGCAACTTCGTTCAACATATCACTCAAACGAGCTCCGAAATTGATGAAAATTAGCATGCTGTCTTCATAAGATCCATGTAGAGTGTGGTAAAAATTTAAAATCATCATGGCAAAACTTGGTGCACTTCATGTACAAATCAAACACTCTCGGACATGGTGTAATGGTTTCAAACGGAAACCCCACTTGCCACATTGAGTGTGGAAAAAAATCAAGGTCAACCAACAAAATAGTTTTCGATTCACATGCAAACTTGACACGTTCCCTCTAGAAACCTAATTTCTTCCTCGGAGATGGTCCTGTTTGTAAGCAGTCTGCATGAAACCTTTCACGAAACATTATCATGTTTTTTACCACAGCCTCTAGGGGTCATGTCATGACACCATGCGAACTTACATGATTTTTGGGGGTTGATTGAATTTTTGAGAATCAGAATACTCTTACCACAGCACATAACATAAGAAATTACTTACTCGGTGACTCTCTCACTATTACCATTTTGTACATAACACAAGAAAATATTTACTCTGCGAGTCTGTGACTTTACCATGATTGCCACGTTGTACATATAACCCAAGAAATTACTATGTTAAGATGTTGGCTTAGCATTGCGTTCAAGTATGAAGATCTGTCGCCAGAAGGACCGATGTATATCCGAGATACCAAAGCATCATTGTTGATGTTCATAGAGAGTAAAGAAGGGTGTCGTCTTGATCGCCCATTGGGTACGACCTACTGTACCGGAATGGAGTCAGTGGCCACCATTAGCCCCATTTATATGGGCATGCACTGATAAAGAAATGAGGATAAGTCTCAAAACAATGTTTAACTCGCTCTGTCTGACCATTTGTCTATGGATACCTAAATATGCTCATTCTCAGTTTAGTGCCAGATAACTTGAACAAAGAGCCTCAAACCCAACTATTAAATACAGGATCTCTATTTGACAATAGTGCAGATGACATTGGCTGCAGTTTGAAAACGTCCACAAAGTATGTTTGAGCAACTTGCAATGATGTATATAGATGCGAGAGGGGTATGAAATGGTAGTACCTTTTCAATTTGTCGAAAACAACCCGTACACATGAGAAGCAAGCCGAACGAGGTAGCCCTTCAATGAAGTCCGGAGTTACCATTTCCCATGCTTGCGTAGGCAGCGGCAATGGCTGCATGAATCCTAGATATTTGGCAAGCTCATGGACCCATCAGCAGATTCACATAATTGCTAGTCATTGTGTGGAACTAGTGTATTAGTGGTGTGCCTTTTATCTAACACGCCACTAATAATGTATACCAGGCCTGCTGCGCGCTAGACCACATTTACTAGTGGTGAGATACCCTAAGATAAACTGGTGATGGAGTCTTAGCCAGCACCTTATTAGTAGAAGGATAGCAATAGCGTGGCAGCAGATTATACATCGCTGCTATTTTGACCAGATATTAGTGGCGTAGTACTACTTTAGTGTGGGACACCACTAATAACTTCTATCTAAAGGTTTATAAAAGTTTCAATACTAGTTTCAGCACTAGTGTTTTAAATCGATTCACGATAGATCTAGGGATTAGTTAATCTAGTAAATCAGTGAGAGACTCAGACTCAATCCGTGGCCAAACCAGATCAGGTCGCATCATCTCCCAAGCGCGATTTCATTTTCATACATTGTACAGACAACTAGATAGAGAATTGGCCTATGGCAATACAAAACATGGAGCGGCTGTTCTGGCGACCCAAGTTTTTTTTTGTCACACATCACTTCCTCTCTAGCTATTACAACAAGTAGCTAATAGCTTGGTTCGACACCATTTTTTTTTTAATCCGGGAATCAGCAAGAAGGGGATCATGGAATAGAACCAGGGGACAAGAAGAATTACAGAGGCAAGACAAACAACTGTACCGTCTATCCTCCCCCTCCATTCTTGCATAAAAGTTAATGCAAGAAAATCTCTCTTGTTTTCCACAATTAAAAGAACTTTGTTATCTTTCCGTTGACCAATTAATGGAAAGGGGATGTCTGGTTAAAAAAAAGAATATTTAAGCTTGAAACTTTGCAGATCAACATCACACAAGTACTATCATGTGCAGAAAAGTTTTGGATTTTTTAACGCAACATTAATTTTTATAAATGATACAATTCATTCAGAATTTGAAATTTTCAAAATTCATCTTTCATAAAAAATCAGAAATATTTTATACAATGAGTGACCCTTGTGTATAGTTGATCTGCAAATTTTAACTGAGTTGTTTCAGCTTTCTGCTTTTCAGTGTCTGTGACATTTGTGGATAGCACGAATCTTGACACAAACTGAATGATCTAGAATAAGAGAGTAGACTGGTATGGGGGTACAAAACAATCGTTTCAGCTTTCTGCTCTTCCGTGCCTGTTATGTGAGTTTTGCTACAGCTACGGGGGATTACGGGCCAAGGGGGGTTACGGGATGGGAACCCGCAAATGTGGAGGTCTATAATTGTAATTAGGCAGGGAAGGGGCCCACCGATCATGCAGTGTCCATTAAATTTGTAAATGTTCATTAAATCTGTAAAAAAATCAAAATGGTCAGGTATATAAAAATTAATTTTTTGGATAATTCATGAGTTCTAAAAAATGTTCATGAAATTAAAAATGATAGCAAATTTAGGAAAATGCAAATATTGATTAATAGAAATGTTATGAGCAAATAAAAGTGCATCCGTATGCAATCTTTACAACCAAAATACAACGAATGTTCATTAGCTTTTACATGTGCCCCATCATAAAAGTTCCGGTCCGTTAAATTTTGCCCACACAGACAAGTTGTATGTTCCTCCCTCCTCGTCACTCTGTCGCTGGCTGCTCCGCAGCATCTGCCTATGCTACCTCTTTCAGAAGTGTTTGAACATCCTTTCAAGGACGGCTTGCACGACCTTTGCCACATCAAGATCAAACTCGTCCATCTTGATGGCCAACATTTTGGTTTCCTTCGAAGCGGCAGCGGATCAACCCTCCTCTCTTCGAGCTTGGTCTTCTTTTCATCGAGCTTTGTCTTTTTATTTCCGAGGTTGATCTTTTTCTCCGTCGCCGCCATCAAGATGTCAAACCTCTCCGCCTTCTTCTCCTCCTTGATGTCATTGCAATTGACACGTGCTTCCTCCTTATTGTCGATGAAGCCCTTTTCACTAGTAGAAAAGAGGGCTTTGGTTGGGGCCTGGCAAGCCCATTAGTCAAGGTTCAGTCACGAACCGGGACCCAAGGGGGCATACGTCCTGGTTCGTGAGCCCAGGGGGGCGGCCGGGGCCTCGTGGGCATTGGTCCTGGTTCGTTTGGACCCATTTGTCCCGGTTCCTGGCACGAACCGGGACCAATGGGCCTCGCTCCTGGCCCACATACATTTGTCCCGGTTCGTGGCTCAAACCGGGACAGAAGGGGGGGGGGGGCTTTAGTCCCGGTTCCAGCCATGAACCGAGACAAATGAGTTGCCTACATATACCCCATCGCCACAGCAGAGCACTCCATAGTGCTCTGTTTTTTCTGGCCGGCGAGGGGAGGGTATTTGGGTGCTCTAGCTCACCACCTATGCACATGAGGTGTTCGATGAAATGCCCGAGCCACATTAGTTAAGCTTTATCCTCCCGAAGCTCGACCTCCGAGCTCCATTTTCCCCAAGATTTGCATAGGTTTAGCGGTCCATCACGTCCTGTCCCCGTCTTCACCGCCCTCGACCGCCCGCGCCGATTTCGTCGCCGGAACCACCGTGGTGAGCCTCTTGTTCTTATCTTATTTCTGAAAGAAAAGAATTCTTACTTTAGATAGATACTTGTCTAATTATATATAATGCACGCAGATGAACTGGCAATAGATGTATGGTGACAGACACACCTCCGAGTACGTTAAGGGCGTGCATAATTTTCTTGAAGTGGCTGAGGAAAACAAGCAGAAGGGTTTTATGAAGTCTTAATCTGACCGGAAAATCCTTCACACCCACCTGCTTTATAAGGGTTTCATGCCACACTATAATGTTTGGACGAAGCACGGAGAAATAGGGGTTATGATGGAAGACAATGAAGAAGAAGAGGACGATGACAACTATGTGCCCCCTGAATACGGTGATGCTGCAACGGGGGAAGCTGCTGAAGATCAAGATCAGGAACTAGACGATGTGCCCGATGATGATGATCTCCGCCGGGTCATTGTTAATGCAAGGACACAGTGCGAAAGTCAAAAGGAGAAGCTGAAGTTCGATCGCATGTTAGAGGATCACAAAAAAGGGTTGTACCCCAATTGCGAAGATGGCAACACAAAGCTCGGTACCGTACTGGAATTGCTACAGTGGAAAGCAGTGAATGTTGTGCCTGACAAAGAATTTGAGAAGCTACTGAAAATATTGAAGAAGAAGCTTCCAAAGGATAACGAATTGCCTGACAGTACGTACGCAACAAAGAAGCTCGTATGCCCTCTAGGATTGGAGGTGCAGAAGATATATGCATGCCCTAATGACTGCATCCTCTACCGCGGTGCGTACGAGGATTTGAACGCATGCCCGGTATGCGGTGCATTGCGGTATAAGATCAGACAAGATGACCCTGGTGATGTTGACGGCGAGCCCCCCAGGAAGAGGGTTCCTGCGAAGGTGATGTGGTATGCTCCTATAATACCACGGTTGAAACGTCTGTTCAGAAACGAATAGCATGCCAAGTTGATGCGATGGCGAAGAGAGGGCCGTAAGAAAGACAGGAAGTTGAGAGCACCCGCTGACGGGTCGCAGTGGAGAAAAATCGAGAGAAAGTACTGGGCTGAGTTTGCAGGTGACCCAAGGAACATATGGTTTGGTTTAAGCGCGGATGGCATTAATCCTTTCGGGGAGCAGAGCAGCAATCACAGCACCTGGCTCGTGACTCTATGTATGTATAACCTTCCTTCTTGGATGTCCATGAAGCGGACGTTCATTATGATGCCAATTCTCATCCAAGGCCCTAAGCAACCAGGCAATGACATTGATGTGTACCTAAGGCCATTAGTTGAAGAACTTTTATAGCTGTGGAATGGAAACGGTGTACGTGTGTGGGATGAGCACAAACAGGAGGAATTTAACCTGCACGCGTTGCTATTTGTAACCATCAACGATTGGCCCGCTCTCAATAACCTATTAGGACAGACAAACAAGGGATACCACGCATGCACGCACTGTTTAGCTGACACCGAAAGTATATACCTGGACAAATGCAGGAAGAATGTGTACCTGGGCCATCGCCGATTTCTTCCGACCAACCATCAATGTCGAAAGAAAGGCAATCATTTCAAAGGCGAGGCAGATCACCGGAAGAAGCCCGCCATGCGTACCGGTGATCACGTACTTGCTATGATCAATGATTTACACGTAATCTTTGGAAAGGGTCTCAGCGGACTAGCTGTTCCGAATGACGCTGAGGGATGCGCACCCATGTGGAAGAAGAAATCTATATTTTGGGACCTACCCTACTGGAAAGACCTAGAGTTCCGCTCTTCAATCGACGTGATGCACGTGACGAAGAACCTTTGCGTGAACCTTCTAGGCTTCTTGGGCGTGTATGGGAAGACAAAGGATACACCTGAGGCACGGGAGGACCTGCAACGTTTGCACGAAAAAGACGGCATGCCTCCAAAGCAGTATGAAGGTCTTGCCAGCTACGCTCTTACCAAAGAAGAGAAGGAAATCTTTTTTGAATGCATGCTCAGTATGAAGGTCCCGACTGGCTTCTCGTCGAATATAAAGGAAATAATAAATATGCCAGAGAAAAAGTTCCAGAACCTAAAGTCTCATGACTGACACATGATTATGACGGAACTGCTTCCGGTTGCATTGAGGGGGCTTCTAACGGAAAACGTCCAATTAGCCATTGTGAAGCTATGTGTATTCCTCACTGCAATCTCTCAGAAGGTGATCGATCCAGAAATCATACCAAGGCTAAGGAGTGATGTGTCGCAATGTCTTGTCAGTTTCAAGCTAGTGTTCCCGCCATCCTTCTTCAATATCATGACGCACGTCCTAGTTCATCTAGTCGACAAGATTGTCATTCTGGGCCCTGTATTTCTACACAATATTTTCCCCTTTGAGAGGTTCATGGGAGTCCTAAAGAAATATGTCCGTAACCGCACTAGGCCAGAAGGAAGCATCTCCATGGGCCATCAAACAGAGGATGTCATTGGGTTTTGTGTTGACTTCATTCCTGGCCTTAAGAATATAGGTGACCCTATATCGCGGTATGAGGGGAGAATGACTGGAAAAGGCACGCTTGGAGGGGACTCAATAATATGCAGGGACAGGCATTCTAGGTCTCAATCACACTACACAGTTCTACAGAACTCTACCTTGGTGACCCCGTATGTCGATGAACACAAGAACAGTCTGCGCTCCAAGCACCTGAAGCAGTGTGAAGACTGGATTACATGTGAACACATCAGGACTTTCAGCAGTTGGTTGGAAACACGTCTCAGAGGTGACAACACTGTTTGTGATGAGTTTTACTCATTGTCCAGGGGACCATCTTCGATTGTATTGACTTACAAAGGATACGAGATAAATGGGAATACATTTTACATGAACGCCCAAGATCAAAAGAGCACCAACCAAAATAGCGGTGTTCGCTTTGATGCAGCAACCAAGAGGGAAAAGGACACATATTTTGGTTACATAGTGGACATATGGGAACATGACTACGGACATGATTTTAAGGTCCCTTTGTTTATGTGCAAATGGGTCAATCTGTCAGGAGGCAGGGTACAGGTAGACCCACAGTGCGGAATGACAACAGTGGATGTGAAAAATCATGGGTACACTAATGAACCGTTCGTCCTAGCCAATGATGTTGCACAAGTTATCTATGTGAAGGACATGTCTACCAAACCGAGAAAAAGAAAAGATAAGGAAGTGAATACATCATACGATGAGCCAAAGCATCACATAGTTCTTTTAGGAAAAAGGGACATCATGGGAGTGGAGGGCAAGACAAACATGTTTGAATATTATGAAAAGTTTCATGAAATTCCTCCCTTCAAAGTCAAGGCTTACCCAAGCATCCTGATAAACGATGAAAATTATCCATGGTTATGGCGCAATAAGCAAAGGATACAAGCGAAGAAAAAGTGAAGATTTTCTCTCCACAACTATTATGATGATACCATGCCAACTTTCAACCTTTTCATAGTTCATTTGAAATGCCTGTTGTAACAGACGAGTTTCCGTATGAAACCCTGATATCTCGAAACAGATTGATGATGTGTCTTCGAATGTTGCATTTTGAACACACAAGAAGTCCGGAGTTGTAATAAGTTATTAAAAATATAAGAGAGGCGCAATGCTCACCTGCACATTGCTTAGCTTCAGGCCTTGAGGAAATACTGTAGACTGCACTGAGCTATGTGTAGTATTCGTCCGAAACCCTGATAGCTCCGTTCAGTCTACACCACTTCCTCAAGGCCTGAAGCTAAGCAACGTGCAGGTGAGCATTGCGCCTCTCCTTCATCGTCTCTGCACTCAGGGCTTATAAACCGCTGTGAGTGCCTCTCGCTTGGCGAGGTGGGACTAAAAAACAGCTGCAGAAAGAATCAACTAAGAAACTCTTTTACCAGTTCATGCCACGAATCGGTGCTAAAGGTGGTCGTGGGGCCCAAGCCTTAGAACCGGTACCAAATTAAATGCCTTTGTAACAGCCTTAAAATCGGTACTAAAGGAATCAACTAAAAAGCTTTTATAAACCTCTAGTATTATTGAAACTAAAATTATATAGAATTTATGCAACTAAAATTATCAAAGAATTCTCATAAAAAATACAAAAAGCAAAAAACAAAATAAAATAAATAAGTATAAACAAAATAAACTTTTATAAATAAGTAGAATCAAAATAAAATAAAATAAAATAAATAAGTAGAAACAAAATAAAATAAAATAAATTTTTATAAAATAAATAAGTAGAAAAAATAAAATAAAATAAAATAAAATAAAATAAACCTTAATAACATAAATAAAAATAGCAACAATAAGTATTTTGTCGTAAGTAGAAAAAAAATAAAAAAAATAAAGCAACAGAGAAAACAAAAACACTGGAAAAAATAAAAAATGCCACCTACTCCGCCACCACGGCTTGAATACGACTAGAAACCCACCCATGTGCCAGGATTCAGGCCCACAAAAGGCCCAGTAGGCCCACAGGCAGATACAATGTGTTTAGGCCCGTAAGCCTGCATTCAAGAGGAGCTCGAGAGGGCAGCGGGAGTAGGGCTTATAAACCACTTCGAGCCCCTCTCAACTAGCGAGGTGGGACTAAAGTTTGGCTGCGGCAACAGAACCACCCTTTCATCCCGGTTGGTGGTACCAACCAGGATCAATACCCTCCTTTGGTCCCGGTTGGTGCCACGAACCTGGCACCAACCGGGACCAAATGTCTCTGTTTTCCGCCCTTTGGGCTGCTGAAAAGAGACCTTTGGTCTCGGTTGATGGTACCAACTGGGACTAAAGGGGGCATTGGTCCCGGTTGGTGGCACGAACCGGGACCAATGCTCCATCTATATAATCACCACTTGTGAAATTTTTCGTTCAGTTCTTCGATCCTGCCCCGACGCGCGCTGCCAGGCTGCCCCGCCATCGCCGTCGTCGTCCTGCCTCCGACACCGTTCCGTGCCGCCCCCGACGCCGTCGCCACTCCGCGCCACCCCTGCCCCGACGCCCCCGTCCCTACCTCCTCTCGTCGCCCGTCGCCGCGCCCCTAGCTACCCCACCGTCGCCGTCGCCGTGCCCTACTTCCTTGTCGCCGTTGCCGTCCCCGTGCCCTGCCTCCTCATTGCCGCTCCCCTGCAGTGAGCTCATCCTCCTCCTCGCCGCCCCCCTGCCTTCTAGCTAATTAAGTTTAGATGTGTGGTGGTGTTAATTTAGATGTATAGTTGTATTAATTTAGATGTTTAGTTGTTGTAATTTGTTCATATGCAAAGAATATGTCAATTTTTTTCATAGAACTTTTATGATTTTTTCTGTTGTAATTTTGTTCATAGAATTTTTATGATTTTTTTCTGTTGTAATTTTGTTCATAGAATTTTTATGATTTTTTTGTTCATAGAATTTTCTTTGTCAATTTATGTATATGTTAATATTGTGTATGTATAGGAAAATTGTGTATGATCAAAGTCCTTTATGTATATGTTCATACTTAGAAGAAAAAGCAGGAGAGGAAAAAGGAAAATAAGAAGAGGAAGAAGGAGAAGGAGAAGAAGAAGAAGAAGAAGAAGAAGAAGAAGAAGAAGAGGAGGAGAGGAATAAGAGGAGAAATAAATATGAAGATGAAAAAGAAGAAAAAAAAGAGGAGAAGAAGAAGGAATAGCGGAGAAGAAGAAGAAATAGAATAATATATTATCTATTCCTTCTTCTTCTCCTCTTTTTTTTTGTTTTTTTTCTTCGATCTCCTCCTCTATTCCTTTCTTCTTCTCCTCTTTTTTTTCTTCTTCTTCCTCTTCTTAATTTTTATCGGGTATGTCGTTCTAGATATACCCCCTCCCCGATTTAATATAATTAGTTAGAAAATAATATAACTAGTTAAACTACTTTATTTTTAGTAAGTACTACTTTATTTTATTTTTAGTAAGTGCTTAGTAGTTGAACTAGTTGATTTAATAAAACTATTTTATTTTACTATAGAAGTAGTTTATTTTTAGTAAGTACTACTTTATTTTATTTATAGTAAGTGCTAAGCAGTTGGACTAGTTGATTTAATATAACTACTTTATTTTACTATAGAAGTAGTTTATTTTTAGCAAGAAAATTAATATAACTAGTTTATTTTTTTAGTTCAAGCAATTATTCCCGTATCAACATCGACGATGCCTATCCCGCAGTCTCATCGTCGACTCGGCGGAGGAGGCCGGTTTGATCAGAGGGGCCATGTTCCGGGACTGGGCTCCGTCGGGTTGGTATTGGGAGGTGCTACCTTCCGGGGGGCGTAGGTTGGTGAGGAGCCAGCCCGTCGTTGACCTGATCCTTGTTTGGTGGCGGTCGCGTGGGCCAGTGACGGTGCCGAGGCTTCCGGACACCGCGGAGGTGGTACGTCACCGTGTCAGCGAGGAGGACGAGCACGCCTGTCGCTACATGGTTGTGTTGGAGGGCAGGTTCGACAATACCTGGGAGGTTCTTCAGGGATCTCACTGGAGCTATGATCCTGTGATGGTTCCTTCTCTTTGGGTGTCCACCGCGCGCGCCGATACCCGTCGGGCGCTATGGTTCTAGCAGTATTAGCGATGCTATATGTATGATAGTATTCGAGGTGTATTAGTTATAATATTCGACGATGTATGGACGCAAGAGATGATGTAGTTTTGCTTATAATTGAATGATGCTAATTTGAATACTACTTTATTTTACGATTTGGTTTTGCTTATTGTATGCTCAAATTGGAAAAATACTCCTACTTTGAATGCTAAAATTGGAGAGCACTATGTGTCGGGGTTGGGGTCCCGGCAAACCCTTAAGGTGCGCGCGAAGTCTATCCCTCCAACCGATCTACGCTCTAGCTTGCTAGGATCACGCGGACGAACTCGATGAACTCACAACACAGATGGACACAGGGTTATACTGGTTCGGGCCACTGTTGCGGTGTAACACCCTACTCCAGTGTGGTGGTGGTGGATTGCCTCTTGGTCTGATGATGAACAATACAAGGGAAGAACGGCCTCCTGAGGTTGAGGTGTTCTTGGGCTCAGTGAGCTTGTGTGTCACCTCTCTCCCCCCCTTCATTGTGGTGGCTAGTCCTATTTATAGAGGCCCTAGTCCTCTTCCCAAATATCAAGTGGGAAGGGAGCCAACAATGGTGGGCTAATTTGAAGGGGGACAGCTAGTACAATGGATTAATGCTTGTTGGTGGAGGGGGAGTATAAACTTTACCATTCTGTTTGGGAACCGCCTATAATGTGTGTAGCATGGAAGATATCGCCATCTCTTGGTTGTTATGTTGACAATGAAAGTATACCGCTCAAATTGTTAATTATATCTATTTCAAAACCGAGCTCTGGCACCTCTACAAATCCCTGCTTACCTCTGCGAAGGGCCTATCTATTTACTTTTATGTTGAGTCATCACCCTCTTATTAAAAGCACTAGCTGGAGAGCGCAGCCGTCATTTGCATTCATCACAGTTAATTTATATTGGGTGTGACTATGATTGGATCTCTTTTACCATGAATTACAATGTCTAGTCAGTCCTTGATCTTTAAAGGTTCTCTGCATTTATGTTTTGCGGTCTCAGAAAGGGCTAGCGAGATACCATCTTGTTATATCATATTATGATTGTTTTGAGGAAGTGTTGTCATCCGAGATTTATTATTATGGCTTGCTAGTTGATTATGCTATTGATATGGGTAATCATGAGACCTGAGAATTATTGCAAATATGGTTAGTTATAATCTTTGCTGAAAACTTGAATGCTAGCTTGACATATTTACAACAACAAGAGCAAACAGAGTTTGTAAAAGTTTTTCTTTATCTCTTTCGGTTTGTCAACTGAATTGCTTGAGGACAAGCAAGGGTTTAAGCTTGGGGGAGTTGATACGTCTCCATCATATCTACTTTTCCAAACACTTTTGCCCTTGTTTTGGACTCTAACTTGTATTATTTGAATGGAACTAACCCGGACTGACGTTGTTTTCAGCAGAATTGCCATGATGTTGTTTTATGTGCAAAAAACAAAAGTTCTCGGAATGACCTAAAACTCCACGGAATATCTTACAATAAATAATAAAAAATCCTCGCCAAAGATGAAGACCAGGGGGCCCACACCCTTTCCACGAGGGTGGGGGGCGCCCCTCCCCAGGGCGTGCCCCCTACCTCGTGGGCCCCTTGGAGACCTACCGACTCCAACTCCAACTCTATATATCTGCTTTCGAGGAGAAAAAAAATAAGAGAGAAGAAATCATCGCGTTTTACGATACGGAGCCGCCGCCAAGCCCTAAAACCTCTCGGGAGGGCTGATCGGGAGTCCGTTCGGGGCTCCGGAGAGGGGGATTCGTCGCCGTCGTCATAATCAACCATCCTCCATCACCAATTTCATGATGCTCACCGCCGTGCGTGAGTAATTCCATCGTAGGCTTGCCGGACGGTGATGGGTTGGATGAGATTTATCATGTAATCGAGTTAGTTTTGTTAGGGTTTGATCCCTAGTATCCACTATGTTCTGAGATTGATGTTGCTATGACTTTGCTATGCTTAATGCTTGTCACAAGGTCCCAAGTGCCATGATTTCAGATCTGAATCTATTATGTTTTCATCAATATATGAGAGTTCTTGATCCTATCTTGCAAGTCTATAGTCACCTATTATGTGTTATGATCCGTTAACCCCGAAGTGATAATAATCGGGATACTTACCGGTGATGACCGTAGTTTGAGGATTTCATGTATTCACTATGTGCTAATGCTTTGTTCCGGTTCTCTATTAAAAGGAGGCCTTAATATCCCTTAGTTTCCATTAGGACCCCGCTGCCACGGGAGGGTACGACAAAAGATGTCATGCAAGTTCTTTTCCATAAGCACGTATGACTATATTCGGAATACATGCCTACATTACATTGATGAATTGGAGCTAGTTCTGTGTCACCCTATGTTATGACTGTTACATGATGAACCGCATCCGGCATAATTATCCATCATTGATCCGATGCCTACGAGCTTTCCATATACTGGTTTATGCTTATTTACTTTTCCGTTGCTATTTTTACAATCATTACATAATACGAAAAATATTACTTTGCTTTCATTACTCTTTTGTTACTGTTATCACCACTATCGTATTACTTTGCTACTAAACACTCTGCTATAGATACTAAGTTTCCAGGTGTGGTTGAATTGACAACTCAGCTGCTAATACTTGAGAATATTCTTTGGCTCCCCTTGTGTCGAATCAATAAATTTGGGTTGAATACTCTACCCTCGAAAGCTGTTGCGATCCCCTATACTTGTGGGTTATCAAGACTAATTTCTGGCACCATTGCCGGGGAGCATAGATCTATTCTTTGATTCACTTGGGATTTATATCTGCTGGACACTATGAAGAACTTGAAAGACGCTAAGACAGCAATTTATCCCTCAACTACGAGAGGAGGTAAGGAACTGCCATCTAGCTCCGCACTTGATTCAACTTCTGTTATGAGTAAGCTTGCGACACCTAAACCTGCTTCTTCTATTCGTTCTGATATGTTGCATGTTATTGATGATGCTACTTCTGCTATACATGATACTTATGATGAAACTACTTCTATGCTTGATACTACTATGCCACTTGGTGATTTTCTCGAGGAACGACTTGCTAGGGCTAGAGAGATTGAAAATATTGAATCTGATTATGAAGATGAAAGTGATGATGAAGAATCACTTGTTATTCCTGAGGGTTATTTATTTGATCAAGAAGATTCTTTAGCTATTTGAGCTTGCAGAGATAGATATGAACTCAAAAGGTTATTAGCTAAATGGAATAAGCAATCTCTAAATGCTAGGATGAAACCTGACCCTGCTTTTGGTACTTCACCTATCTGTGTTACTGATAAGGATTATGAATTCTCTGTTCATCCTGATATAATTACTTTGGTTGAATCTGATCCTTTTCATGGCTATGAATCTGAAACTGTTGTGGCACATCTTACTAAATTAAATGATATAGCCACCCTGTTCACTAATGAAGAGAGATCTTGCTACTTTTATATCCTCAAAATATTTCCGTTCTCATTAAAGGGTGATGCTAAAATATGGTTTAATTCTCTTGATCCTGGTTGTGTGCGTAGTCCCCAAGATATGATTTACTACTTCTCTGCTAAATATTTCCCTGCTCATAAGAAACAAGCTGCTTTAAAGGAAATATACAACTTTGTGCAAATTAAAGAAGAGAGTCTCCCACAAGCTTGGGGGAGGCTTCTAAAGTTACTTAATGCTTTGCCTGATCATCCTCTTAAGAAAAATGAAATACTTGATATCTTTTACAATGGACTAACTGATGCTTCCACAGATTACCTGGATAGCTGTGCTGGTTCTCTTTTTAGGGAAAGAACACTGGATGAAGCTGAAATCTTATTGAATAATATGTTGACAAATGAAAATAATTGGGCACCTCTTGAGCCAGGTCCGGAGCCAGCTCCTGCTCCAATTAATGATCCTATTCCTAAACCAACTCCGAAGAAGAGAGGTGTTCTATTTCTCTGTCCCGAAGATATGCAAGAGGCAAAGAAATCTATGAAAGAAAAAGGTATTAAAGCTGAAGATGTTAAGAATTTACTTCCTATTGAAGAAATACATGGTCTTAATTTACCGCCTATTGAATAAACATACGATCTTAATCCTTTATTTATTGAAGAACCACCAGACCTCGATAACCCGACACAGGTAGTAAAGGTAAATTCTCTCTATAGATATGATAAAGCTGAAATCCCTCCTGCTAAAATTGCTAGTCAATGCTTGGATTGTTTGATAATTTTATGTTTAAGCAAGAAAACTTCAATGCTTATTTTGGTAGACAATTAAAACAAGATGCTGATATGATTAAATACTTGGGTGATTATATGGATAATATTAGAAGTGAACTTAAACTTGTTAGCAAACATGCTTCTATGGTTACCACTCAAGTAGAACAAGTACTTAAAGCTCAAAAGGAATTGCTCAATGAGATGAATAGTAAGAAAAATGATTATGCTGTTGAAGTGGCTACTAGAGCTGGTAGAATGACTCAGGAACCTTTGTATCCTGAAGGCCACCCTAAGAGAATTGAGCAAGATTCTCAGAGAAATAATATTGATGCACCTAGTTCTTCTAAAAGGAAGAAAAAGAAAAATGATAGAACTGTGCAAACTTCTAGTGAACCTATTGCTGAACCACCTGATAATCCAAATGATATCTCTATGTCTGATGCTGAAATACAATCTGGCAATGAACATGACCCTAATGAAAATGTTAATGATGATGTTCATAATAATGCTCAACCTAGTAATGATAATGATGTAGAAATTGAACCTGTTGTTGATCTTGATAACCCACAATCAAAGAATCAACGTTATGATAAGAAAGACTTTGTTGCTAGGAAACATGGTAAAGAAAGAGAGACATGGGTTCAGAAACCCATGAATTTTCCTCCCAAACCATCCAAGAAAAATGATGATGAGGATTTTGAGCGCTTTGCTGAAATGATTAGACCTATCTTTTTGCGTATGCGATTGACTGATATGCTCAAAACCAATCCATATGCTAAGTACATGAAAGATATTATTACAAATAAAAGAAAGATACCGGAAGCTGAAATTTCCACCATGCTTGATAATTATACTTTTAAGGGTGGAATGCCAAAGAAACTTGGAGATCCAGGAGTACCCACTATACCATGCTCCATTAAAAGAAACTATGTTAAAACTGTTTTATGTGATCTTGGAGCCGGTGTTAGTGTTATGCCTCTCTCTTTATATCGTAGACTTGATTTGAATAAGTTGACACCTACTGAAATATCTTTGCAAATGGCTGATAAATCAACTGCTATACCTGTCGGTATTTGTGAGGATGTGCCTGTTCTAGTTGCAAATGTTACTATTTTAACGGACTTTGTTACTCTTGATATTCCTGAGGACGATAGTATGTCTATTATTCTTGGAAGACCCTTTCTTAATACTGCAAGTGCTGTTATTGATTGCAACAAAGGCAATGTCACTTTTCATGTTAATGGTAATGAGCATACGGTACATTTTCTGAGGAAACAACCTCA
Source organism: Triticum urartu (assembly GCF_056163025.1). Taxonomy (NCBI): domain Eukaryota; kingdom Viridiplantae; phylum Streptophyta; class Magnoliopsida; order Poales; family Poaceae; genus Triticum; species Triticum urartu. The sequence continues at coordinate 23,101,898 of NC_141875.1, forward strand.
AGTTCATAGTATCAATTCTATCGGAAAAATTCCATCGATTATATTTGGAGGGTTTGAATTTCCTCTTCCTACTGTTAAGAAGAAATATGATATACTTATTATTGGGGATGTGCATATCCCCGTTGAGGTAACCTAGTGTTATTCAAAATTTCTCCGGTTTCATGTTAATCGGAATGAGTTTGTTAACAAGACTTGATCAACCTTGTTAGTGGATACCTTTTGATGAGCATGAGATGGATGAAACTAGAAGCACAACCTTCTGTACCCTCTCTATACTTTCTGTTATTTTGTTGAAATAAAGTAAAAATAAATAATTTTCTGTCTGTTATCTGATTATCCGTGCAATATAAAAATACCTCGAAAATAAAAGTTCTCCAAATGCCCTGAAAATTAAATATGATTTTTTTCTAGAATATTTGAGGATTTATGGAACAAAGAACACTCCAGGGGGCCAACCACCTTGCCACGAGGGTGGAGGACGCGCCCACCCCCTAGGGTGTGCCCCCTGCCTCGTGGGCCCACAGTGGCCCTCCTCCACTTATTCCTGCACCAGTCCCGTTCTTCTTCCTCCCACAAACAGGAAAAACCAACTCAAGCACGAGTTCCAGCCCTCTTTGCTGCCATTTTCGATCTCCTTGCTCAAAGCACCTCTCACAAAACTGCTTGGGGAGATTGTTCCTTGGTATTGACTCCTCCATTGGTCCAATTAGTTTTTGATCTAATGCTTTATTCATTACAAATTTTTGCTGCTTAGGTGACCCTGTTCTTGAGCTTGCATGTCAAACTTATATGGTCAAAAGTAGTTTTGATGCATGATATAGGCCCTAGGCACTTGTAGGAGTGGTTGCTATCAATATTACTGAGTTTGGTTTACTTTTATTTTGAAGTTACTAAAAATTTCAGAATTTTTAAGAAAATGATAAGGAGATTATTGAGGGGCTCATCGAGCCAAAGCTCGAAGGAAAAGGCACCGAAGCCTAAGTATAATTTGCCGCGCACCGCGAAGGTTCGGGCGTGTGAATGGCCTTCCGAGGATTTCTTGAGAGCAGCCGGGATTTATGAAGATTTTCATGAATTGGCTCATAATGTAGGCCTCACCACTTTCCTCCACGACCAATGCGATTAGTATCTCTTACTCACAAATACCTTTGTGCAAAACTTTCATTTTCATTCTAGGAACTCACCACCTACGGTTGAGTTTCATTTATATGATGAGCACAAGGAGATGTCACTTTATGTTTTTTGTCGGATTTGTTTAGTCCCTTTTGAGGGCAAGACAGAAGAACCACATCGTGATGATGTGGAGGGATTTATTGGTACTATCACTGTAGGGGAAACTAGGAAGGTTTCCGATGCACGAATCACTAGCATACATTTTCCTGTCTTACGTTACTTTGCATTATTTGCTAGTCGTTGCTTAATTGGTCACGGAGACTGTGGAAACCTTAGTATCCCTGATATTATTATTTTGCTCCAAGGTTTATACAGTGATAGCACTTTTAGTATGGGCGGTTTTATTGCTAAATGGTTAAGTCTGAACCGTACAAAGGGCCCCATCTTGGAGGCATCTATGCTACATGCCTAGCTACACATTTTAACATACCTATTAGGCATGCTGAGAAGGAAGAAAAAGTGCTGCCTCGTGTTTATCTAGATTATAAAAGTATGGTGGCACATGATTTTATTATTAAGAATAGGGCAGGAGATCTTAAATATCAATTGTTCTTTAATAAACATCATCCTGAGACTATGACCGTGCCTCCTCCTTCTTTGTTTGATTTGACTATAGGCACGTACCTTGTTCCGTTGACGGCTATTCACGCCTACTGGAACCCTGCACCAGTCGAGGAGCCAGAACCGGAACCACAATTTGATCCTTCATGACAGTCTAACTATCAGTGGGATCCGGAGATGATTGCCAGCCAGTGGCAATCGGAGCCTTCTTCTTCCTCATCACAGTATGACCCCAACAACTATTATTATGGATATCAGCCAGGCCAGCCGTGACCATAGACCAACTTAGGCCAAAAGCCTAAGCTTGGGGGAGTACGTATTTCTCACCGACACTACATTTATGTTCACACACACTCATTGCTAGATGTCGGTGCTCATACGTTTTCATTGTATCATCCATGCTAGTTTATTTCCTTTTATGCTTTCTTCTTGTGTGTTTAATAAACCTTAAGAAAAAAACCAAAAAAATTATTTGTAGCTTTTAATTAATTTACTTTCCATGCTTGTAGTAGTAATTAAAAAGAAAACCCAAAAATATTTCCCGTTCTTCTTTTGCTTGTTGGGAGCTTTCCCGTGTAAATAGTTTTATTTCTTTTCTTTCGTTGGGGGTCAGTAGGAGAAGACCATGATTAAATTGTTGAAGTGACTATTATATGCTTTATTGTTGATTTAACCAAGAGCCCATATTGCCTTGTCTTCTCCTGTTTATTGAATGCTCGCAGATTCCAGCTTAGTCCAATGCACATGCACTCTTATTATTATTCACATCATTCGGTCGTGCAAGTGAAAGGCAATTATGATGATATATGATGGACTGACTGAGATGAGAAAAGCTGGTATGAACTCAACCTCTCTTGTTTTTGTAAATATGATGAGTTCGTCGTTCTTGATTCAGCTTGTTATGAATAAACATGTTGGTAATGACAATTAGAGATCATATTTGCTTGTGCCATGCTTGATTAGCTATGAGCTATAATGGTTTACCTTGCGTGCCAACATGCTATTGAGATGGTTATGATGTGGTATGATGGGGTGGTATCCTCCTTTGAATGATTTAAGTGACTTGACTTGGCACATGTTCACGCATGTAGTTGAAACAAATCAACATAGCCTTCACGATATTTATGTTCATGGTGGATTATATCCTACTCATGCTTGCATCCAATGTTTACTAATTTTAATGCATGTACATGGCTGTTGTCGCTCTCTAGTTGGTCGCTTCTCAGTCTTTTGCTAGCCTTCACCTGTACTAAGCGGGAATACTGCTTGTGCATCCAATCCCTTAAACCCCAAAGTTATTCCAGTGAGTCCACTATACCTACCTATATGCGGTATCTACCTGCCGTTCCATGTAAATTTGTATGTGCCAAACTCTAAACCTTCAAATAATCACCCTGCTTTGTATGCTCGAATAGCTCATGTATCAACTAGGGCTGGTTGTATCTTCCATGCTAGGCGGGTTATTCTCAAGAGGAGTGGACTCCGCTCCTCACTCACGAGAAAATGGCTGGTCACCGGGATGCCCAATCCCATGCTTTATGCAAACTAATCAAAAATAACTGCTAAACCAAAACTCCCCCTGGGACCTGATGTATGTTGGAGGCACTCTTTGTTTCGAGCAAGCCATGGATTGATGTTTGTTGGTGGAGGGGGAGTATAAAATTTACCATTCTGTTTGGGAACCGCCTATAATGTGTGTAGCATGGAAGATATCACCATCTCTTGGTTGTTATGTTGACAATGAAAGTATACCGCTCAAAATGTTAATTATCTCTATTTCAAAACCGAGCTCTGGCACCTCTACAAATCCCTGCTTCCCTCTGCAAAGGGCCTATCTATTTACTTTCATGTTGAGTCATCACCCTCTTATTAAAAGCACTAGCTGGAGAGCGCAGCTGTCATTTGCATTCATCACTTTTAATTTATATTGGGTATGACAATGATTGGATCTCTCTTACCATGAATTACAATGTCTAGTCAGTCCTTGATCTTTAAAGGTGCTCCGCATTTATGTTTTGCGGTCTCAGAAAGGGCTAGCGAGATACCATCTTGTTATATCGTATTATGATTGTTTTGAGAAAGTGTTCTCATCTGAGATTTATTATTATGGCTTGCTAGTTGATTATGCTATTGATATGAGTAGTCATGAGACCTGAGAATTATTGCAAATATGGTTAGTTATAATCTTTGCTGAAAACTTGAATGCTAGCTTGACATATTTACAACAACAAGAGCAAACAGAGTTTGTAAAAGTTTTTCTTTATCTCTTTCAGTTTGTGAACTGAATTGCTTGAGGACAAGCAAGGGTTTAAGCTTGGGGGAGTTGATACGTCTCCATCGTATCTACTTTTCCAAACACTTTTGCCCTTGTTTTGGACTCTAACTTGTATGATTTGAATGGAACTAACCCGGACTGACGCTGTTTTCAGCAGAATTGCCATGATGTTGTTTTATGTGCAGAAAACAGAAGTTCTTGGAATGACCTGAAACTCGATGGAATATCTTACAATAAATAATAAGAAATCCTCGCCAAAGATGAAGGCCAAGGGGCCCACACCCTTTCCACGAGGGTGGGGGCGCCCCCCCTGGGGCGTGCCCCCTACCTCGTGGCCCCCCTGGAAACCTCCCGACTCCAACTCCAACTCTATATATATCTGCTTTCGGGGATAAAAAAAATAAGAGAGAAGAAATCATCGCGTTTTACGATACGAAGCCACCACCAAGCCCTAAAACCTCTCGGGAGGGCTGATCTGGAGTCCGTTCGGGGCTCCGGAGAGGAGGATTCGTCGCCGTCGTCATCATCAACCATCCTCCATCACCAATTTCATGATGCTCACCGCCGTGCGTGAGTAATTCCATCGTAGGCTTGCTGGACGGTGATGGGTTGGATGAGATTTGTCATGTAATCGAGTTAGTTTTGTTAGGGTTTGATCCCTAGTATCCACTATCTTCTGATATTGATGTTGCTATAACTTTGCTATGCTTAATGCTTGTCACTAGGGCCCAAGTGCCATGATTTCACACTACTAGGAAAAGGGCTATAGATGAAATTAACACTAATGGCGCACCAGAGAAGTGGTGCGCCACTACTATATACTAATGGCGCACCATGTGGTGATGCGCCATTAGTGTGGAAGACACTAATGGCGCACCAGGCACAAGGTGCGCCACTAGTAACAATTTTTTTTCATTTTTCCAAACATACTAATGGCGCATCCAGGCAAAGTGCGCCATTATTAGTTCTAACTAGTAATGGCGCACCAGCCGTAGAGTGCGCCACTACTGTATTTTTTTTATTCTTTTTTTTGCAAAACTACTAATGACGCACGGTTGTAAAGTGCGCCATTACTAGTTTAAATTAGTAATGGCGCACCATGCCGCGGTGCGCCATTAGTATATATATATATATTTTTTTTTTTTTACTTTTTTTTGCAAAACTACTAATGGCGCATGGCTGTGTAGTGCGCCATTAGTAACCTAGGACCAGCTAGATATTTTGGACAGCCACACCTACACACCCACTTTCCCCACTTCATTCCCTCCACCCCCTTCTCCAAGCTTGTCGGCTGCCTCCTCCTCCTCACCTCATTTGCACCATAGATTTATCAAAATTAAGTGGTGAAATTACCTTTTTTTGATAGGTAGGTAAGGGGAAAGCATCTTCATGTTGTAGATCTACTTTTTTTCTCCCTAGCTCGCTCCAACAACATGCACATGCACTTTTTGTGGCCTAGCTAGATCTATGTATGTTTGTAGTGTTGCATATGTTTGTGGTGTTGCATATATGTTTGTGTTTGCAGGTACCGGTATTTGAAATGCGATAGTTGCCAATATTTTGCCGGAATGTTGATTCATTTCCGTTTCAGCGAGAATTTTGGCACTATGCATTCTTTTTGGTCCTATCTTTAGGGAAAGTCATGCCAAATTTTTTCTTGGTTCTAAAATATCGTTTTGCTCTACCCCGCAGGCGACCATGGTCCGCACGATGACCGAAGGCATCGTGAATAGGTTTTTGAGCTTGGCGAAGGCCGAGATGCTTCAAAAGAACGAGACGGATATAAGATGTCCGTGTCGAAGATGCAAGCTGAAGAGCCTTATTGCGGACCCGGATTCCCGGCAGGTGCGGGACCACCTGCTCTTGCGTGGTTTCATGGATGGCTATCGGTGGCAAGGTGATGAAGATGACTATGAAGTCGTCCATGGGCGCCGGGCAGGAAATGAGGAACGGCAGCAAGACAACCACCGCGGCTCGGGCTGGCGAGAAGATGAAGAATCTCCAGGACATGATCACGGCGGTTATCCTGTACACAGTCATCATGTAGAAGATGCCGGACATGATGATGAGGAAGATGCCGGAGCAGACGAAGGGCATGATCATGAAGATGAAGATGCCGGCGGAGCAGACGGCGATGGACCATCGATGGGCTGGGTGCAGGACCCTCATATTCAAGAGCTGCTTCTCAAGCAGACGGATAACGCAAGAGCTGCCGCCCGAGAGAAAGCCAAGCTGGATCAACTGGAGATAGACGCGGTTACTCCATTGTATGAAGGATGCAGACTCGAGGATACCCGCCTGAAAGTAACGCTCATGGCTTTGGAGATGAAGGTAAAACACAAAATGACCGACGCATGCTTCGACGAGAACATGTCATTCTGGCACGAACGTCTTCCCAAGGGGAACAAGTGCCCGACCAATTTCGAGGAGGCGAAGAAAGTCGTGTGTCCTCTGGATTTAGTGCCCGTGAAATACCATGTGTGCATGAACAATTGCATCATTTATCGGGGCGAGCACGCGGAGTCTACCATATGTCCGGTGTGCGGCGTCACTCGATACAAGAAGAGGAAGAAAGCTCCTCGAAAAGTGGTGTGGTACTTTCCGATCACTCCTCATCTGTAGCGGTATTTTGCGGACCCTAAGGTAGCAAAGCTCCTGCGTTGGCACGCGGATAGGGAGGAGAAGAAGCGAGAAGAAGACTCAAATGATCCGGAGATAAATAAAAAAGACAAGATGCTGAGTCACCCTAAGGATGGGAGCCAGTGGCAAGCGTTGAACTTCGAACACCCAGAATTTGGGAAGGATCCAAGGAACATCGTGCTGGGCACGAGCACTGATGGATTCAATCCATTTGGCAGCCAGAGAAGCACACATAGCACCTGGCCTGTGTTTGTGTGGATGTACAACATTCCCCCCAAGGTGTGCATGAAGAGGAAGTACATTCACATGAGTATGCTAATTGAAGGGCCGAAACAACCAGGGAACGACATCAATCTGTATCTAGGGCTGCTGAAAGAGGAGTTAGACATGCTGTGGAAAACGCCAGCCAATACGTAGGACGCCGCAGAGAAAGAATATTTCCCTATGAGAGCCGCACTGCTCCCGACGGTGCACGACTATCTCGGTTACGGATATCTCGCGGGGCAGGTGGTCCACCAATTTTCTAGATGCGTCAAGTGCATGGATGACAAAACGTATCGCCAGCTAGATAGAGATCCCGGGTCTTCGAAAACCGTGTTCATGGGACATCGAAGGTGGCTTCGCGACGATGACCCATGGAGGAAATGCAAGGATCTGTTCGATGGTGAAACCGAACCCCGAAGATGCCTGCGTACGAGGAGCGGCAAGGAAATAGACGGGTTGTTGAAAAATTGGAAAGATTGCCCACTACCGGGAAAGAAGCAAAAGGCGCCAGAGCCAGGAAAGAAGTGAAAGGCGCCAGAGCCACTGCTGAAGGTATGGAAAACGAGGTCTGTTTTCTGGGACTTTCCGTACTGGAAGATCCACCGTGTGCCCCACAGCCTTGATGCCACGCATATCACGAAGAACATGTGCGAGAGTCTGCTTGGTACCCTACTCAACATGCCAGAGAGGACCAAAGATGGGCCGAAAGCAAGGGCAGACTTGAAATAAATGGGCATCAGGCAAGAGCTTCATGCTAGTGATGATGATGATGAGGAGGAGGATAAGCAGGACATAGAAAGTCGTCGCAAAGGCAAAAAAGGCCAAGAAGACCGGAAATGACTACCCTCCCACGTGCTTCGCTCTAAGTCAGGAGGAGATCGAGCAGTTTTTCACCTCCCTCGTAGGATTAAAACTTCCTGACGGTTACGCAGGGAAGATAAGCAGATACCTAGACCTAGCGAAGCAGAAGTTCAGCAAGATGAAGTCTCACTACTGTCACGTGCTGATGACGCAGATACTTCCAATTGCAATCCGTGGGATCATGGACGCGCACGTCCGTGAAACGCTATTTGGCCTATGCAACTTTTTCGACTTCATCTCTCGGAAGTCGGTTGGCGTGAGGCAACTCAGAAGGCTACAGGAAGAGATCGTGGTGATACTATGCGAGCTTGAGATGTACTTCCCGCCCGCATTCTTCGACGTTATGGTGCGTCTGCTGGTCCATATCGTGGAGGATATCATCCAACTCGGCCCGACGTTCCTGCACAGCATGATGCCGTTAGAAAGGATGAATGGTGTCATCAAAGGATACGTTCGCAATATGTCACGTCCAGAGGGAAGTATAGCCAGGGGCTTTCTGACCGAAGAGTGCATCTCCTACTGCACGAATTATCTAGGCATCGAGAACCCCGTTGGTCTGCCCGTCAACAGGCACCTCGGCAGGCTCGCTGGATGGGGTCACCGTGTGGGTCACCGCGAAATGCATGTCGACTTCGAGGGTCGACTCGCCGACTTTGAAAGAGCAAACCTAGTCGCGCTACAAGACATAGACGTGGTCGATCCTTGGGTGGTAGAGCACAAAACCTTTATTGAGAAGACGTACAATAACCGAGGCCAACAGAGGACGGACGGAGATATAATCAAAGAGCACAACTCATGTTTCACGCGTTGGTTCAAGCAGAAGCTTCTGTCGTACCCTTTACATGAGGATTCTTCTGCAGAAGACAACTCATATTCGCCTTGTCACAGGGCGCCGAGCACAACCTGATGACCTATGATGCGTACGATATCAACGGCTACACATTCTACACCGAGGACATGAAGAGCGATGGTTATCAGAACTCCGGGGTAACGATGGAATCCTACACCGGTAACGACAAGGACAGATACCACGGAAGGATCGAGGTGATCTGGGAGCTGAGCTACGCTGGAGAGAAGGTCCCGATGTTCCGTGTCAGATGGGCCAAGAGCGTCCTAGAAGAAGACCGGTATTTCACCACCATGGTTATACCTGAAGCCAAATCCAAGATCGCGGGCGCAAACATCACCACGAAAAATGAGCCATGGGTACTGGCTTCCCAAGTGGACGAATGCTTCTTCATTACCGACCCGTCAAAGCCTAGTCGTGTTGTCATGAGGAGAGGCAAAAGGAAGATCATCGGAATGGATGGAGTACCCAATGAGCAAGACTTCGACAAGTACGACGACCCGAAGATCAAACATGACGACGACGATGAAGTAGCAGCATACACCACAAGAAGAAGCAGGACCACCCAACCTAAAGGACGTCCGTTCCACAGAAGAACTCCATTTGCGAAAAAGAAGGGCAAGAAGATTGTGAACAGATAGCTAGCTAAGATCGATTGTATTTAAATCGTAGTCTTCATTTCTCGATTGTATTTCATGGGCACTTTTTGATATCATGAATATTTTTAAATTTCATTAGCACTTTTTGAATTCATGAGGACACTCGATCTCGATCCCCCTCCATCTCGATCTCGATTCCACCCGCACCCTCCCCCGCTAGCTCCACCGCCGCCGACGACCCACCGCACCCTCCCCCGCTAGCTCCACCGCTGCCGACGACCCACCGCACCCTCCCCCGCTCCACCTCCACCGACAAGCACCCCTCGCACCCTCCATCTCGATCTCGATTCCACCCGCACCCTCACCCGCTAGCTCCATCGCCGCCGACGACCCACCGCACCCTCCCCCGCTCCACTGCCGCCACCGATGATATTTTCAAATAACAAATTTGATGATATTTTTTAAAAAATTATTACTGTTTCATATTCATATTCATTTTCTAAATAATAATAATAATAAATTGTAGACTACAATTGTTGTTAAACAACAATTATTACTGTTTTTATAAAAAATATTACTATTTCATATTCATATTAATTTATTAAAAAATAATAAAAAATTTATACTAATGGCGCACCGGCCTGGTGGTGCGCCATTGCTATCTGAAAAAAGATTTCTAATGGCGCACCGGCGGTGGGTGCGCCATTGCTATCTAAAAAAAGATTTCTAATGGCGCACCGACGGGTGGTGCGCCATTAGTAAGCTTCCCCCTATAGCTAAGTCCTCCCTCTCCCTCGCCAGATCCCCTTCCGTCCCTCTCTCCCTCTCTAGACCCACGACGCCGCCGCCTCGACCCACGACGCCGCCGCCCCGACCCCAGCCGGACTCCACCCCTGCCGCCCCCATGCCCCCACCACCGCCGCCCCCGCGCCCCCACCCCCGCCGGACTCCACCCCCGCCGCCTCCGCGCCCCCGCGCCCCCACCCCCGCTGCCCCCACCCTCAACGTCTTCGCCTTCCTCCTCGCCGTCGGCACCGAGCAGCGACGCAACACCGTACGCTCCCCCGAGCCTCCTCCTCCCCTTCTCCCTCCTCCTCCTCCCCTTGCCCCCCGCCTGCGCCGGGGCGGACGACCCCTTCTCTGTCTCACAGGGCAAGGTCTCTAGCGCCTCTACGACACTGACGCCTCCACCGTCTACGGCGTCTGCGCCTTCTTCCACCTCCGGCCACCGCGGCCTCACCGTCGATCCGCGTCACCTCGTCAACCCTGGCCCCGCACGAGCTCGCCATCGTCTTCCTCTCGGTGAGTTGCACCGGTTCCCCTCCCCGCTTTCTATTAACTGAACATTGTCAGGTTTAGGTTCTATTAACTGAAAAAGTTTAGATTCAGAAACATTGTTGGACTGATAGGAAGTTTGTTGAACAGAGCAATCTACACCTGTAATTTCTACTGTTATGCCTTTGTTACTCCAGTCAAAATTTCAGTCAAAATTTTCCTGTCAAAATTTTCAGTCAAGCACAACTGATCATGTAACTTGAGACCTTGCCCTGCGGCATTATAATGTTTGATGCCTGCATCAACACTTCTCTGTACTGCATGCGGTTGTTGTAGTTGAGGGTCAAAAGTAGGGGTTAGCTTTAACATGATTCGCTACTGCTTTCATCACAGAACACATTCTTTGACAAGGGGATATTCTGAAGTCGATGCTTTCTCGGGATGGGAATAATAGTCTAAAATACACCTGATGGAAACCTTTGTTGATTGTGATCTCTGCACATGTTTAATGTCTATGCTGTTGTGCGGCTCTTATGTGTGTCTATGTCAGTGAGCTTGTGTTATGCACTTCTGCGTTTTGATGTCCCCCCTTACCTTAGTTTTTTCATCTCACTGGTCCTTTTCATTGTATTGGTCCTTTTCATTTTTGTCAAAGAGGCCCCGAGTTCTCTCTTCACTTGTGTGGTGATTGTCTTGGTCCTTTTCATTTTTTTCATGGCATTCTTGAGGTGCTGATGTGTCTGAGGGCATGAACCATGATCAGGTTGAGTTCAGATTTCATTAGATTAGATGGATTATCATGCCTTGTGTCCTGATAGTTGGATATTTGAGTAGTATTGTCAACAGTAATAACTTTTACATGTTTGCATTGCTTCCAAGAGTAACAGCAGGTGCTTAGGACACCTTTAGGAGATCTACTCATCTCTAATCATGCTACTCATGGATAGGAACCGTAGCCTTCTCTATATATTTTTTCAATGTCCTTTATTGGTGGTTCTATGATGTAGTCTAGATGAAACCAATTGCTTGCATTGAGAAATAGAGTATTAAAACAGAACTTGACGTGGTTTTCCACTTAGCTATCTGAACTGAGAAAAACATAGCTTTTGCGGTCTTTGAGGAAAAACTTGCTACTCCATATACATCTAATACTACTACTAGACAAGATACTACTCCATATACTACTAATACTACTACTGTATTTCATTTCAAAGTTCAAAATGTTGGTACTGAGATTTTCATTTCCAATGAGTGATGTTTTTCCTAGCAGTAGAAAAAACATAGCAACTTCTCTGATTTTATAAAGTTGTTCTTATATGGGTGAAACTTCACTTGTTTTTAGGCTAGTGCAGGGTGTTGCTTCTTTTGTATGGGCCAACTATGTCACAAATAAATTGTTCCTTCTTCTGTATTTGACAAGTAATGACTTGCAAAGATGATGATCATCTTGCTAGTTTGCTGGGTTTTGTCTCCGACCATTGTGTCGTGATGAATTTGCAGGTACCCCGAGAGGCCCTTGAGTTTGTCGGAATGTCGATTAACTTCCGTTCCGGCAAATTCGGGTACTCCATATGTCCTATTTTCAGCAAAGGTCATGCGGAAATTTTCCGTGAATTTTAGCATGACTTTGCTAAAAATAGGACATATGGGGTACTTGAGACTAATGCATGGGCCGGGGTATCTTAGTACTTAGTTATGTAGGATCAACTGCCCCGCCATTCTTGCTACATTAAACCATAGGTGGCAATAGAGACAAGTGATTAGGCCAAACTTAGAATTCTCCTTAGCATCGATAAACCCTAGATGATAAACCCAACATAGGTGGCAATAGAGCCAAGTGATTAGTGCCAAGTGATTAGGCCCAACCTAGGGTGCCTCGGCATCGATAAACCCTAAATGATGAAAACTTAACTTGGCTTCTATAGGGTGCCTCGGTGTCGATGAGAACCTAAATGATGTACGCTTAGGCCTTTAGGGTGCCTCGGTATCGACAAACCCTAAATGATAAAAGCTTAGCTTTTAGGATGCCTCGGTGTCGACAAACCCTAAAAGATGAGACCATGATCTTGTTCCTTGACAATAACCAACTTTTTGACCAAACTTTTTTCCTATTTAGAGCGAAACATGGCCCACAACGATGAGGCCGGCGGTTCGGGCGGCAAGCAATTCTGGAACTGTCCCAGGAGTTGGAGGAAGAACCTCACCGCTATGAGGACGCTGCGGAAGACACCGATCCTGACTACACAACCCCTAGTGGCGTCGAGGATGACGCCACTGATGATGGCACCGTGGATGCCACCAATGATGATGGCCGCGCACGCACAGATGGCAGCCAACCGAAGAGGCAACGAAAGGACCGGCGCCCGAGCATGCTCGGCACCGTCAGGGAGGAATTTACTGAAGTGAACTCCGACGGGCATTCGATGGCGCCCAAACACGTAGTCAAGGGGTACTTGGTTCAGCTCGGGTGCATTCTCCGGAGCACCGTCTCGATCAACACCGAGAACCGAAGGCGTAAGGTCCGAGGGAATTTGCGTAGCCTCCTCTACACGAAGCTGCACGAATGATACAAGTTCCCCGCTGAGTTTGCAAACACCGCCTCTCAGGGAATAAAAGTGAACGGTGCCGCCCTCACGAGGATGAGCACGGCCCTGTCTACTTGGAAAAGCACGGTGAAGGCAATGATTGAAAAAGGTGATAGTTATGAGAAGATCAAGGCGAAATATCCTTTGATAAGCGAAGATGACTACAAGGAGTTCAAGATCAAGTGCGAGAGCCCCGCAACCTCCAAATCAAGTCAGTGGGGGAAAGAAATGCGGCAGTTGAACTTAGGGGTCCACCAACTCAGTCCCGGCGGTTACAGAGTGGTGGAGCCTATATGGGACAAGGAGGACGCAGAGCGTGTCGAGTAAGGCCTACCGCCCCGCTTCGATAAATACCGTGACAAGCAGACCAGGAAATTTCTCAGGGCCCGGTACAAGGAGGACCCGGTAACAAAGGAGCTCACCACGGATCCGAAGACCAAGGCGCTTGAGCTTGTTCTGGTAAGGAATACACCCCACGTAATTAGCTCCATATGGTTGCATTCTAATTAATCCCCAATATTTCTAAATGGTTCACGTTCCTTCCGCAGGACAAAGAAAGCAGTAGCGCGGGGTCATCTCAGAGCTCCCCTTTCGACACCCATTTGAATAGGGCATTGAACGTAATGAAAAACAAGGATAAGCTCAGTAAGCCGACGTTAGCTGGTCGTGTGGCCGGCAAAGGCTTGTCCACAAAATGGTCGTCATACTATACCGCTGGTGGGCGAAATGAGAAAAAGACCAGCTCGGAAAGCCAGTCGCGCGAGGTTGAAGCACTCAAGGCACAAGTGGCGCGGATTCCGGAGCTTGTGCAAGAGCAGGTGGAACAACAACTGGGAACGAAGCTCAACGCCATGGTGCCTACATTGATTCATGGGCTGACGACGTGGATTGCGGGCGGCCAACAGGGGCCTCCCCCGGTTCCCAGCTTCACGGCCAGCAACTCTCATAGCGCGCAGGCGGCGCCATTGGTGTCTCCGGCGGCGCCATTGGTGTCTCCCGCGGAGGCGGTATTCGTATCTCCGGCGCCGACACGGGCATTGGAGCTTAATGCACCCGGGTGTACGCCGGCCGGCACCTCTTCTGCAAGCGACCCCTCCGTCAGTTGCACGCCCGCCGTTGGCGGTGCCTCGACATTAGCCGAGCTCGATGGCATCACGGTAACTAAGCCTCTCGGCCGATGACTTCATCTCCTTGCCTTTGACTGGGCATCCCTGACGCCCTACATGTTTTCGCAGGGCGCCGCCGACGTTCCTTGCACTCTCTTGCACTTCGTGGGCGGCGAGTTGGTCGATGTCGCCAAGGGCAGAATCGTTCAACCGGGCAACCCAGTGTTCCGCGGTAATCCGATGCCACCCACAGTGTATAGGGTTGAAGTGGTTCGGGTGCTGCCAGGCTGCGACGAGCTGTTACCTCCGATTCAACCCGCTGGGGCCGACGAAGAAGATGAGATGACCCTCAGCGCCTGCGTAAGCTGGCCCCTGCTTTGGCCGAAGAGCCAGATTCGTTTGGGAGCGGGGGACACCACCCCACAGACAAGACCGCCAGTCGTGCCGGCGCCAAGCCATGGCAAGAACGCCGCAACGCTACCGGACATGCCGGACATCCCTATGGCACAGGATCCGGACATGCATATGGCACAGGATCAGGACGACGACGACAACGACGAAGGTACATTTACCAATGTCGATAAGTACTTTGCCGAACATGGGTACGGTGACGAGTTTTGCGGGCCTCCTTCTCAAGAACCCAACCTAGACGACCGCGATCTAGCTGGTACGGTGGGGAAACCCAGTTGCAACAGGCGTCGTCTGGCGTTCTGTTCTCAGGAGACGCCTCCAGCTGCCGCCTTCACCGAGCCTCAGATAGCTGAGGTGCGAAATATTATCAGCCCCAACACGCTCAAGAAGGCGGTCTGTGTGCAGAACTCGGTCCCATTACAGCAGATTAAGAAGAAGAGCCAGAAACGGAAGACTAAAAAGGCCGCCAGTGTGAGGCAGCCGGCACCGAGTACGATCCGTGGTCAGGATGGGCCACCTTCACCTAAGGATATCTCGAGGAGGGTGCATGTGGCGGGTAGGGCGATGCTACCGACAAATATGCTCAATGCTGCAGCCGGTGCTATGCGGAGTCTGCACAACAGTGTTCTTTCTTTGGAGAAGCGGCGTATCAGAGAGAATGATGTGGCATACCCGGTTTTCGTGGTCAAGGTGCCAGAGGGCAAGGGCTTTGTGGATGGCGACATCGGGGGTATGATCGTCCTGCGGTTTGATGACATCTTTTCTATGTTTAACCTTCATCCGCTGCACTACACCTTCGTTCGGCTGTTTTCGCTGAGTATGGAGATGCGGATCATTAGAGACAAGACCCCGGACATCGTGATAGTCGACCCCTTCTACATGCGTGCCAAGCTCATGAGCAGCGCTGGGGACCGCCAAGTCGCGAGTTCACACCTCGAAGGTGTCATTCTGGCAAACCCAGATAAGGATAACTTCCTTGTGGCTTACTTTCCCGAGTAAGTCATCCCTTAACCGCCCCATAACATATGATTTCTTAGATTTTGATCGTTCTTTTTTTTCTAACATTCTGTGTTCTATGCAGTCACACACATTGCACACTCATCCTCTTAAGCCCGAAATATTCCATGGCCACGTATTTCGACCCGAACAGTGACTCCAAGATAGACTACACAAATATCAAGAAAGTTCTTGATGATGTTCTCCCCGGCTACGCCAAATCTGGAGGCACCTTCACCAGGGCAGTTTGTAAGTACGTCAAGCATGTGTTCGCCCACAATACGACGTTCTGCTGCGTCAAGCAGCTGCCTGGCAGTCAGAAGGATGCCTACTACGCCCTCCATCACATGCGGGCGATCGTAAGGGACCTTCATCACCTTCTACTACCAGATAATCTCAAAGATTGGGCCGCGAGCTTGTCGGCAATCCAGGACGCGGACATCAGACAAGAATTCTTTCGCATCCAGTCGGAGTTTGCGGAAATCATCCGTCAAGATGTCCTTCATACCTCGGGGCAGTTCTTCCTCAGATATCAACCGTCCAACAGTGAGATAGACGGAACGCTACAAATGCAGGCTGACAATGCCCGTGATTTCATGACCATCACGACAGACGGTGGCTTCATCCACGCTCCTGTCCCATGAGTCGAGTCGAAAGTAGTGATGTGTAGTGCTGAAACATTGATTGGCTCATGTTGTAATTAAACTTTAATGAATTGTATGTCTCTTTGGTTTGGACAGTCGTTCAACTTAGATGTAATCGATGCTATTTATTAGTAGGACCCTGAATCGTGCTATTAATATCTTGCTTTTCTCTTCCGATCCTTTTGTTGCATACTTATATATTGCTTATGTATGTATTGTCTGTTGTTTGGCTTGTGCATGGAGATGCCGTCGTATGTCGTGTACCCATGCAGATGCCAAGTGGGGTGTCCATACCCACGTGATTATGTCTCCTTTGTTGGTCAAGAAGGTGGGGTTGTTGATGGATAGTCGCACATCGAGCGCACGAGGTCTTCTAACTTGCGGATAATGCCCTTGAGTGCGATGATATGCTCCTTCAACAAAATATTTTCACGTGTGAGATACTTATTTTGTATACGAGCCAACTCAATCATCTTGAAAGCTTCGATTTCTGTTGGGGTAAGAAGATTGTGATCCAGTTGAAGGGTGTCTTATGTTGGTGGAACTTGGTCCTCCATGGCCTTCTTGATCCCTTCATCCTTGTTGATCTCCATAGGTTCTTCTCTCTTCAGCTCTATCTTCATTAGCCAAGAATCATTGCCCTCATGGTTGGAGGAGGAGGGAGACGACATAGTGCCTGGCCTTGACAACCCTGAGAGAAAACAGCTTGAAACAAAGACAGGAGATTTTTGCGTGATACGGGAGTCAAAACCCCCGGGAGATTATATAATGAATTTTTACCGACCAAAATACGTGTCGTGTACGAAAATGGAGTCCGGAGAGCACACGAGGTGCCCACGAGGTAGGGGGCGCGCCCAATAGGGTAGGGCGCGCCCTCCTCCCTCGTGGAGCCCTCGTGTCCTTCCCGGATTGCTGCTTATTTTTCTATTTTTCTAAATATTCCAAAACGGAGAAATATTGCCTTAAAAACTTTTTTGGAGTCGGTTTACTTACCGTACCACATACCTATTCCTTTTCAGAGTCTGAAACGTTCCGGAAAGTTTCCTTTATGTATTCCTCCGGGGTTACGGTTTCGATAACATTGGTTTCAACATTTATGGGATTACCTGAGATACAGTGTTTGATTCTTTGACCGTTCACCACCTTCGGGTTGGTGCCTTCGAAGTTGTTGATTTTTATGGCACCGGAACGGTAGACCTCCTCGATAACGTAAGGGCCTTCCCATTTAGAGAGAAGTTTTCCTGCAAAAAATCTTAAACAAGAGTTGTATAGCAATACATAATCACCTACATTAAACTCATGCTTTTGTATCCTTTTGTCATGCCATCTTTTAACTTTTTCTTTAAACAACTTGGAATTTTCGTAGGCTTGGGTTCTCCATTCATCAAGTGAGCTAATATAAAATAACCTCTTCTCACCGGTGAGTTTAAAATCATAGTTAAGTTCTTTAATAGCCCAGTAAGCCTTGTGTTCTAGTTCGAGAGGCAAGTGACATGCTTTTCCATAGACCATTTTATACGGAGACATACCCATAGGATTTTTATATGCAGTTCTATAGGCCCATAATGCATGATCAAGTTTCTTGGACCAATTCTTTCTAGACCTATTAACAGTCTTTTGCAAAATTAATTTGAGTTCTCTATTACTCAATTCTACTTGACCACTAGACTGAGGGTGATAAGAAGATGCAATTCTATGATTAACATCATATTTAGCAAGCATTTTACGGAAAGCACCTTGAATAAAATGTGAACCACCATCAGTCATTAAATATCTAGGGCTCCAAATCTTGGAAAAATAACTTCTTTAAGCATCTTAATAGAGGTGTTATGATCAGCACTACTAGTTGGAATAGCTTCTACCCACTTAGTAACGTAATCAACATCAACTAAGATATGTGTATAACCATTAGAGGAAGGAAAAGGTCCCATATAGTCAAAGCCCCAAACATCAAATGGTTCGATAACAAGTGAATAATTCATAGGCATTTCTTGACGTCTACTAATATTACCAATTCTTTGACATTCATCACAAGATAAGACAAACTTACGGGCATCCTTGAAGAGAGTAGGCCAATAAAAACTAGATTGCAGTACCTTATGTGCAGTTCTATCTCCAGCATGGTGTCCTCCATAAGCTTCAGAGTGATACTTGCGTAGGATCTGTTCCTGTTCATGCTCAGGTACACAATGTCTAATAACACCATCTACTCCTTCTTTATAAAGATGTGGGTCATCCCAAAAGTAATGCCTCAAATCATAGAAGAACTTTTGCTTTTGCTGGTATGTGAAACTAGGTGGTATAAACTTAGCAACAATGTAATTAGCATAATCAGCATACCATGGAGTAGTATGAGAAGCATTTATGACATTTAATTGCTCATCAAGAAAGCTATCATCAATAGGTAGTGGGTCATCAAGCACATTTTCTAGCCTAGACAAGTTGTCTGCAACGGGGTTCTCAGCTCCTTTTCTATCAACAATATGCAAATCAAATTCTTGTAGTAAGAGAACCCATCTAATAAGTCTAGGTTTAACATCTTTCTTTTCCATAAGATATTTAATAGCAGCATGATTAGCGTGAATAGTTACTTTAGAATCAACAATATATGGTCTAAACTTATCACAAGCAAATACAACTGCTAAGAATTCTTTTTCAGTAGTAGCATAATTTCTTTGAGCATTGTCTAAAGTTTTACTAGCATATTGAATAACATTTAGTTTCTTATCAACTCTTTGTCCTAGAACAACACCTACAACATGATCACTAGCATCACATATAATTTCAAAGGGTAAATTCCAATCAGGTGGTTGAACAATAGGTGCAGAGATCAATGATGCTTTCTTAAGTATTTCAAATGCTTCTACACAGTCATCATGAAAAACAAATGGTATATCTTTTTGTAATAAATTAGTCAGAGGCCGAGAAATTTTTTAGAAGTCCTTAATGAACCTCCGATAAAAGCCGGCATGACCAAGGAAACTTCTTATACCTTTGATTCCCTTGGGACATGGCATCTTTTCAATAGCATCAACTTTGGCTTTATCAACTTCAATACCTCTTTCAGAAACTTTATGCCCCAAGACAATACCTTCATTAACCATAAAGTGGCACTTTTCCCAATTCAAGACAAGATTAGTTTCTTCACATCTCTGCAAAACTCGATCAAGATTGCTCAAGCAATCATCAAAATAAGATCCATAGACGGAAAAGTCGTCCATGAAAACCTCACAAATCTTTTCACAAAAGTCAGAGAATATAGCCATCATGCATCTTTGAAAGGTAGCAAGTGCATTACATAAACCAAAAAGCATACGTCTATAAGCAAAAGTACCAAAAGGGCATGTAAAAGTAGTCTTTGATTGATCTTTAAGTGACACAGGTATTTGAGAGAAACCAGAATAACCATCTAGAAAGCAGAAATGTGTATGTTTAGATAATATTTCTAGCATTTGATCGATAAAAGGTAAGGGGTAATGATCTTTTTAGTAGCCTTATTTAATTTGCGGAAATCAATTACCATCCTATAACCTATAATAATTCTTTGAGGAATCAATTCATCTTTATCATTAGGAACAACAGTAATACCTCCTTTCTTAGGGACACAATGGACAGGGCTTACCGACTGACTATCAGGAAAGGGATAAATTATACCTGCCTCAAGGAGCTTTAGAATCTCCTTTCTTACCACTTCTTTCATTTTAGGATTCAGCCGGCGTTGATGATCACAAACTGGTTTAGCATCTTCTTCCAAATTAATTTTATGTTGACATAGAGTGGGACTAATGCCCTTAAGATCATCAAGAGTATACCCAATAGCAGCATGGTGCTTCTTCAGAGTTTTCAATAATCTTTCTTCTTCATGCTCTAAAAGGTTAACACTAATAATAACAAGATATATCTTTTTCTCATCAAGATAAGCATATTTAAGGGTATCAAGTAACGGTTTAAACTCAAACACGGGATCACCCTTGGGTGGAGGAGGATCCCCTAGGATTTCAATAGGTAAATTGTTTTTCAGAATAGGTTCCTGTTTAAAGAATACTTCATCTAATTCCCTTCTTTCATTCATAAACATATCATTTTCATGGTCTAGCAAGTATTGTTCTAAAGGATCTCTAGGAGGTACGGCAATAGAAGCAAGACCAATAATTTCATCCTTACTAGGTAATTCTTCTTCATGGTGTTGTCTACTAAATTTAGAAAAATTAAATTCATGAGTCATATTATCTAAACCGATAGTAACAACATCCCTTTTGCAATCTATGGTAGCATTAACTGTATTTAAGAAGTGCCTACCAAATATAATGGGGCAAAAACTATCTTGTGGGGAACCAAGAACAAGTAAATCAGCAGGATATTTAGTTTTCCCACACAAGACTTCAACATCTCTAACAATTCCCATTGGTGGAATAGTATCTCTATTGGCAAGTTTAATTGTGACATCAATATCTTCCATCTCAGCAGGTGCAATATCATGCATAACTTCTTTGTATAAGGAATAAGGTATTGCACTAGCACTAGCACCCATATCACATAAGCCATGATAACAATGATCTCCTATTTTAACAGAAATAACAGGCATGCCTACTACAGGTCTAATTTTATCTTTATCACGGGGTTTAGCAATTCTAGTAGTTTCATTACAAAAATAAATAACATGCACATCTATATTATCAGACAAGAGATCTTTAACAATAGCAATATTAGGTTCAACTTTAACTTGCTCAGGAGGGGTATATGTTTTAATATTTCTTTTATGAACCACAGTTGAAGCTTTAACATGATCCTTTATCCTAACAGGGAAAGGTGGTTTCTCAACATAAGAAGTAGGAACAATAGGATCATTATAAGTGATAGTCTTTTCTTCAACTTTAATAGGTGCAGCTACTTTTACTTCTATGGGAGGATGATATTTAAACCACTTCTCCTTGGGGAGATCAACATAAGTAGAAAAAGATTCACAGAAAGAAACTACTATCTTAGACTCAAGTCCATATTTAGTGCTAAATTTATGAAAAATATCGGTATCCATAAAAGATTTAACACAATCAAAACTAGGTGTCATACCTGACTCCTTACCATTGTCGATGTCCCAATCTTCTGAGTTGCGTTTAATTCTTTCCAATAAATCCCATTTGAATTCAATAGTCTTCATCATAAAAGAGCCAGCACAAGAAGTATCAAGCATGGTGCGATTGTTACCAGAAAGCCAAGCATTAAAATTTTGAATAATCATTTCTCTTGAGAGCTGATGATTGGGGCATGAATATAACATTGATTTAAGCCTCCCCCAAGCTTGAGCGATGCTTTCTCCTTCGCGAGGCCAAACATTATATATATAATTGCGATCACGATGAACAAGATGCATAGGATAAAACTTCTGATGAAATTCCAATTTCAATCGTTTGTAGTTCCATGACCTCATATCATCACATAGCATATACCATGTCGATGCATCTCCCCTCAAAGATAAGGGGAAGACCTTCTTCTTAACAACATCTCCGGGTACACCTGCAAGCTTAAATAATCCACAAACTTGATCCACATATATCAAATGTTCATCAGGATGTTTTGTTCCATCTCCTAGAAAAGGATTAGCTAGTAGTTTTTCTATCATACCCGAAGGAACTTCAAAGCAAGCATTTTCATTTTCATTTTCAGTAGGTTCAGTAGGTTGAGGAGCAACTCTTTGCTCTACTGGTCGGGGTGAAGATACCCCGAACAAGCCCTTCAGAGGATTACCTTCCATGGTAATAAGTGACAGTAAATTTCAGCACACTATATAAATGTTTCCTTACCAAATTCCACCTACCAAAGGCGCTTCACTCCCCGGCAACGGCGCCAGAAAAGAGTCTTGATGACCCACAAGTATAGGGGATCTATCATAGTCCTTTCGATAAGTAAGAGTGTCGAACCCAACAAGGAGCAGAAGGAAATGATAAGCGGTTTCCAGCAAGGTATTCTCTGCAAGTACTGAAATAAGTGGTAACAGATAGTTTTGTGATAAGATAATTTGTAACGAGCAACAAGTAACAAAAGTAAATAAGGTGCAGCAAGGTGGCCCAATCCTTTTTGTAGCGAAGGACAAGCCTGGACAAACTCTTATAAGGTGTAAAGCGCTCCCGAGGACACATGGTAATATCGTCAAGCTAGTTTTCATCACGTTCATATGATTCGCGTTCGGTACTTTGATAATTTGGTATGTGGGTGGACCGGTGCTTGGGTGCTGCCCTTAATTGGACAAGCATCCCACTTATGATTAACCTCTATTGCAAGCATCCCCAAATACAACAAAAGTATTAAGGTAAACCTAACCATAGCATGAAACATATGGATCCAAATCAACCCCTTACGAAGCAACGCATAAACTAGGGTTTAAGCTTCTGTCACTCTAGCAACCCATGATCTACTTATTACTCCCCAATGCCTTCCTCTTGGCCCAAATAATGGTGAAGTGTCATGTAGTCGATGTTCACATAACACCACTAGAGGAGAGACAACATACATCTCATCAAAATATCGAACGAATACCAAATTCACATGACTACTAATAGCAAGACTTCTCCCATGTCCTCCGGAACAAAAGTAATTACTCACAAAGCATAAACTTGTTCATAATCAGAGGGGTATTAATATGCATATAGGATCTGAAGATATGATCTTCCACCAATTAAACAAACTAGCATCAACTACAAGGAGTAATTAACACTACTAGCAACCTACTAGCACCAATCCCGGACTTGGAAACAAGAATTGGATACAAGAGATGAACTAGGGTTTTGAGATGAGATGGTGCTGATGAAGATGTTGATGGAGATTGCCCTCTCCCGATGAGAGGAGTGTTGGTGATGACGATGGCGATGATTTCCCCCTCTGGGAGGGAAGTTTCCCCGACAGAACAGCTCCGCCAGAGCCCTAGATTGGTTCCGCCAATGTTCCGCCTCGTGGCGGTGGAGTTTCGTCCGAGAAGATGGCTTATGATTTTTTTCCCATCGAAAGACTCCATATAGCAGAAGATGGTCACCGGAGGGCCACCAGGGGTCCACGAGGTAGGGGGCGCGCCCTGGTGGGTAGGGCGTGCCCCCACCCTCGTGGGAAGGGCGTGGCCCCCCTGGTGAAGTTCTTGCTCTCAGTATTTTTTATATATTTGGAAAACATCTTCCGTGAAGTTTCAGGACTTTTGGAGTTATGCAGAATAGGTCTGTAATATTTGCTCCTTTTCCAGCCCAGAATCCCAGCTGCCGGCATTCTCCCTCTTTATGTAAACCTTGTAAAATAAGAGAGAATAGGCATAAGTATTGTGACATGATGTGTAATAACAGCCCATAATGCAATAAATAGTGATATAAAAGCGTGATGCAAAATGGACGTATCACAGATGCAGATGTTATGAACGTTTGACAAGCTCGGTATGATGACTACTTGATAGTTTAGTGCACCATGCTCTACGGCTTAGAACGGGGACTTAAAAATGTTTTGAATGCCATGGAGCATATGAGATGTTTCTAGCGTTGAAAATGATATTTCAGAATCATGCCCGTGTTAAGAAGTATAAGTCCTCTGACAAGTACTTTGCCTACAAGATGGAGGAGAATAGCTCAGCTAGTGAGCATGTGCTCAGAATGTCTGGGTACTACAATCGCTTGAATCAAGTGGGAGTTAATCTTCCAGATAAGATAGTGATTAACAGATTTCTCTAGTCACTATCACCAAGTTACTAGAACTTCATGATGAATTATAATATGCAAGGGATGACGAAAACGACTCCCAAGTTCTTCGCGATGCTGAAATCAGTGAAGGTAGAAATCAAGAAATAGTATCAAGTGTTGATGGTTAACAAGACCACTAGTCTATATCTATACCTACTAATAAAGAAAGGTGTGTTTCACCAATATTTTCATCCGTTCACCACAACTTTTGATGTATCTCATATTAAATATACACGAGGTGGTACTAATCATAAACCAATTCGCAGTCCAAATAAATGAAAAAAAATTAAGCCCGCTGGGAGGCGCACGGCCCACGCAGCCAAAACGAAGCCTCACCAGCGAACATGCCACAGCCCAAAAAAAGTGGCTCACGGCCCAATGCTAATACATAATGGATGGCACACCAATTCGAAATCGCAACCTCTTGTACAATAATCAATGTCGGGACCAACTGACCCGGCTATTGCTCTATTATACACTGTGACATCAAACAACTTTTTAAATAGTCCTGCCTCGCTTTCTTACACCAAATCCCCCTAATTTATATACGTCTTTGAGTTTTCTCGGTTTCAAGGAGCGATCTCGGGAATCAATAAAGAAGGAAATAAGCTACCCAGTAATATAAAAAAAGGAAAGAGAAATAAAGGAGGGAAATAGATGAAAATAAACGAAGGAAAGAAAAGAGACGCGTAATATAAAGAAGGAAAGAGAGAAAAACAAGAAGGAATGTGGCATTTCAAAAGAATAAGGAATGAAAGGAAGGAGACGCCATGATCTTTGGAGAGAGAACCAAATAAGACGCCCACTTATATAAGGAAAGAAACATAGAAAAAGGGAAAGCGATGAAAATAAACAAGGAAAAAAGGCATGTCAAAAAATAAAAAGAAGGGAAGGACGGATGTCATTGGTTTGATATAGATAAAAATAGGAAGGAGACATCCGTAATTGATGGAAATTAGAATTAGTTAATAATTAATGGGAGGAAACATGCAGGAAAATAAATAAATAAATATAAAATTAATTCATATTAAGTGATGAATTTGTTCGTGAGAATTTAGAATTATGTGTATTTTTGCAAGGAAGAATTACGTGTTAATTCTTAGACCACTCGAGCAAAAAAATGACACTATGCATATGATTTGTAGGTATTTTACCTACGGACTCGATTTTTTGATAGAAAAATGAAAGTGTCTCAGGACAGGCTCCATCACGTTGGACGTCATGAAGAACGTGGTGCAGGAGCTAGAGACGGACACCTATTTCAACTCTTTCCGGGGCTAGGCCCATTTGCGCTGACACCAACAAGATAGAGGTCATCATCATGGATGAATACGGAAGGCTTCTCTGCTATAAGAAACCCCACCTTGTTCGCTTTGTCAATCGTATACCTTATGTTGCATCCAGATCTTATTTGTGGCTCACAAAAGTTACATTTTTGCATGGAAATTCGAATTTCCTTAACTGGTCACATTATTAAAAGTGTTTTGTATATATTTCCTAATTTCCAAACGAACATTAAAACATTTGCAACCAATAGGCAATGAATTGTTTACTTACCGAAGTCTTACCATGGCTAGCACCTTTTTTACTACGGCGAATCTTAACAAGGTCCATCATCCAGTCACATGAGAGCCTTGATTTGCTTCACTGCTTAAAAGTTACATCAACATTGTACATATTACTTCAAGACAATCGGTGTTTGCTCCTCGGTGAAGCTCGCGGAGTGTGGGAATGATACATGCATCAAGTGTAAATGAGATAGGGGGCGCCCAGCATCCTTGAATATATGGATAACTTGTCCATGATTGGCGAAAGTAGCAAAATTATAAGTGACAACACGGATGGGTCGCTAGGGACGTGCAAGCATTTGTTTCTCCCGTTGCAACGCACGGGCACATTTCCTAATTTCAACAAAAAGGGCAAGGGAAAGAAGGGGAACTTCAAAAAGGAATGGCAAGCAAGTTGCCACTCCCGTGAAGAAGCCCAAAGCTAGACCTAAGACTGAAACTGAGTGGTTCTACTGCAAAGGGAATGGTCACTGGAAACGTAACTACCCCAAATACTTGGCGGATAATAAGGATGGCATAGTGAACAAAGGTATATTTGATATACAGGTTATTTATGTGTACTTTACTAGTATTCATAGTAGCCCCTGGGTATTTGCTACCGGTTTAGTTGCTATGATTAGTAACTCAAAACAGGAGTTGCATAATGAACATAGATTAGTTAAGAGCGAAGTGACGATGTGTGTTGGAAGTGATTCCAAGCACTACAAGAAATATGTCAACTTGTGACCACCACTATTGGTCACTGAATGGTCACAAATTTCCATTTGTGACCTTTTTGGACTGCGAATTGGTCAAAAGTTGGCCATCGTAAACTGACTATAGCGACCTTTCTTCTGGAATGGGCGTAGACGTTTATGACCAAAATACGTCTACTGTGGCATTTTGGTCACTAGCAACCTCCCCAGGCCACATAGGCATCCAGCGTGGCAATCTGATGTGACAAGATTCAGCCCGGTCCAATTCGGTGTTTATATGGGCCGAGCCCATTAATTCGGCCCATTTATATTTTTTTCGCTGCTAATTTTGGTGAACTACACGGGCCAAGCCCTACAATTCGGCCTTTTTATTTTCTCGGCCATGGCCTTTTTGTACCAGCAGTTTTAGTTTTCTTTTTTTTATAAAATGGATCCATTAGTCAAACAAGTCCCACTTGTCAGGTTCTGATAATTGGGTCCCAGCTATTAGGCTCAGATTCTTCATATTTCAATTTGACATCATATTTGAATTTCATAGTAAGAAAATAACCAGTATTTAAATAGGCAAGCAGAAAACACACATAATAATTCAAATAACAATAGCCAGATTCACTACAAGCTCTACAAATGACACGTAATACAAGCTCAACATATACAATGCTTTAGAAGCTCTACAAATGCAAAGCTCTATAGTACTTTACAAGCTCTCCAAGTAATGTTAGAAGCTCTACAAGTGTTTTCTTCTTCAGCATGGAGCTCCTTTGATAGAGATCAAATGCCGGACTCACTGGACGGCCATAGTCAGGACTGGGCTAACAGAGCGACTGCATGCCCTCAATGATCGCCCTGTTACATGAATCAGCTAAGAAGAATTAGAAAAACTAGAGTAAAATGGAGTACCAGCAATGGATAACAAGAACAACTCCAGATTATTAGCTGATTCATTATAGAATAATATAGAACAAGCTCCCAGTTTGGAGCGAACAGTTGATAAAATCATGCAACAACAATGGAACAATCATGCACACAGTATAATAAAATGGATAGAACAATAACAAGTACAACTCCAGATTACACACAAAGCTCTATCCATAGTACCAGCAATGGATAAAATCATGCACACAGTATAATTCTGACTATAATATAACCAGAGAACTAAAGATTCTACATACTTTGAACTCATCAACTAATAAGTGAGAATGATCTAATTGTATGCAAACAATATTTTTTTATTTGTTTATATTACTAAAACAGACATCTTCCTTTATGTGAAGAAGTCTGCTTCCTTCTTTAGTTAGTAGTAATCATTCCATGCAAATCAACCGTGTATGTATGCTTGAGCATGATCTGGAGATTACATGCATAGAGGAACAAAATCCTAAACAAAATAGCATCAAATAGCGGTGGTGCTCAACCTATTTACCATACACAAGCAACACTTAACCATAGCATGTGCATATACTTGTGTCACATTAGGGGGTTCAGAATGTACATAGTATATTCTAATAAAAAGGATTGGGAGCAGGGGGAGAGGGAGGTGGATATGGACGTGCTACCTGCTGCTGCGGTGGTGCCTCTTGGTGGTCATGCTTGAGCTCCTCCAG
The DNA here is from genome assembly GCF_056163025.1 of Triticum urartu. NCBI lineage: Eukaryota > Viridiplantae > Streptophyta > Magnoliopsida > Poales > Poaceae > Triticum > Triticum urartu. The sequence goes on from NC_141875.1 coordinate 23,129,714, forward strand.
ATGCTGCGTGAATCCAAGTGGCTCTCAAGCAAAATCTCCAGCGAAACTACAATGCAACGAATAGTAAGTAACAGCAATGTCTGCGATGTCTGCAATGAACTTTTGAGCAGCTACAGCAACCAACCTTGTTCCGCAAACCACAAAATTAGGAAATAGATTTAAAAACATGTCATTCATGTGGACCAATAATCACTGAGTTGGAGGGGAAATTGTAGTTTCTCTCAGGCTGGAACTACAACATGCTAAAACAACCCTAAGTGGTTCCATTCATGTGGAAGAATACAGCTCAGGTGCTAAACCTGAAAACAATATGATGTGCAGAAACTAGATTTAATTTAGTATTGTAGGAACTTTAATTTTGTTCACAGGTTAATCCAACCCAAATAAAAATAGGCTAAATAGAACGGATAACTCCATCTTCTCTCTTAAGGCTGAAAAGAGATAAATCAACTTATTTGACCTTTTAAGTTCCATGATTTTTACTAGCTTCACAAACCCCTACCAGGCAGCAAGTTAAGTATGCAGAGTAGCATTATAAGATCAACAACGTGCTAAATTAGATAACCTCAAGCGAGTATATACACATAATAAGCCCAGCACTACATCATATCAACACTATTATACTACATTATATCAACACTATTATACTACATAATAAGATAAGCCCATCACTACATTATATCAACACTATTATACTACATTATAAGATAAGCCCATCACTACATTATATCAACACTATTATACTACATTTTGAACTTGCAAGTATATACACATAATCTGACATCGAATCAATTAACCTCAAGCAGAAACAGGATAAGAAAACACCCTTCAGCTTTGAGACGAATGGACAAGGTCGACCTGGCGAAGAGGCCGAGCAGAACGAGCGGCTCGATGAAGTAGCCGATCCCGCGGTGCGCCCTCCAGTCGTGTCCCGTCGACCTATCATAGTGCATATAGCCAGGAATAAGTGAAGCAAACAAGTCTATTCAGCCCAAATTTTGCAGCTATGAGTTCATTTGCTAGCATTTTATTGCTCATTTAAACTATGTGCTTCTCGTAGAGATCATGTTAGGACACAAGAGACACTCCAATGCTTTTGATACATCGCCTTGGATCCAACTTAAGCGATCTAGGCCATATAGTTGAACTACTGGCTACCTAATCAGAACAAAGAAGTTAATCCAGATTAAGCTGAGATGCAGGACACACTCTGACCATCGATAGGTGGCCTCATATGCAACTCAAGCCAAATACCTATCTAACGTACAGACTACAGTGTTGTGGAACTAAAATGGCATGTTGATATACTTGCAGTAACATAGTTGCTGGCCGCAGATTGGCAAACACGCCGAGCCCGGCACGGATGTTGAGTAGCCTGGTCTCCTATTTGAGATGCTTCTCATTGTTATCCCACTTATACCTGCAACGACAGCATCACATTCAATTACTGAAAGAAAAAGCAGGTGCATATCACTAATTCGGACCAAAACAAATGTGGTTGCAGATCAGCATCTCCTGGAAGTAGAAAATGTGGCTCAAGATACAAATCAAATGGAACAGAGAAGGGGGGCACCTTGACGAGTTCCATGGCGTGGTTAGAGCGGTGTCCTCCTGTCGGTGCGCGCTCCGTCGAGCACGTCCGTCGTGGCACTTAGAGGGGAAAAAGGCACGAAGTGGCCACGGAACAGGAGGATCCTCGCCCGACGTGGATCCGCCGCTAACATCTCGAGGCCGTGCGCGTTAACGAGCAGCCGCCCTTGGCGACGAGACGGTGGTGGCGCGCCAAGGGAAGAGAGTGGGGGAGGGGAAGAGGGTGTTGCGCCGCCCGAGGCGAGGGCATCGAGGGTGGGGACAGCACCGGTGGGGGAGACCCGAGACGGGCAGGGAGGTCGCCGGTGGCTGCCAGATCAGGGGAGGGTTAGGTGGAAATCCTAACCCTAGCAGAGAGGAGGAGGGGGAACGCCGTGGCCCTGCCTGGACTAGTGGATATGGGGAAGGTGAGGGGAGGGGGATGGAGGAGACGAGGTCGACGGTGGGTGGCTTGGCGGTGGTGGGTGGGGATGGCGTCGAATCTGGAAGGCGGGGTGATGGTGGCGGCACGATCTGGAAGGGGAGGAGGAGAACCGAGGTGTAGGTCCAAGAGGACTGCGGGCTCCGGCGCGATCTTGGGGAGGGAGAACACGGGCTCGGCGTCGCCTGGAGGTGGAGGAGCGTGGTGGCGGCGAGTGGCTTGAGCATGCGCGATGAGGGGGGAGAAGGGGGCGGCGGCGATGGATCTGGGGAGAAGAGGGCGGCGGCGATGCAGTGGGAGGCGATACGGTTTGGGTGGTTGGGCTGCCCGGGGGTGGGAGGGGATAGGGTTCTTTTTCTTTCTCTCTCTTTTTTTCTTTAGATAAATGGGATGGGTGGATGGATGGATGCCATGTCATCAATCCATGGCACAAACATTTCAACCAATGAGAACAAAGCATACGTAATTGTGTTTTTCTATGTGTTTCTATTATATTTTTTGCACAAGGGTGCATTTTGGAATGGCATAATTTGTTCAAATTATATCATACTTTGCACAAAGGTGCATCTTGAGTGCCCAAAATGAGTTGTTTTTGGACGAAAAATTCATTTTCCATTTTTTGAGTGCCCAAAATGAGTTTTTTTTTGTGAAGGACCTACCATATATTTGTTGCAAAAGCGGACCGAATTATTTTTCTAAAATACTAGGACATATTTACTGCACAATTGACCAAATGGTTGAGTGTCAGAAGCTTTGATCCACCTCTCGTTAAAAAGACAAATTCCCGCCGATTCAGTTGGAAGCGGGTCAAATTTGAACTGCAGCTGCCTCATAGTTTGCTATTTATTTTTTCCAAAAATCATTTCTAGATACATAAGTATCTATTTAATCAGAGAAACACCAAAAAAATTCCAAGATTCAACCTCTAGCTAGGAACGGTCATTCCCGCCGTTTTGATCGCATTTTGAAACGGGCATAAAAAATTAAAAAAAAATCAAAAAATTGGGAAACCTTCGCATTGTGTCATTATATGTGGCCAAGTTCCCAGGAAAAATAACAAACTTGTAATACGGAAATTATTTTAAAAAAGTGTTCTCAGAAACAAGCTATCATGTATGGAGATCAATGGCTTTCAAGCCAAATGATCAATCTTATTGTAAGTGCATCTAGTGCCACCCCTAGTTGGTTTTGGAGTATTGACGACAAACCTAGTTGAGGGACTAATGTGTTTGTGAGAATTGCAGGATAACACAGGTAGAAGTCCCTCATTGATTCGGTTTTACTACCAGAGATGACCCCTAAAAATGTATGAAGACATTGAAGTCAAAGGTGGTATATGAAGATATTCACATTGAAGACTATGACAAAAGAAGACACGATATGAAGCCTATGGAGCTCGAAGACTTAGATCTTTCGTAGTTCTTTTTCTTTTGTGTTGAGTCATAGGAACCACCGTACTGTTAAGTGGGGTCCAGGAGAACCAGTCAGAATGACTGAAGTGATGCCTAAACCAAAAACCTATGTCTTTGAGTGAAGACAATGAGAGCGAATCTTGTCCAGAGCCGGACAAGTCAGCTTTGCTTGTAGCCCAAGTAAAATTGCCATGAGAGTTTGAAATCTGACCGTTGAGACACGTGTCAGTTCCTTAGTGACCCAGGGTCATTTCGGACAAATCAGGTCGGGTTGCCAAGTGGCTATAAATAGCCCACCCCCTATAACCATAAATGGTTGGCTGCTCAGATTGAGAATACGGCTTTTGTCATTTGAGAGCAACCCACCTCGAAGCCTTTGAGAGAGAATTCCTTGCGAGGATAAAGCCCTAACCACCAGAGCCAGAGAGAATTGGGCATCACTTAAGTCTTCTTGTCTGTGTGATCTGAAGACTTATTACACTTGAGGACTGTGCATCCTCCAGACGGTTAGGCGTCGCGTTCAGAGCATCCAAGAGACATTGTGGATTGCCAGTGAACGAAGTCTGTGAAGGTTTGGGAGTCTACCTTGAAGACTTACCAGAGTGATTGGGCGAGGACTATGTGACCTTAGCTCAAGGAGAATACGGTGAGGACTTGGTGTCCTGAGCTGCGTGTTCAGGACTAGGTGTCCGGGACTGTGTGTCCTAAGGTTTAAATACCTAGGCGCTCCAACCAGACGTACAGTTGTCACAGCAACTGGAACTGGTCCAACACATCCTTGTCTTCAACGAGTCACTGGTTTCATCTTCACTTCCTTTTACTTACTGATTACTCATTGTGAAGTCATTGCATGTCTGTTCTATCTTTTGTCTTCACAACGTGAGTGAATGATCTGTTTGGCTTCATAACATCTTCCTACCTGATCCTTATTACACTACAGCTATTTGTCACTGTGCTTTCACTCTGTTGATACTTGACCATGGCTTGCCTAGTGTAGTCTACCTTCCGCTGCATAGTAATAGGCATATCTCTACTGTTTGTCTTCATAACTTCCACGTTTTGAAGACTTTCATAAAAATCGCCTATTCACCCCCCTCTAGTCGATATAACACACTTTCAATTGGTATCAGAGCAAGGTGCTCCCTTGTTCTGTGTGATTCGGTTTAACCACCTGGAGTTTTAGCTATGTCGACTGCAGGGATAATTAAAGTCTCCGCTGCGTGTCCCGTCTTCGATGGAACTGAATATCCCTACTGGAAGAATAAGATGCGTATGCATCTTGAAGCCATTGACGTCGACCTATGGTATGTCGTCGAGAATGGCGTTCCCAAGGCTGGAGAAGGTGTCACTGCTGCTGATGTCAAGAAATTCGTTCAACTGGACTCTACTGCCAAGAACATCATCTGTGGTCATCTGACCAAAGGACAGTATGGCCGTGTGAGTGCTTTGAAGACATCCAAGCTGGTCTGGGACTGGCTCTCCAAGGTCAATGAAGGCATCTCAACCCAGAGAGATCAAAGAATCAGTGTCCTTCACAATCTCTTCAACCGCTTCAAGCGAAATGACAATGAGAATGTCCAGCACACATTTGACCGACTCACTGACATCACAAATGAGCTTCAAGCCCTCGGCGCCACTGAGATTACCAAACACGAAGTCGTCAAGACGCTGCTGAGATCACTTGATAGTTCGTTTGACATCCTGGCCCTGATGATCCATGAACGTCCTGATTTCAACACACTCGATCCGTCTGACATACTTGAGAGGATCAATACACATGAGTTTCAGCTTTCGGAGAAAAGAGATATCTACGGTCCAAACTATGGGCGAACTCGTGCCTTGAAGGCAAAAGCTGTCTCCTCATATGAAGAAGAATCTGATAGCAGTTCTGATGATCCTGAAGACATTGGAAGGGAACTTGCTATGCTTGTCAAGAAGTTCCAAAAATTCACGAAGAAGAAAGGTTTCAGAAAGTCTTCCCGATCAAGTTCAAGGAATGATGAAGCTCCTGCTCATGACTACAAGAAGAAAACATGTCACAAGTGCAAGAAACTTGGCCACTTCATCTCTAAGTGTCCACAGTGGGACAATGAGAACAAAAAGAAGAAGAAGAGCAAGGAATATGACTCTGATGACAAGAAGAAGAAGAAATACTCAAAGTCTTCTTCCAAGTCTTCCTCAAAGTCTTCATCACACAAGAAGAGCTCATCTGGCAAGGCACGTGCGTTTGTTGGCAAGAAAATGGATTCAAGGAGGAGTCTGCTTCTGAGGAGGCGGAGGTGGAGTCTGAAGAGGAATCCGACTTAGGCGTCGCAAGTCTGGCTACAACATACGTTGCCAAGTCCATCTTCAACACTGAAGACAACGACTTCATCACCGACACCGATGCAAATGACAAGGACTGCTCCGCTTCTACCTACTGCTTCATGGCACGCGGTGCCAAGGTAAACACACGCACTACTCACTATCAAACATATAGTGATGATGACTCTGATTGTGTTTCAAAACCTAGCTACAAAACACTTGCTAAAATTGCAACTGAACAACAGAAAGCTATGGAACATATTCAAAAACTGTTAAACAGAAGCGATGATCTGTTGGGTGCTGAAATGACTCGATCTGAATCCTTAATTGAAGACATAAAAAATCTTCACGTTAAATATCAGGAACTTGAAAATCATCATGAAACTCTCTCAACAACTCATGAAAAGCTTTCCTATGATTATCTTTAAAGGAAGCAAGATCTTGAGAAATTGAGAGCGGTTCATGAAGATCTTCAAACGGAAAACGAGTCACTTCGCGCCAAACAGATCAGTCCCGCTCAGGAAGGATTTGAACCACCATGTCTTAAATGCATTGAGCGTGATAATGCTACTTCTGTTGCTGAATGTTCTACTGCTACTGCTGTTGCAATATCTTCAACTGTTGATGCGGTAACTAACCCCTCTGTTGAGGATACCACCGCTATTGCTGATGAGAATGCTAGGTTGAAGACATTGCTTGAAACAAGGATGTACAAAAGTCTTCAAGGGCATCAGACACTATGTGATGTCCTCAAAAAGCAGATTCTGAACCGAAACCCTAGGAAAGAGGGTGTTGGGTTCGTAAGGAAAATGAATGCAGATGGATCTTACTGGAAACCTGAGCAGTACCCCAAAACCATGTGGGTTGTTGCAAAGGAACCTTCAGCAGATCCATCCAATCTAACTGGCTTCACTTGTGCTAACCCCATTATCATTGATGAATCCTTTGATGCAAACTATATACTGTTTAAGAATCAGAATGGTGAAATGTTTGCCAGGTACATTGGTACTAACTGCAGGAATGGACCGCCTATGAAGAAGATCTGGGTTCCGAAAAAGTGTCTGGAAAATCTTCCTGTGAATGTTTTCATGACACCTCACTTGAAGAAGACAAACCTCAGACCAAAGGCTTCATACGGTCCAAAGGCTTCATACAAACAGAGGACTCACCTGAGTCGCACTAACGCAAATGTTTTGCAGGGAGACCATACTCAGTCATATGAATATGAGAGCGGTTCATCAAACCGCTATGTTCATAAGACCAAGAACTATTCTGCTTATTCTTATGAGTACTATTGTCCACCTGCAAGACTGTTTGCTGGCTTCAAAGCCAAAATTCTCAGATGCTGCACTTAGACTTATTGCTTCTAAGCCACCCTTGAAGATGTGGGTGGTTAAGAAGGCTTAACTCTCTTTTGCAGGGAATGGTCTCCAGCAGAAAACCAAAATCGTCTGACGCTATTGCTGGGGACCTTAAACATCTTGTAGGGCGCAAGATCAAATGCCCAAATGGTCTTACTATGTACTTCGTGCCTGAATCGCTTGCTACTCTCCCTATTAGTCCTAACCTGGATCTAAGCTTTCATAACTCACTGGTTCGTCAAATCTTTTTGCTTCACAATGCTCTTGGTGAAGCCTATCCCCCTAACTGCATTGTAGGGTACGACACCAGCGTCTTTAGAATGGATTATTGACAGTGGGTGTACAAATCACATGACTGGCAAAAGAAGTCTTCTTATGGACTCAACCTTACGTCCATCCGACAAGAGTCACATCACATTTGCTGACACTGGTCAAAGTAAGGTATTGGGTCTAGGTAGAGTTGCAATCTCAAGGGATCAACACATGGATAAAGTCATGCTTGTTGAATCCCTTGGCTTCAACTTAATTTCTGTCTCAATGCTTTGCGATTTGAACATGATCGTAATATTTGGAAAATATTGTTGCCTTGTACTAATGGAATCTGACAAGTCTCTAGTGTTTGAAGGGTATCGAAAAGATGATCTGTACGTGGTAGATTTCTCAGCAGGGCCACATCTTGCAGTATGTCTTCTAGCAAAGGCTTTAGAATGCTGGCTATGGCATCGGAGGCTTGGACATGCTGGCATGAGGAACCTCCACACCCTCGCGAAGAAGAAGCATGTCATAGGCATCGAGGGCGTCAAGTTCAAGAAAGACCATTCATGCGGTGCCTGTGAAGCAGGGAAAATGACGAGGGCCAAACATCCCTCGAAGACAATCATGACTACTACTCAACCCTTCGAACTGCTCCACATGGATCTTTTCGGTCCCACTCATTACTCAACTCTAACTACTACTGCTTGCCTCGATGGCTTCGTTATTGTTGATGATTATTCTAGATATACTTGGGTGCACATAATCCTTTACAAGACTGAAGTGCAGGATGTCTTCAGACGCTTCGCCAATCGTGCTATGAACAATTTTCGCGCCAAGATAAAGCACATCAGAAGTGACAATGGCACTGAATTCAAGAACACTGGCCTTGATACATATCTTGATACCTTGGGCATCACACATGAATTCTCAGCCCCGTACACGCCACAGCAGAATGGCGTCGTCGAACGCAAGAACAGAACACTAATTGAGATGGCCAGAACGATGCTAGATGAATACAAGACTCCAAGAAAATTCTAGCCCAAAGCCATTGATACTGCATGTCATACAATCAATCGTGTTTATCTTCACAAGCTACTGAACAAGACATCTTATGAGATCCTTACTTGCAAAAAGCCAAATGTCAGTTACTTCAGAGTATTTGGCGCAAGGTGCTGGATCAAGGACCCACATCACACCTCAAAATTTGCACCAAAAGCACATGAGGGTTTTATGCTTGGATATGGAAAGGATTTGCACTCCTACAGAGTCTTCAATCTCTTTCATTACAAAGTGGTTGAAACAGTGGATGTGCGGTTCGATGAGACCAACGGATCACAAAGAGAGCAGCTGCCAAGTGTGCTAGATGAAGTTCCATCCAGTGAATCAATCAAGCTGATGGGAACTGGAGAGATTATACCTTCTGAAGCTCATCCTGAAGAACTTATCATTTCAGCACCTGATCAACATGAAGACATTGCTCAGCCTGAAGACATTCCTTCCAACAACGACAGTGAACAGCAAGAGCAAAGTCTTTGCCCTGTACATCCTCGCGTTGGCAATGAAGTGCAGATTGAAAGAATAATTGATAGCATCAATGCACCTGGTCCACTCACTCGTTCAAGGGAAACTCAGCTATCAAATTTCTGTGGGCACTTCGCATTCGTCTCAATATCAGAACCCAAGAAACTTGAAGAAGCCTTGATGGAACCTGAATGGATTCAAGCTATGCAAGAAGAGCTTCAACAGTTTGAGCTGAATAATGTATGGGAACTGGTTAAGCGTCCTGATCCACGGAAGCACAACATAATAGGCACCAAATGGATATACCGCAACAAGCAAGATGAGAATGGCCAAGTTGTCAGAAACAAAGCTCGTCTCGTTGCTCAAGGATATACTCAAGTGGAAGGCATTGACTTCGATGAAACATTTGCTCCTGTGGCTAGGCTTGAAGCCATACGCATACTGCTGGCCTATGCAAATCATCATAACATACTTCTATATCAAATGGATGTGAAGAGTGCCTTTCTCAATGGCAAGATTGAAGAAGAAGTGTATGTTGCACAACCTCCTGGCTTTGAAAATCCAAAACATCCTGACATGGTATACAAGCTCAACAAGGCACTGTATGGCCTCAAACAAGCCCCTAGGGCCTGGTATGACACACTCAAATACTTCCTGAAGAGCAAAGGCTTCATACCTGGTTCCCTAGATCCCACTCTTTTCACAAAGACATATGATGGTGAACTGTTTGTGTGCCAAATATATGTGGATGACATTATCTTCGGCTGCAGCAATCAGAAGTACAATGAAGAGTTTGGATATATGATGCAAGAGCAATATCAGATGTCCATGATGGGGGAGCTGAAGTTCTTCCTTGGTCTTCAAATACGACAACAACGCAATGGCATCTTCATATCTCAAGAGAAGTATCTCAAAGATTGCCTGAAGAAGTTCGGTATGCAAGACTGCAAAGGCTTCACAACACCAATGCCAGCCAAACATCATCTGGGTCCTGACGACAATGGTAAAGAGTTCGATCAAAAGGTATACCGCTCCATGATTGGTTCTTTACTTTATTTATGTGCATCTAGGCCAGATATTATGCTTAGTGTTTGCATGTGTGCTTGATTTCAAGCGGCACCAAAGGAGTCGCATCACTTAGCTGTGAAGCGAATTCTTCGATATTTGGCTCACACCCCAACTCTAGGATTATGGTATCCAAAGGGCTCAGAGTTTGATTTGGTTGGATTCTCGGATGCTGATTATGCTGGTGACAAAGTTGATCGCAAGTCTACATCAGGCACATGTCACTTTCTGGGACGATCACTTGTATGTTGGTCTTCAAAGAAGCAGAACTGTGTATCTCTCTCCACTACTGAATCTGAATACATTGCTGCTGGATCTTGCTGCGCTCAGCTTCTGTGGATGAAGCAAACACTCAAGGACTATGGCATTCATCTGAAGCAAGTGCCACTTTACTGCGATAACGAAAGCACCATCAAGATTGCCAACAACCCAGTTCAGCACTCGAAGACAAAGCACATTGAAATTCGTCATCACTTTCTCAAAGATCATGTTGTGAAGGAAGACATTGATATCATACACGTCAACACTGAAGAGCAATTGGCAGATATCTTCACCAAGCCCTTGGATGAGAAGAGGTTTTGCAAGTTACAGTGTGAGCTAAATATCCTGGAATCCTCAAATTCCTGTGATCAGGCACACATCCTAACCCTTATGCATATTGATGACTTAGATGTGCAACACACGAAGTGAAGTATATCTTCAATCAATGAAGACATACATTCTAAGTGTGAATACATTAATGTGGAATTTGACTTCGGAGCGCCACGATAATTGTGCACCGTGTCTGGGTCTAATACTTCCTATACGGTGGGTAACGCCACCACCAAACGTTCTATTTTGAAGTGTTTCTCTTATGGCGTTACCTTGCAATGTCTTCACATTTGGTTTGACTTCGAACTCAACATATTTTCATGATTATCTTCACTATGTTGACTATATATATATGCTAGTGTTCTGTCCTCTACAACATTCACTTATAGCTATGTCTTCGTGTTGAATCTTTTGAACTAAGTGAATGTGATCGGACCCCAAACTTCTCTATGCTTTCTATCTCAAACTCTATCTCTCTAAGTCATATGCATTCTATTGAAACTGTCGAATGTCTTCACTGCGTCCTTGTCAGCAGAAGATATAGAGACAACCATAAAGTCCGTTTTCAATGCTCATTCCTCCACATAAAATCCGGAGAAGCAGGAACGACCACCCGACAATCCAGCCGTGTGTGGGACGTGGAACAAACCCCAAACTTCCGCAAACTGGCCACGCGTTCCTCAGATGCGAATCGCCAGGGGCACCTGTGTAATAGCACAGTGCCGCCCTTGTGCCTATAAATACACACTCACAGCGGTAACTATCTCTTCTTCCACCCTCGCACGAACCCTAGCGCCACCGCTAGCTCTCGACGATGCCGGTGACGAAGTGCTTCGCTGCCGCAACCTCTCCGACGCCGTCTTCACGCCGACCGCGGACATCGTCCTCTCCGCCGTCGCCGTAGGTCTCCTCCATCACCAAGTTAGGGCACGGACGAGTGAACTGCTCGGCCTCATCTCTCGCTCCGTCTAGCAGTTCTCAGTGTGGTAAATAAAACTGCCTTTTTACAGCACCGTTGATCCTATTGATCTGTCACTTTCTACCACAAGAAGTTTCTGTTCACACAAGCTAGATCTCTCTCAAACTGCATCTCATAACATGCCTAGTATATTCACTTGTGCTTCACAAAGTAGTTAGATTCCTCACTTGTACTGATCTGTGGATTCATACAAATCTGGAACCAACTTCTTGTCTATGAGTGTATGTCTTCGCACGATGAGGTCAATGTCTTCTAAACTGATTTATCTTCAAAATCTTCTGAGAATGCATATGACCTCTTCCCCTTTCCTCGCACCTTAATGCTGTCACAGGTACATGCCCGTGGGAGAATCCTTTGGTTCTCATAGTCTGCATTCATTTGCAGAATTCTTACAGCATCACATAAATTCTCCTGAAGCCAGTTCCTGTTGGTCCAGCAAGAGAAAGCCTTTGAAGCCTTTGAACATCTTGAAGCCTTTCAAGTTAAAGTTTATGGCTTCAGAGAAAGCAGCAAGGAAGGGGGGCAGACAACGTCGTGGCGGAACATCCAAAGATCTTCCTGATGAACTCGCAGAAATGTATAAGACAGATCCTGAAGAGGATTATGGTCAGCGCAAGACCCGAATCCAATGGATTCGACGCTATTGGGCAGAACAATGGTTCAAGTACTGCTTCACAACCCAAGAGTATGCTGAGAAAAGCGCCATCAAAAGACTGTGGGGAGACATCTTATACAAGAATCTCCAACCCAAGTCCAGAGATGAAGCTATTGCCCAAAGCTTCAATCCATGCATGGTTCGTGGGCCACAGCCTGATGATGCACATCCGTCGTCACTACTCTGGTGTCGTGACGACAATCTGTTCAAGCGCAACTTCCAGTTTGCCCAAAACTCAGCGAAGCAGAACAAGAAGAAATTTGGGTTAGACTTCAACCCTGGTCCCTCAGCACCAAGGGCAGATGGCACACGAGAAGCAGAACCCAATGTCATCGGTCCGTATGCCAACCTTGAAGGCCTCATCACCTACATCTTGGTTCAAGGGACTGCAGTGAATGAGCCTGCAGCTGACACTGAGTCTGATGAAGCGCCTGCAGTGCCTGCAGTGCGGAAGCCAGAGCAGTTGAAGAAGCCAAAAGCTTTAAAGCCAGCCCCTTCACCAAAAATCTCAAAGGCGAACCATTGGCGACTGCACCTCCTGAAGATAGTGTGTAGTCTGAAGACTTATCACGCGTCTCAAGGCACCAGAAGGCCAAGATGCCTCAGTCTCACACTGGCAAAGAGCTCACAGCTGCTGCCATCCTGTGCAGTGAAGCCATTGATCTGTCAAGTGATGAAGATCTTGGAGATGACGCTCTTGAGCAACTCATCAAGAGCAAAGAAGAAGCAGAAATCTTCAACAATCTGCCTCTCTTTGATGTCGCCATCATCCACAACTTCATTGACGAGTGGTTTGCCACACCAAACATCAGCTTTGAAGATCTACAGCTATCCGTTGGCCTCAGCGTTGCCTTCCAAGGCTCTATTGCTTCAGAACTTGCTATTGCCCAGTGCATTGTTTAACTGAAGCAGAAAATTGATCATGAAAAGGCTCAGTTCAAGAAGCATATGGCCAAGCTCAGCGTGCAAGAAGTGAAGAGCTTCAAGATCATGTTGCATGAGCTAAAGGAAAACTTTCTGAAGAAGCGTGCAGAAGCTCAGGGTTCACATGAGCGGATGAAGACTCTGGCTGACAGATGTGTGCAAGCCTACAATGAGGCTGAGAAGCGCAAGGCACTTGGGCGCCTGGCATCGACCCTAAGATGGCCGCAAAGAAAAAGAAGAAGTCTGATCCAACTGAACCAGAGGCACCAAGGCAGGAAGCAGTTCCGCTTGTCTTCCCAACTGCAACGACTGGCTCGAAGCCAAAGAGCCGGTCAACCGCTTCAGAGCTCAAGAAGACGAGAAATGCAGAGGCTGAAGCCAGGAAGAGGAAACACTATGAAGCCTCTCCTTTTGCCCCCACTCAGAAAAAGCGAAAGATCAAGAAAGCTCGGGCTGCTCCCACAGAGCCCTTGATAGTTGAACCTATTTCTATGGTTCACCCTAACGCAGAACGTCAACTGACGGTTCATGAGCCTGCTTCCACAGAGGCTCCTGAAGCTGAAGACATTCCAGCAGCTCATCCCATCGCTGCTGAAGACATTGGTCATCGTGACAATGTAGAAGATGATGCAGCCCTTCCTCAGTTAGAACACAGCGAACTCATCAGCATTGGTCGTCCACTGACGCCAATTGCACAGGATGCTTCATGGGCGGATCGCCCTCAAAAGGAAGAAGACTATGAGGCCCAGCCCACTCGAACCCCACAGGCGTCGTCTGCGTTCCACAGGCTTCGCAAAGGTCCAAGGCCTCAAGTCTATGCTGAAGACATTCCCGCTGCATCAGCCGCAGAAGAAGCACCACAAGATCCCACACCTCTGCACCACCAAGAAGAAGTTCTCCAGGAGAACGTTCTTCTGACCGACCCTCCAGCTAGTCAAGCGGAGGATGAAAATCTTGAGGCTGCCACAACCAACAACGAAGCTAATGTGGAGCCCTCCCCAGCAAAAGCTTCAGAAGACAGCGAAGCCACTGAACCCACAACTTCTGTTCCTGAGTCTGCTGCAGGTCCCCAATTCAACTATCATGTTGAGCACAAGCCTCAGGTCCAGAAGCCAATCCCCAGACTGCAATGGTTTCCAGGTCCTGCATCAGCACCTGGCTCCTTCAACATCAATGGCTTCAGGGCAGACAACACGTTCTTCGATAGCTCCAAGAACCCCTACTCAAGAGAAAGGATATCATCTGATCAGTTCTGGAGCTATCCTCAGCGAAGCTACTACTCTTGCATTCTTTACAACCAAGGTCGCATCTTTCCACACAAGCGCCTTGACATTGAAGCTATAGCTGGTCTGCCCTGTCTAGAAGAAGCGTTGGATTGCTTCAAGCGAGTGGGTCTGCTTCAGTTTGTCACTGATGAAGAGCATTGGAATGAAGAACTGCTACTACAATTATATGCCACCCTTCACATCAAAGGATACAGCAGAGATCCGAAGACTTGGATCCTGGAGTGGATGACTGGCAACGTCCATCATGAAGCCAATGCATTTGACATCATTGAGCTCACTGGCTTGCCCACTCCAGGCGATCTTTTTGAGCAAGGCTGTTACCTGCATGCTGAAGCTATTGAGAGCATCTTTTAGTGGCCAGAACCTAATATGAGCCAAATGCTCAGCATGATGAAGCCATTGCCCCCAGATGTTGCGTATCCCACAGAATTCTTCGTTGAAGACCTTGAGTACCTGCCCAGAACCATCTATCACATCATCCGGCGGACTCTCTGGCCTATCAAAGGGCACTCTCCAAATGCCAAGCTTCAGGGTGCAATGAAGACTTTAGTCTTCAACATACTTCATGGCAAATGCTTCAATGCACAGGACTTCTTCATACGCCAACTTGCTGCATCAGGCATGGATCTGTTTGGTTTGAAATTCTACGCCCCTTGGGTCATGCGGCTAATCAAGCTACACTCCGCCATCAAGTATCAGCCCTCAGCCCACAACCATCGGATCTTCCTGCCTGACGTGGACATGTCAACTGAAGCCATATATTCTGAGCCTAGCAAGCAAGCTCTAAGTCTTCAGAATGCAGAACATCAGAGCTTCACTCAGAATGTTGAAGGCGTTGAAGCAGTTTCTCGGGTGTATCCTTTGGCTGGCACTACACGTGCACCACACCCTGCTTCAACTGAAGCCACTGACAGTGCCACTGCTTCAAGACCCAAGAAGCGCACTCGCGTTCTCAACGACCGAGAGCTTCTTGTGGCCCTTCATCAGCAACAAGATAGGCATCATGACTGGCTGAAGTGTCAGATGAAAAGCCTCTTGGTGGATGTTAATCGCACTCGAAATCTTGCCACCAAGAACGCTTTCGTTGCCCATGAAACCTGCCACCGCACATGGAAAGGGCTAACGATGATGCTTTCTGAAGATGATCTTCAAGAGGATGGCTTCACTAAGAGATTCAAATTTGACTCCACACCTCCTCGAAGAGCTGTGCTGCTGGGGACTCCATCTCTTGAAGACTCTGAGTTTTCTTCCTCTGCTGCCACAGTCACTGCCAGAATCATTGAGGAAGAAGACGATGCTACTTCACCACCATCTGCTTCAGCACCTCCAAGCTCTTCTGCACCGCCAAATAACATCAACAACCCTGCTACTTCATCTACTCCTCATGGGAACGAGTAGAGGCTCTATGTCTTCAAACCTTTTTGGTCATTGCTGACAAAAGGGGGAGAAGCATATGAGATTGATAGTCTTCAAGCGGGTTCATATGGGCGGGTGCGTTATATTTTTCTTCGTGCTTACAACTCTCGTTTTTGCTACATTTGGTTCTTATGAGTTGTAACACTTTAACCAGATGGTCGTCTACTACTTGTTTGCCACCCTGTTTTGCGAAGATAAATTCCGCATGTGCGACGATAAATTCCGCACTTATCTCATTCTGCAGACGTCCATTTTCCATTATGCATGTCATTATCTTCATATACTTTCACATGCATAGTGGATTTTCATCATAAGCTGAAGTGGATCTCCACAAGTACAACCTGCCATGTGCATTTGCATTCCAAAAGCAAATTAACTTATATGCACATCTTCAGGGGGAGGCCTTGCAACTTATGAAGACAATTCCTTATCCTTTACAATTTCACAGACTATATTCCCCGTTGAAAACTTCAACTAGTTTGTCATCAATCACCAAAAAGGGGGCTAAAAGTGGATTTGGATTCCCATTTATTCTTTGAATGATAGCTTCAACTAGGCTCCACCTTAGAGAGGGTTTTCGGTTTGAATCAAGATAGGGTCAGTCTTTCGTATAATCTCTTCTTCAATCCTAGGAGCAAAAAAGGAATGTCCTTTAAGGACCTTTGGATACCAAGATTTCCGACCTCTTACTTTCGTAGTTATGAATTGCGGAATAGAATCAATTATGAAATTCATAAGTATATATCACTCATCCCTATTGGTATCGGTTTGGGGATTCGGTATAGCAGCTCACGTTCGTTTGCGCTTCGCGTTCCCGCTGGACTGGACACGTGTTAGCTGTAGGAAGTATGGTTACGAAAGTGACTTCGGTTCGCCAGTTTAGGCTCAACTCCTCGCTTTACGTTAGCGGACTTACAGGTCGGGCGGGGCTCCACGCTCTTTCTTTCTGTGTGGGACGATGCCGGGGAATTGTAAGTGCATCTAGTGCCACCCCTAGTTGGTTTTGGAGTATTGACGACAAACCTAGTTGAGGGACTAATGTGTTTGTGAGGATTGCAGGATAACACAGGTAGAAGTCCCTCATTGATTCGGTTTTACTACCAGAGATGACCCCTAAAAATGTATGAAGACATTGAAGTCAAAGGTGGTATATGAAGATATTCACATTGAAGACTATGACAAAAGAAGACACGATATGAATCCTATGGAGATCGAAGACTTAGATCTTTCGTAGTTCTTTTTCTTTTGTGTTGAGTCATTGGAACCACCGTACTGTTAAGTGGGGTCCAGGAGAACCAGTCAGAATGACTGAAGTGATGCCTAAACCAAAAACCTATGTCTTCGAGTGAAGACAATGAGAGCGAATCTTGTCCAGTGCCGGACAAGTCAGCTTTGCTTGTAGCCCAAGTAAAATTGCCATGAGAGTTTGAAATCTGACCGTTGAGACACGTGTCAGTTCCTTAGTGACCCAGGGTCATTTCGGACAAATCAGGTTGGGTTGCCAAGTGGCTATAAATAGCCCACCCCCTACAACCATAAACGGTTGGCTACTCAGATTGAGAGTACGGCTTTTGTCGTTTGAGAGCAACCCACCTCGAAGCCTTTGCAAGAGAATTCCTTGCGAGGAAAAAGCCCTAACCACCAGAGCCAGAGAGAATTGGGCATCACTTAAGTCTTCTTGTCTGTGTGATCTGAAGACTTATTACACTTGAGGACTGTGCATCCTCCAGACGGTTAGGCGTCGCGTTCATAGCATCCAAGAGACATTGTGGATTGCCAGTGAACGAAGTCTGTGAAGGTTTGGGAGTCTACCTTGAAGACTTACCAGAGTGATTGGGCGAGGACTATGTGACCTTACCTCAAGGAGAATACGGTGAGGACTTGGTGTCCTGAGCTGCGTGTTCAGGACTGGGTGTCCGGGACTGTGTGTCCTAAGGTTTAAATACCTAGCCAACCAGACGTACAGTTGTCACAGCAACTGGAACTGGTCCAACACATCCTTGTCTTCAACGAGTCACTGGTTTCATCTTCACTTCCTTTTACTTATTGATTACTCATTGTGAAGTCATTGCATGTCTGTTATATCTTTTGTCTTCACAACGTGAGTGAATGATATGTTTGGCTTCATAACATCTTCCTACCTGATCCTTATTACACTACAGCTATTTGTCACTGTGTCTTCACTCTGTTGATACTTGACCATGGCTTTCCTAGTGTAGTCTACCTTCCGCTGCATAGTAATGGGCATATCTCTACTGTTTGTCTTCATAACATCCACGTTTTGAAGACTTTCATAAAAATCGCCTATTCACCCCCCCTCTAGTCGATATAACGCACTTTCACTTATGGCCACATTCATGGCATAGTTTGTTCAAATGATCTCATATTGTGCACAAGGGTGCATATTGGAATGGCAAACAATGTTGCCTAAGGAAGTTTCCATTTTCTTTGGACGAAAAAACCATTTTCCATTTTTCGAGTGCCCAAAAGGAGGTTTTTTTGTGAAGGACCTCCCAAATAATTGTTGCAAAATTGCACCAAATCAATTTTATAAAGTATTAGGACACATTTAATGCACAATTGACCAAAATGTTTGGGTGTCAAAAGTTTTGATCCACCTCTCGTGAAAAAGACAAATTCCTGTCGATTCAGTAGGAAGCGGGTCAAATTTGAACTATAGCTACCTCGGAGTTTGCTCTTTATTTTTTCCAAAAATCATTTCTAGGTACATAAGTATCTATTTAATCAGAGAAACACCAAAAAAATTCAAGATTCAACCACTAGCTAGGAACAGTCATTCCCGCTATTTTGACCACATTTTGAAACGGGCATAAAAAGTTCAAAAAAATAAAAAAAATTGGGAAACCTTCGCATTGTGTCATTATATATGGCCAAGTTCCCAGGAAAAATAATAAACTTGTAATACGGCAATTCTTTTTAAAAAGTGTTCTCAGAAATGAGCTATCATGCGTGAAGATTCATTGCTTTCAAGCCAAATGATCAATCTTATGGCCACATTCATGGCATAGTTTGTTCAAATGATCTCATATTGTGCACAAGGGTGCATATTGGAATGGCAAACAATGTTGCCTAAGGAAGTTTTCATTTTCTTTGGACGAAAAAACCATTTTCCATTTTTTGAGTACCTAAAAGGAGGTTTTTTTTGTGAAGGACATACCACATAATTGTTGCAAAATTGGACCAAATATTTTTTCTAAAATACTAGGACATATTTAATTCATAGTTGACCAAATGGTTGGGTGTAAAAAGTTTTGATCCACCTCTCATGAAAAAGACAAATTTCCACTGATTCAGCTGGAAGCGGGTCAAATTTGAACTGTAGCTGCCTTGTAGTTTGCTCTTTATTTTTTCCAAAAATCATTTCTAGGTACATAAGTATCTATTTAATCATAGAAACACCAAAAAAATTCCAAGATTCAACCACTAGCTAAGAACGGTCATTCCCGCCGTTTTCACCGCATTTTGAAACGGGCATAAAAAATTCAAGATTCAACCACTAGCTAGGAACAGTCGTTCCCGCTATTTTGACCACATTTTGAAACGGGCATAAAAAGTTCAAAAAAATAAAAAAAATTGGGAAACCTTCGCATTGTGTCATTATATGTGGCCAAGTTCCCAGGAAAAATAATAAACTTGTAATACGGCAATTCTTTTTAAAAAAGTGTTCTCAGAAATGAGCTATCATGCGTGAAGATTCATGGCTTTCAAGCCAAATGATCAATCTTATGGCCACATTCATGGCATCGTTTGTTCAAATGATCTCATATTGTGCACAAGGGTGCATATTGGAATGGCAAACAATGTTGCCTAAGGAAGTTTTCATTTTTCTTTGGACGAATAAACCATTTTCCATTTTTCGAGTGCCCAAAAGGAGGTTTTTTTTTGAAGGACCTCCCAAATAATTGTTGCAAAATTGGACCAAATCATTTTTATAAAATACTAGGCCATATTTAATTCACAATTGACAAAATGGTTGGGTGTCAAAAATTTTGATCCACCTCTAGTGAAAAAGACAAATTCCCGTCGATTCTGCTGGAAGCGGGTCAAATTTGAACTGCAGCTGCGTCATAGTTTGCTCTTTATTTTTTTCAAAAACCATTTCTAGGTAAATAAGTATCTATTTAATCAGAAATACATGGTTTGATGGAGAGACATCGAGGTTTGGACGGTGGCCGAGTGCCCCAACTCTAGAGCGCGTAAACTCGCATGCCCGCCGCGTGGTCACCGCGTGACCGTGGCGTTGCCATATTTTCTGGGCGGCCTAGACATGTCTAGTGGGTTGGGCACTCCCCAGGTAGGTGCTAGGAAGAAAATCACAACATAAGATTCTCACGAGGAGACCGATCGATGCTCAAACATGAATAAGCAGCCAAGTGTTTGATTAGCGGTACGGGAAATGCACATGGCCAATGGGCGTGAGTTTTGGCTGAGGATGATCATCTACTAAGGAGAATGTCTTCACAAATTTTTAGATCAAAAGGAAGATCCTGGGTGGTACTTGCTTTGCAAAGTACCACGCTGGACAAAAATATGAATGTTGAAGCTGGGCTCAAAATAATGAATGGATTGAGCTGGCATTTGGTGGAGGATCGTTATTTGGGCATAGGAAAGCACTGTAGAAAATGGATACCATTTGGACATGCCAAAGTGGTACTTCCTTCACAATGCTCTTCTATGGACAGAAACTTGGGAAAACTAGTGAGAGAGATTGGATGAATGAAATGAGCTCAAAATTGGTGTAGGTAAGTTACTTAGGTATGGTCTTGCGCTGGTAAAGTTTTAGATCATTTGGGTAAGCCTAGCTAGTACTTACTTCACAAAGCTTCTCTCGAGGTAGAAACTTTGGAAATTTCCCGAAAAAGATTTACTGGAAAATTGAGCTGAATATTATCATGTGGCAATGATTTGGGTATGGAAGAGTGCCCGAAAAGTTTGAGGGTAATAGGAGGGGTCCATATAACACTTGCTTTGCAACGTGCCAATTTGGCCATAAAATATATATTGAACCTGGGCTCACATAGATGATTTGACTGAGCTGCAATTTGGAGGAGGGTGATAATTTGGGCATATGAAGGAACTGTATAAATTTCATGTCATTTAGAGATATAAAAATGTACTTCCTTCACAATGCTTCTAGGTGGACAAAAACTTTGGAAATTTGCCGAGGAAGATTTGCTAGGCAAATGGAGCTGAATTTTGTCATGCGATAATTATTGGATAGGAAAGAGTGCCCAAAAATTCCTAGGGCAATCAAGAATATATAAATAGCACTTCCTTCATAAAGTGTTGTTGTGAACATAATAGGAAAATGAATATTGTTGAATTAGTTTTGAACTAGGCAAGGAGGGATTTTTACATATTTGATGAAGATATGACCCAAAGAATTTATGAGATTTTTTTGGGAATTTTGGGAATGATAGAAATATAGGTTGCTTCACAACCTAGGGCAAAAACTGCCACATGGACATGACACATAGGCAAAACTGATGAGATGGCGCCTAGTCATCACAACCCACCACAATCTACAAGGCTATGACCATCTATATTGGTCATGATCAGCTAGAAATAAGGCAGCAGACTAGCATTGTTTGCTTTGTGACCATTTCGTGTAAGGAAATTATGACCTTTCTGACCAAAATGGTCGCAATGGTTCAGGGTTTGGAGCCCCCTGAACAGCTTTTGACCAATTGGTCTAAAATGGTCATAGATTTATGACCAATTCTTCGAGGGTTACTGACAGAAGGTTGACATATTTCTTGTAGTGGCTCAGTAAGCCGACGTCAGCTGGTCGTGTGGCCGGCAAAGGCTTGTCCACAAAATGGTCGTCATACTATACCGCTGGTGGGCGAAATGAGAAAAAGACCAGCTCGGAAAGCCAGTCGCGCGAGGTTGAAGCACTCAAGGCACAAGTGGCACGGATTCCAGAGCTTGTCCAAGAGTAGGTGGAACAACAACTGGGAACGAAGCTCAACGCCATGGTGCCTACATTGATTCATGGGCTGATGACGTGGATTGCGGGCGGCCAACAGGGGCCTCCCCCGGTTCCCAGCTTCACGGCCAGCAACTCGCACAGCGCGCAGGCGGCGCCATTGGTGTCTCCGGCGGAGGCGGTATTCGTATCTCCGGTGCCGACATGGGCATTGGAGCTTAATGCACCCGGGTGTACGCCGGCCGGCACCTCGCTAGCAAGCGACCCCTCCGTCAGTTGCACGCCCGCCGTTGGCGGTGCCTCGACATTAGCCGAGCTCGATGGCATCACGGTAACTAAGCCTCTCGGCCGATGACTTCATCTCCTTGCCTTTGACTGGGCATCCCTGATGCCCTACATGTTTTCGCAGGGCGCCGCCGACGTTCCTTGCACTCTCCTGCACTTCGTGGGCGGCGAGTTGGTCGATGTCGCCAAGGGCAGAATCGTTCAACCGGGCAACCCAGTGTTCCACGGTAATCCGATGCCACCCACAGTGTATAGGGTTGAAGTGGTTCGGGTGCTGCCAGGCTGCGACGAGCTGTTACCTCCGATTCAACCCGCCGGGGCCGACGAAGAAGATGAGATGACCCTCAGCGCCTGCGTAAGATGGCCCCTGCTTTGGCCGAAGAGCCAGATTCGTTTGCGAGCGGGGGACACCACCCCACAGACAAGACCGCCAGTCGTGCCGGTGCCAAGCCATGGCAAGAACGCCGCAACGCTACCGGACATGCCGGACATCCCTATGGCACAGGATCCGGACATGCATACGGCACAGGATCCGGACGACGACGACAACGACGACGGTACATTTAAAAACATCGATAAGTACTTTGCCGAACATGGGTACGGTGACGAGTTCTGCGGGCCTCCTTCTCAAGAACCCAACCTAGACAACTGCGATCTAGCTGGTACGGTGGAGAAACCCAGTTGCAACAGGCGTCGTCTGGCGTTCAGTTCTCAGGAGACGCCTCCAGCTGCCGCCTTCACCGAGCCTCGGATAGCTGAGGTGCGAAATATTATCAGCCCCAACACGCTCAAGAAGGTGGTCTGTGTGCAGAACTTGGTCCCATTACAGCAGATCAAGAAGAAGAGTCAGAAACGGAAGACTAAAAAGGCCGCCGGTGCGAGGCAGCCGGCACCGAGTACGATCCATGCTCAGGACGGGCCACCTTCACCTAAGGATATCTCGAGGAGGGTGCATGTGGCGGGTAGGGCGATGCTACCGACAAATATGCTCAATGCTGCAGCCGGTGCTATGTGGAGTCTGCACGACAGTGTTCTTTCTTTGGAGAAGCGGCGTCTCAGAGAGAATGATGTGGCATACCCGGTTTTCGTGGTCAAGGTGCCAGAGGGCAAGGACTTTGTGGATGGCGACATCGGGGGTAGGATCGTCCTGCGGTTTGATGACATCTTTTCTATGTTTAACCTTCATCCGCTGCACTACACCTTCGTTCGGCTGTTTTCGCTGAGTATGGAGATGCGGATCATTAGAGACAAGACCCCGGACATCATGATAGTCGACCCCTTCTACATGCGTGCCAAGCTCTTGAGCAGCGCTGGGGACCGCCAAGTCACGATTTCACACCTCGAAGGCGTCATTCTGGCAAACCCAGATAAGGATAACTTCCTTGTGGTTTACTTTCCCGAGTAAGCCATCCCTTAACCGCCCCATAACATATGATTTCTTAGATTTCGATCGTTCTTTTTTTTTCTAACATTCTGTGTTCTGTGCAGTGACACACATTGCACACTCATCCTCTTAAGCCCGAAATATTCCATGGCCACGTATTTCGACCCGAACCGTGACTCCAAGATAGACTACACAAATATCAAGAAAGTTCTTGATGATGTTCTCCCCGGCTATGCCAAATCTGGAGGCACCTTCACCAGGGCAGTTTGTAAGTACGTCAAGCATGTGTTCGCCCACAATACGACATTCTGCTGCGTCAAGCAGCTGCCTGGCGGTCAGAAGGATGCCTACTACGCCCTCCATCACATGCGGGCGATCGTAAGGGACCTTCATCACCTTCTGCTACCAGATAATCTCAAAGATTGGGCCGCGAGCTTGTTGGCAATCCAGGACGCGGACATCAAACAAGAATTCTTTCGCATCCAGTCGGAGTTTGCGGACATCATCCGTCAAGATGTCCTTCATACCTTGGGGCAGTTCTTCCTCAGATATCAACCATCCAACAGTGAGATAGACGGAACGCTACAAATGCAGGCTGACAACGCCCGCGATTTCATGACCATCACGATAGACGGCGGCTTCATCCATGCTCCTGTCCCATGAGTCGAGTCGAAAGTAGTGATGTGTAGTTCTGAAACATTGATTGGCTCATGTTGTAATTAAACTTTAATGAATTGTATGTCCCTTTGGTTTGGACAGTCGTTCAACTTAGATGTAATCGATGCTATTTATTAGTAGGACCCTGAATCGTGCTATTAATGTCTTGCTATTCTCTTCCGATCCTTTTGTTGCATACTTATATATTGCTTATGTATGTATTGTCTGTTGTTTGGCTTGTGCATGGAGATGCCGTCGTATGTCATGTACAAGGGTAAGGTTCCCGGAGCCTACGACGACTGGGAGGAGTGTCAGGGACAGGTTCACCCTTTCAGCGGTAACAGTTACAAAGGGTACACCACTAGGGCGGAGGCGGAATCTAGATATGCCCGCTGTCTAGCGGGAGAGAGGAGGGAGCGTTGGAGGAACCGGATGAAGACCAGTTTCATCGCGATGATGCTCATCGTGATGACCGCAGCTCTCTTCTATGTCATGGTAGTTTAGATGATCGATATCGACTTGTAATGTGAAGACAAACTCGATACTCGTGGTCTCGAGACTTGTAATGTTTTATCTTTGTTCGGTCTTTTGAATTCGGTGACTAATATGATGAATTGTATTCGGAGACTAATCTTCTATTGTATTCGATGAATCTGCTGTTGCTGTGTGCTGCTGTCTATATTCTATCAAATAATATATTTCGTAACCTGTGCAAAAATCAGAAAAGTAAAAAACCCTAATATTTGTACTAATGGCGCATCACTACAGAGTGCGCCATTAGTATGTCAAAGTATACTAATGGCGCATCACCCAACAGTGCGCCATTAGTATGCCAAAGCACATGGTTAAATATGGCCCCCTGGTAGGCATACTAATGGTGCATGGTGTTCTATACTAATGGGGCACTGCGTGGTGCTCCATTAGTATACCAGATACTAATGGCGCACCAGTGGTGCGCCA
Organism: Triticum urartu; assembly: GCF_056163025.1. NCBI lineage: Eukaryota > Viridiplantae > Streptophyta > Magnoliopsida > Poales > Poaceae > Triticum > Triticum urartu. The sequence continues at coordinate 23,154,730 of NC_141875.1, forward strand.
TTAGTAAGAAATGCTAGTGGCGTGATACTAATTGCGCACCAGTAGTGCGCCATTAGTAGGCAAAACTGGTGCGCCATTAGTAGGCCTTTTCCTAGTAGTGGCAGATATGAACCTATTATGTTTTCATCAATATATGAGAGTTCTTGATCCTATCTTGGAAGTCTATAGTCACCTATTATGTGTTATGATCCGTTAACCCCGAAGTGACAATGAACGGGATACTTACCGGTGATGACCGTAGTTTGAGGAGTTCATGTATTCACTATGTGCTAATGCTTTGTTCCGGTTTTCTATTAAAAGGAGGCCTTAATATCCCTTATTTTCCATTAGGACCCCGCTGCCACGGGAGGGTAGGACAAAAGATGTCATGCAAGTTCTTTTCCATAAGCACGTATGACTATATTCGGAATACATGCCTACATTACATTAATGAATTGGAGCTAGTTCTGTGTCACCCTATGTTATGACTGTTACATGATGAACCGCATCCGGCATAATTATCCATCATTGATCCGATGCCTACGAGCTTTCCATATACTGGTTTACGCTTATTTACTTTCCCGTTGCTATTGTTACAATCATTACATAATACCAAAAATATTACTTTGCTTTCATTACTCTTTTGTTACCGTTATCACCACTATCGTATTACTTTGCTACTAAACACTCTACTACAGTTACTAAGTTTCCAGGTGTGGTTGAATTGACAACTCAGCTGCTAATACTTGAGAATATTCTTTGGCTCCCCTTGTGTCGAATCAATAAATTTGGGTTGAATACTCTACCCTCGAAAGCTGTTGCGATCCCCTATACTTGTGGGTTATCATGAAGGCGCTTGAGGAGGTCGTTGAGGGCCTTGGTCCCATGGTGGAGGCATAAGCTCAGGTTCTTCCCACGGCCGCACTGACTCGCGTCCTGAGCCATCTGTACCTCCACGACCCCAACGCCCGCCTCAACGAGCTGCTGGAGCGTGTAGCTGAAGACCTCTACGACGTCGCCGCCATAGCTATTCAAGGTCACGTGGAGGCTTTGCTGGGGAAGTTCCGCAGCTTTGTCTCCGATCCTTTGTCTGGCGATGGCGCGGATCCTGCGGCTAGTGGTGAAGGCGAGCGCATCGTCGCCCGTGGGGAAGCACCTTCCGCAGGCGACGGCGACATCCGGGGGTGACCTGCGGCTATTCTTCTCGTTCCTTTCCTGCGACATACATCAGGCCTCGTGGAGGCATTTAAACTTTTCATTTGATATTGTGAGAACAATGTGCTTGTAATATTTGCTTTGAGATTTTGCGTTTTCCTTCCTATTTGCTTTGTTCTGCGTCGGCAGAGCCCGGCCCCGCGCATACCTCAACCGCCGTTGAGCCGACCGGAGACCAGGACGAACCAAGGAGTGAGGGGCTACGTGACCAGTTAGGCTCCTGTGCCGCGATGCTCTGGAGTCCCCCTTGATGTGCGAACAGCATATAGGGAGAGTTCATGAAGATAGATTAATGTTCTACATTGGCAGAGCCCGGCCCCGCGCATACCTCAACCCCCATTGGGCCGATCGGAGACCAGGACGGACAAAGGAGTGAGGGGCTACGTGACCAGTTAGGCTCCTGAGTCGCGATGCTCAGGAGTCCCCCTTGACGTTCAGACAATTTCCATACCTGCCCTCGCCAAGGCCTCGGGAGGGGCGCGCGACGCCCAGGTCCGGGGGACCTGGGGGGTGGCGTGTGCTTGGGCGTGACCCGAGCGCAGCCCCCGTGCCTAGCCCCCTCGCGCGACTCTCCCGAGGGGAGGTGTCATGGTTGGACTGGGCATTGAGCTCTGGGCTCCCCCTCTGTTGTTTATCACCAGCGCGGAGCATAGTGCTTCCGCTTGTGCACGGGCATAGCTGCTCCTCGGCAGTGTTGACAGCCAGCGCGGAGCATGGATCTTCCACTTGGGCGTGGGATGCCCCCCCCCCCTCTCGGAGGAGCCCCCAGGGCTTGTACAGCCCCGCCCTGACACGTGGCTTGCACGGCAGGGCTGCGAGGTGTATCTGGGCACTCGTGAGCCAGGACGGGACTCACGAGGCCCTACCTCAAGGCGGGTTGCGCCTGGTCTTGAGTCTTGGTGGCTGTATGTCCCTGCAAGGTGGTTAGATGCAAGCACTCTATGTCCTCAGGTTCCGGCCCTCGAGCGAGCTCAGCCGCCGCTAGTATGCCAGGTCGCGATGCCGTGGTCAAGGCCAGGGGGTGAGGGATGGAGAGCCAGTAAGAGCTCCTGAGTCACGATGCTCAGGAGCCCCCTTTTAACATGCAAGAAAATTGCATGGGGCGAACGGGCCCGAGGTGGGTGGTAATCAAACAGGAGATAGCAGTTCGGCAGGTGATAGCAGTTGGCAGGTTAAGCATGAAGAGCAGATCGACTAGGATAAATGCAGGAAGATACATGCCACTGGGTCTGGCCCAAGCGGCGTGGGGATGATGCAGCCCGAGGGGCGCCCCCAGCAAGGTAAGCTAAGGACATAAGTAAAAGGGATACATGCCGCAGGGACGGACCCACGCGGCCTGGGAATAGTGCAGCCCGAGGGGCGCTCCCAGCTTAGACGAACTTGGAAGATGTCACCTGGGTCTGTAGACGAAGTAGAGCTAGTGCAGCTGAAGCCACGTGTCAAAGGAATGACTCCTCATGAGCCACCGGGACCCTGAGCCTCAGGAGGTTCCCTGAAGGCCGTCGCCATCTCATCCCGAACGGCGTGGAACCTGGCCTCCTGAGCCGCCTGGACTTGCCGCAGGTTGCGCTGATAGGCTGACACCGCGCTCGGCAAGCCGAAGGGCATGCGAACGTAGCTGTGCGGTGGACCCTCACAGCGGCCCGCGCGTGATGGCCAGAAGTGTTCCTAAGATGCTGCCCCGTTGAGCCCTGGGATGCCGATGTAGGCGCGCAGCTCAGCACCCTCGCCTGGGTGGTTAGCCACACTCTGTGAGCGGCTGTCGCCACTCATGGCTCTTGCATCTTGTAGCTCTTGGGTGGTCTTGGTGATGAACTCCTGGGTGGTGGGCATTCCTCGCCTCATGCTCTCCTGCGGAACACATGCCGCGAAGCACGCTTCCAAGTGGTGCCCAAGTGCCTCCCTCGTGAGAGTGGCAAGGTCTGAGGCCCTCTAGAAGAGAGCCCTCGAGCCTTGCCCAAGGAGGGTGCCGGGCGCGCTTTCCTATGCGGTGGAGGGAGGCACCTGATGCGACGCCATCTTTTTGGGGTCCTGCACGGCACGATAGCTTCTTCTTGGGGATGGTCTCCGAAGGGCCCTCACTTCTACAGTCAGGGTTGTTGATTGCCGCGGCTTGGAAGCCGCGCTCAAGGGAGCACACCGCATCCCTTTCTTCACATGGGACCGTGATGACCCCCCCACTTCCAGGCATCTTGAGGACGTTGTAGTCGTGGTGAGTGACTGACATGAACTTGGCCAGGGTTGGGTACCCGAGGATGGCGTTGTACGGCAGGTGGATGTGTGCGACGTTGAAGTCGATGAGCTTGGTGCGGTAATTCTTGCGCTCCCCGAAGGTGACAGGCAGGTGGACCTGCCCTATTGGTGTGGTGGAACCGTCATTCACTCCCGAGAAAGGCTTGGTTGGCTGGAGCTGCTCATAGGGCACTTGGACACTACTAGGGAAAAGCCTATACACAGAATGTTACCAGCAGCACGCTTTAAAATAAGGCGCTCCTTCTAACTAGCAGTAGCGCTCGTGCACAAACCTCCCTGCTGAAATGAATGTATCAGTAGCGCGCCCACTCTAAGACGCGCTACTGCTATAATTGCCACGACGCCGCCACGAGGCTGGTTCTAGCAGCAACGCGCTTGCATGAAGAGCGCTACTGCTAGGGACCATAGTAGTAGCGCATTTACACAATAACCGCTACTGATAAGTTTACTAAAAAATTTAGTCCCACCTCGCTTCGTGAAGAGAGTTTGTACCACCTTAAATATGTCACTTCTCAAACTTTCACAACCACTTGGTCTTCATTGAACTCTGTGTGTAAAATTTGTGGCCGCAATATGAGTCTTCAGAAGTTCCTAAACTGGTGAGGACTCATATTGACAAATCAGATTGTACACAAAAATATCATTGATGATCAATGTATTTTTGATGTCTATTTTTACATGCTGACACATAGCAGTAGCGCGCTCTTTGTGAAAGGCGCTACTGCTAGGTCGTTTAGCAGTAGCGCCTTTTGTTATAGCGCGCTACTACTAAACCATTCCATCTCCCCCACTCTCCGACCTATCCGATCCACTCACACTCACACTCACTCGATCTCCCCCTCAACCCCCCACGCCGGTCCTCCCCCGTCGGCCCTCCTCCGATCTGCGCTGCCCCCACCTCCTCCTCCTCGTTGGACTCGGTACCAGCCTCCTCCTCCGTCCTCCCTCTAGTCGCCGCTGGCCGGCCCCTCCTCGCTCCGCCTTCATTCTCCATCCTCCCTCCACTCGCTGCCGGCTAGCCCCTCCTCGCTCCGTCTTCCTCCTCCGTCCTACTCTCTTCTCCCTGCTCGAGTCGCCCCTCCTTCTCCCTCCTCCCTCCTCCATCCACAACCCCTCCTCCCTGCTACATTTTGGTTTAGTAGGCTAGTTGATTTAGTTGATTTAGAACATTTTAATTTAATGATTTAGTATGTAGTTGATTTAGTTGATTTAGAACATCTTGATTTAGTTGATTTAGTAGGCTAGTTGATTTAGTTGATTTAGAACATTTTGATTTCGTTGATTTAGTATGCACCATTTTATTGTTATTTTTCTGTACATGGATAGGTAGATGCTTTTGGTTTTTTTGTAATATGTTATTTTTTGGCAAAATGTAGGTGCCAATTTAGTTAAATTTGCCACTTGTTTTTTAATCAATTATCTTAGGCAATAGGGGCCAGATGAGATGAAATGTCTTGCTAGTTGGTACCCTTATTTTGGTAGATATTTGTGAAAAGTTTTTTCGGCAATAGGTGCCACCAAAATGCTTTGTCCATAAAATTGCTTCTCGCAGAAGAACCAAAAATATCACATGCTACTGTTTTTCTTTCCTGTGAAGTGAATCGTTAATCCTTTGCCCATATTGCTTTAGGAAAATGGCGCCACCACCACCACCACTATGTCGACTGTGCAAGTCAAGGTGCACCAGCAGCCATGCAACTGGCAAGCTGTTCGGCATCTACTTCCAGCCGATTTTTCGTCATGCGGCGGTAAGAAATTAGATGAAATGTAACAACTATTTTATTTTTAGTGCTGGCATTACTGCATTGTGTCATTTTGCTTTTTTTACACAGATCGTCCCATGCAATGTGAGGTTGAAATTCAACAAGCTGACAGGAGACACTGTGACATTTGAGGCTCCTGGGGGGGCCGTACACTATGGAGGTCGAGAAACATTGAAATATGTTGCAGATTGGAGGAGATGGATGGGCCCGTTTCCTTGCCCACATGTGCCTTACTGGTGGTGAGTTGACCAGCTTCTCCTTCAGAGCAGAAAGACCCAAGCTGGCAGTCATTTATCTCAACCTAGTGGAAGATGATGAAGATGACGAAGATGATGAAGATGATGAGGACCCACTCGATGAAGATGATGAGAACCCACTTCATGAAGCCATCATAGCTCAAAGAATGAGGCTGAGCGAGGAGGAGGTGTGCAACCTATGGGACATAATTCCGCCACGTGATGACTTTGTCGGGGTGCCATTCGTGACCCGCCTGACAAGTACCATGGTCGATCGGCATGAAATGGTATGTGTAGAGTCCAATGATGGTCGATCTGCCTGTAGTAATTTGATGATATATATATATGCTTTATTGTTATACTTACAAATGCAAATTATTCGATGATATGCTTAGTGAATCCGATGATATGCTTAGTGTAGAGTCCAATGAGATGCTTTGTGGAATCTAGTCGATGATATGCTTTAGTGTAGAGTCTGATCACATGCTCTTATTAGTGTAGAATCCAATGAACTATTAATAGTGTAGATAATCCATATATACTTATTAGTAGAATTCATGATTAGTTAGTACAAATGCGTAGTACTGTGTCTTTTGATAGTGTAGAAATCTAGACTTAATAGAAATATATTTGCAAGAGTATGTGCGAGGCTATTTATTAATTGATATGTTTTTCTTATTCAGAAATTGCCTAAGAACCTATCTGTGAGTTGTTGTATCGAGCTTGATGAAGAAGGCTCAGCTGGAGTACGCCTTACCGCAAGGGGCTTCGTCGCCACTTGTACTTACCGCAAGGGGCTCAGCTGGAGTACACTTAAACTCGGTTGGGTGGAAGAGATTCCTCGTTGGAAAGAATCTTCGTGTTGGACAGGCCATCCTAATTACTATCAGGAACACCAACCGCCCAGGCTTGAGGATGATGATCGTCGTCGATATCATCTAGAACTACATGTGTGTGTGTGTGTGTGGCTATATCATCTAGAACTACATATGATGATCGTCGTCGATATCATGTAGAACTACATATGATGATCGTCGTCGATATTATCTAGAACTACATATGGTGATCGTCGTCGATATCACCTTGTACTGCTTGAGGATGCATGTTGAGTATATATGAAATTATTATCTAGTACTCCCTCGGTTCCAAATTACTCGTTGTGGTTTTTGTTCAAATTTGAACTAAAACCACGACGAGTAATTTGGAACTGAGGGAGTACTACCTAGTACCTATAATGCTTTATGAAATTGATATCTAGTAGTACCTAGTATCTGGAAATTGCTGTTTATTGAAGCTGAAATGGGGTAGGAAGCCGGGGGGGAATGATGAAAGATATAGCAGTAGCGCGGGGCAAGGAAATCGCTATAGCTAATTAATAGTAGCGCGTTCCGAAAACGCGCTACTGATAAAGTCTAGAGTAATAGCGCGTGTACGGACCGCGTTACTACTAACAGTTAGCTGTACTGCCTTATTGGTAGCGCGGCTTCCCGTGCTACTAATAGCCCCAAAACCCATGCTACTACTAGGGTTTTCCCTAGTAGTGGGAGGCTGTCGAATGTGTCAGCGGATAGGACGTTGAGCCATGCGCCGCTGTCGATGAGAGTCTTGGTGACTTGCACATTGCTGATGACTAGGGAGCATAGCATAGGGAGTGTGCCAGCGGCGGCTGCGCACTTGAGTTGGTCAGCCGAGCTGAAGGTGATGGCGCATTGGGACCACCGGAGCGGGCGCGTGGCCTCGAGCTTGGGGAGCGCCGCGTTTACTTCGCGAGCGAACTGTTTGAAGATGCATTGGGAGGCTGGGGCCTGAGCGCCGCCCAGGATGCAGGCGGCCGCGTGTGGCTCCTGGAAGCCCCCAGCCACCTCGTCCTCGTGATGGTCATCGTTCCTCCTTGGCGGCGGCAACGGGGGAAGACCGGCGTTGCCCTGGGGGCGATCCTCGCGAGGCGGGTCCCTCCAGGCGCCCTCGCGAGGTTGATCCTGCCAGCGGTCCTCGCGAGGCCGGTTGCGCCACTCATGGCGCGGGCCACGGTCGTCCCAGCATCCGCGTCCACGTCCTCTTCTACGGCCGTAGCCCCGGTCGCTGCGCTCGGGGCGTCGGCTGAAACGTCCTTCTCGAATAGCTCTGAGCTCTTGACAGTCGCTGGTGTTGTGGGTGTTCAGGTTGTGGAAGGCGCAGAAGGGCCGACCGTTCTTGGATGACTCGGGCTGATCTCTGCCTTGCTTGGTGTCGGGCTCCGCTGTGAGCACGACTGCCTCCTTGCGCTTCACGTCCTTGGCCTTGGCCTTCTTTTCCTCCACTCCTGCAGCTGGCAGCTCCAGGAGAGAGAGGCGCTCCTCCTCAGCTCTTGCGCACCTGGTCGCCAGGTTGAAAAGCTCCTGAGATGTGCAGAGCTCCTCATGGATGGCTAGCTCTTCCTTTATCTTGACATCGCGGACGCCGTCAGAAAACGCGGAGATGATGGCCTCGTCCGAGACCTTGGGAATCTTGAGGCGGGTGCTGTTGAAGCGCTGGATGTACTTCTGGAGGGTCTCTCCTTGCTGTTGCTTGATGCGGCGTAGGTTGCCCGCGACCGGTGGGCGATCACAAGTGCCCTGGAAGTTGGCGACGAAGCGGTCGCGCATCTTGTCCAAGGAGGAGATCGAGCCGTGCTGCAGGTTCAGGAGCCAGGAGCTGGCCCCATCCTTGAGAGCCATGTGAAACCAGGTCGCCATGACCTTCTCGTCGCCGTTGGCCGCTTCGATGCTCAACTCATAGAGCTGCAGGAAGTCCACGGGGTCGGCGGTGCCGTCGTACCGTGGAGGCAGATCTGGCTTGAACTTGCCTGGCCAGGCAACGCTACGCAGCTCAGGGGTGAAGGCGCGGCAGCCTGCCGTGGTTGCCGGGGCCGCCTCGGGGGCGGATCTTGGTCTTGGCGAGGTCTACGCTGCGCCACTTCAGGCGGCGCGCAGTCTTGACGAGGTGGCGCGGGGAGCGCTGGTGCGGCTTCTCGCGGTCGCGGGACTTCTTGGCAGCTCCTTTCTTCACGCGCGGGCGCCGGGCACTGCGGATCGCGTCGCGGAGGAGCGCGCCTTGGCGCCAAGGCACCATCTTGGGGTCGAGGTGGTGGAGGCGCGCCACGGGCCCCGTTACCCGCAGCCTGCTGAAGGGGAGGCAGAGAGTGAGACGGCGCCAGAGAGCCCCCCGCGGCATGGACGAGCTCGGCAACGCGGTCGAGCCACTCTTCATAGACGTCGTCGATAGGGCGGTAACGCATGAGCCCGTTTGCCGCGATGAGCGTGGCATGCGCCTCCAGGGGAGCGCAGTGCGCGTGAGACGAAGAGCCAGTAGGAGCGAGTGATGGAGTATCGGTGCGGCCGTCCTGCCGCACCGAAGGATGTTACAAGGACACCTGCTGCTCGCTTCCCACTGAGCCAGTGGCTGCGTTGGCGGCGGGGGATGGAGATCGACGAGGCGGCCCATCGACGGGTGCCACCTGAGCGACGTGGGCGGCGAGGGCGGCCAGACGCTCAACTCGAGCACGGTGAGCGTCCGCCATGGAGACGACAAGGCACCGGAGCAATGAGCGACGGAGAGGAAGCTACGGCGCACCCCTACCTGGCGCGTCAAATGTCGGGGTTGGGGTCCCGACAAACCCTTAAGGTTCGAACACTGGCACTACAAAAAAATACACTTCCGCGATGATACGTGTTTGTCACAGTAGGTCGCGTTTTTTGTCATGCATGTACATCCATGACAAATTTATGATAGAATCAAGATAGTCATACATGTGCTGTCGTAGAAGTGTTCCATGACATTACCAAAATTATCCTCACAGAAGTGTGCACTTCCATGACGATAAATCGCGTGTCACAGAAGTGCTTTCGTCAAGGGTGACCGACACGTGGCATCCACCGTAACGGGACGCTGTTAAGCTATCGGGTCGGGTTTTAGATCCGATAACCCGTTAACAGCCCCGGCCAATGGGGATTTTCCACGTGTAAAATCATCATTGGCTGGAGGAAACACGTGTCGGCTCATCGTTGGGTCAGATGTCATCCACTCATTGGACAGAAGGGGCCTATGATACGTCGACACGTGGCACAGCCCAACAGGCCCATTCCTGTGAAAAGGCCGGCCCGTTTGACTTGGTGAAAAGGTGGCGGGCCGGCCCATGGAAAGCCCGTTAACAGCCTGTTCGCATATAGCCCATTTACAATACGCTAACCCAAGGCCCATTACGCCCTATCCGAATTAGGCCCAGTAGCGTCATCTAGGCCATCCAATATGATTCTAGCCCATTTTCACTTCTGGCCCATGTATGGCCCATGACATCTTTCGGCCTATATGAGGCCCTATGTAACTCTTGGCCTATTAACGGCCCGTGGTGAAGCTGGCCCGCAATGAACAGTGTATCACTTTACACCCATTAACGGCCCTTGGTGAAACTGGCCCGTAATGAACAGTGTATCACTTTATACCCATTAACGGCTCGTTATTCCGTTGGGCCATTTCCAGCCCATGTTATCTTACGGCCTTCTCAGAGCCCATTTATTCTTGGGCTCATTTCCAGCATTCATTTACTTACGGCCCGTTACTGTCATTTTCTGCTTGTGGGCAAATTCAGCCCATGGTTACAGTCGGCCCGTTTATGGTCCGTTAATACGTTGGGCCATTTTCATAGCGTCATCAAATACGGCCTATTAACGATGGCCCATTTACGGCCATAATGTGGCCTGTTATTGGCCCATGTTTGGCCAATCGATCATACGTCCCGTATAAGGCCCATTGATGATACGGCCCGTAGAAGGCCCATTGTTTCTACGGCCCGTAGAAAGCCCATTGTTTCTATGGCACGTAGAAGTCCTATTGTTTCTACGGCCCGTAGAAGGCCCACTGTTTCTACGGCCCGTAGGAGGCCCAGTGTCTCTACAGTAAATATTAGCCCATGGTTATTGTGGCCTAGTTTTAAAAAATAGGTTATTGCAGCCACTAGCAAACCGCGGAAAAAGAACTGCACTGACTACAAGCAAACAAATAAACAAGACAACAAGGAAATAAATAAGCAAGCAACTTATGCTAGGCTATCACGGCTATTATACATATCACATCCACTGGCATCAAAGTTTGCCACCAGTGCAAATATAGGGAACAAAGCAGCATATACACACCGCAGCAAAACAAGTCCAGAACTGAAACCACTTCAGAGGAGTTCAAGAAACAATATCGTTGGTACCCATAATGCTGGCAAGATGCTTAGCAAGCTTATTAACTTTCTCTTGTTTGGCGCTTAAATCCTCCAGCGCTTGCTGTTGCACAAGAAAGGACTGGTGTTTATCAACCACAGTAACTTGCTGTTCAAGTTACTGGCCAGTACCGCTGGCACAAGCGCTTGTAGCTGGCCAGTACCGCTGTCCTGTTCAAGAATCCCCCTCCAATTCACATGGCTGATAAACAAGAAAAGAAATTGAACGTACAAACATTGTATGATAGACATATGTGGTAATTCACATATATGTTCTCTAACCAAACAGGACAGCATGACACAGTTTCACATATATGATGCCTAACTAAACAGGATAGCATGACACAGTTTTAGATATATGATGGATAACTTAACAGGATATAATGGCATAATTCAACATATGATGAGTACTTAAACAGGATGACATGACACAACTATATGATGTCTTTCTAAAATAGGTTGGGATGAGATAATTCACATACATGTTGTCTAAGTATACAGGATGGCATGATATAATTGACATAATTGATTCATATACTAAGAAGGTGGCACTCGCATTTATGATCTCTAAACTAAGCAGATAGGATTCAATATTGTGCATCTGATGTCTAAACTAAGCAATGCAAGACACCATATGCATCATATGAGAAATATAAACATTGCAACTTAGAGAATACACCTTAGGTGGGATATAGGACTGGTCATCTGTCTCTGAATCCTCCTCTGAGGAGCTCCCTGTAACCATCGAGATATATGCTTCAACAGGTACCATTGCCTGCTCTGAAGACCTTGTTTTCACTCCAGATTTTTCCATAACCGGCTCAAATGGCTGATACACATGAAGAGTAGTTCAATATACACAGATTGTCGAAAAATGGAATACGTAATGAAAAAAAAGATGGCATGAGATAATTCACATATATGATGCCTGGCTCCATGGTGGTGCATAATTCACAGATATGATAACTGGCTGAAAAACATGGCATTGCGTAATTCACATATCTGATATAGAAAGCAAACAGGAGGCATTCACACAAAGCATGTCTAATCTAAGCAAATGGCATGGCAATGCAAGACACCATATGCATGATATGAGCAATATAACCCAGCCAAGTTAGAGCATGCACCTCGGGGGGGGGGGGATATGACTAGTTATCTCTCTCTGAATCCTCCTCTGAGGAGCTATCTGTAACCAGCAAGAAATCTGCATCGACAGGTAGCACTGACTGCTCAGAAGACCATGTTTTCACTACAGATTTTCCCATGACCGACTCAAATGGCTGATGCATAGGAAGAGTAGATGAATGTATACACATTGTTGACAAATGGAATACATTATGGAAAAAATATGGCACGATACAATTCACATATACGATGACTGGCTAAAAAGGATGGCATTACATGATTCACGTATATGATGCCTGGCTAAAGAAGATGGCATTGCATAATTCCCATATACTCCCTCCGTTCCTAAATATTTATCTTTTTAGAGACTTCAAATGGACTACCACATACGGATGTATATGGACACATTTTAGAGTGTAGATTCACTCATTTTGTTCCGTATGTAGTCACTTGTTGAAATCTCTAAAAAGACAAATATTTAGCAATGATGGGACTATGATATAGAAAACAAACAGGTGGCATTCACATAATGCAAATCTAAACTAAGCTGATGACATATAAGATGTATAATGTAAGCAATGCAAGGCGCCATATGCATGATATGACCAACATCAGCATGCCAGGTTAGAGCAAACACCTCAGGTGGTAAACAGGCGCGGTCAGCTCCTTCTGAACCTCCATCTGAACAGTTATCTTCCTCTAGAATACAATCTGGAAATGCAGGAGGGGGGCACTTCGCCCACCATGGAGCGGCGTCTGCATGACATTATATTCGCACGCAACAGTCTTCTCTTTTTCTCTACATGTTCAGTACGATTGTGTACAATATCTGACATGCATAATAAAAAATAGTTAGATTTTGTAAGGCCTAAGGGGTGCATGCAAAAATCAAGACTGATGGTAGCAAACGAGTGGATGGATCCAAAACTAATGATAGCAGGTAGATTATAGCTTCAGTTTAAAAAGATAGACAATGGATCATCTATTATTTGTTGCCCACCCAACATGAACCACATAGAAGACCCAGATGAACCAGATAGTAGACCCATGGGCAATTCAAAACTCAAGATTGAACGATAAAGTAGCAGGTAATAATAACCGATGTATAACGTAAGCAAACACGAAAGACTGCGACCTCTCTTCCGGAACTGTGTAGTCCTCAGGTTCATCTGCTCAAGTCAATGATGGTAATGCAGTTGGCGTGGCTGCTAGCAACGGGGAAGATGATCTGAGGCAGCGAAAGGAAGTCTGCAGGGGGGATCTCTGCTGCAGTGAACGCTTTTGTCGATGGTGCACCTCAGGTGGGGTGGATGACGGCACGGCAGGAGCAGGACATAACACACAGAGTTTTCTTTGACGCCTATCCGAAAATGAAGGAAATCTGTAAGGGCTCCTTAGAATTGGAGGATTCTATAAACGCAAGGGGACAGGAAAAACACAGGAATAGGATAGGAATGCACGTGCAAAATAGAGCATTTGGAAACATAGGATTTCAGTCAACCTGGGTGTTTGGCTCACATGAATTGGAAGAACAGAGTCATGGAGAAACAAAGTGATCCGACGAGTGTACAACCTCTTTGGCATAGCCTTGTGGACCTCAGCATCATTGGGTTGGACGTGGAGGATGGTGATGATGCTGGTGTGACTGTTAGAGGCGGGGAAGAAGATCCGAGGCCTCTGGAAATGGTGCCGAGGGTACTGCTCCATTGTGATGGACGGTTCCGTCGTTGGGGCAGCTCCGCTAAGGTGTACGGCGACGAGGCTGAAGCATGACAAGACATACAACGTTAATCTGAAGTGGGAGCCTAATATCATCTGCAATAGATGATGTAAAATAAATCACTAATAAGTGCTAGATGTAAAACGCATCAGCCGCGCCACGGCTGATCCGACAGATGCTGTAAGTATTGTTCACTCTGAACTTAACTGAAGAAAATGAACTTCACAGTCGAAACTGAATTTTACTATCGAAACTGATTGAACTAGTAACAGAGCATTGCAATAGATGTTTAGGGCGTTCGAGCACTAGTAGCAGAGAAGCAGTGATCTAAATCAGCAGACACTCGAGCGGGGAACGCACTAGCAGAGAGCAAGTCGTGCAGTAGCACCACGAGCGAGTGATAAAGCAGCAACTCCTGTAGCTGTCGGAGGTCGTGCAGCACCAGCAGCAGCGCAAGCGAGAGCACGAGTAGAGCAGCAGCACGAATGAAAGCAGGAGCAGTGCAGCAGCGCGACCGACAACAAGAACAAAGCCGCAGCACGAGCGAGAACTGGAGCAGCTGCAGCTAGTGCCATTGTGGAAGTCGCCGCCGAGGAAGCAACGACATGGGGGAGAGACGCCGTGGATGATGTGGCCGGCGACGACGCCGTCAATGGAGACACGCCATGTCTGCTCGGTATCGAGCACCGGCAGCCCCGTGAGATCGAATAAAAGATAAAATGCAGCGGTGAGTGCAGAACCTCCTTGGTGGCGCCGAGTTGGCCTCGGCTTCATCGGAGGAATTGGTGAGGGTGTTTCGGTTCCGGTGGGGCAGGTCAAGAAGGCGATGTTGGGATTAAGGTGGCGCGATAGATGAGGCGAATGTCTGGGCAACTTCTTGGAGGTGGAGGACGGGGCGGCTGATCCGGCGGGACGACGAGATCGACAACGGATCCTCATCCCTTGTGGTGGACGACGTAGTCGGGGACGAGTCTCCGGCTGGGCGGCGATTGGGAGGCCGATGGAGGAGCGTGGGGTTTTGCGGGTTTTGGCGGCCTCGGTGTATGAATGGGGGGGCGAAGGCGAAGGGCTGAGCCAAGCTTAGGAACGCACTTGTCCGAAATGTAGGGTAAGTTACCAGCGTACCCCCACCGATTTTGACACCGCGACGTGGAACTTCATTTCCGGTTGAGGGGTAGAAGGGGGATTTCGCGTGTCTGGGCTGCGGGAGCGATTTAGGATGAGGAGGGACTTCTCGTGCACGTCCAAATTCCGGGATAACAAGGCGCAGCATGGGTTGAAGAAGCGGGAGTTTCATAGCAGGTGAGATAAAAGATACTCGAGGTTGAAAATTTCGGGATAACAAGGTGCGGATTCCTTGTTCGGCAGAACAAACTTAACGTGTAAAAAAAAACAATTCATACAAGACACAAGAGAGTCATGTCCCCTTTTACTATATTGCTATAGATGCCATTGAAAAAACTACAAGAAAAATGTTAACAGAATTGGGAGAACAAGATTACCCTGCACAGTACCAAATCGATTCGCACTTCCCTCAACAACAAAAAAAAATCATTTTCCACCAAAGAAAGAGTAATGTCCCTTTTTATATGATTACAGATGCCATGATCTCGAATTTCAATTTTTGAATCCACGTTATGTTGAATTCGAATATATCGTTAGGTGACCTTGCGGTTTATAATTGATGTAGTCGTACATTTTGATCTTCCATCATATATGAACATTTTACTCCACCATGTGAACATATATATTTTCATCTACCATATGGACTAAATTTGAATCAATTTTCCTTACTTGAATACGATTGTTGTCAAGTTATACAATAATTTAAATATTATCTTGATAACAAAAAACATACATATAGCAGTAATCATATTTCACTATGAACTACATGTATCATACGCTCTCCAATTCAAATATTTGTATCATAGTACATTATTGGTCTAGGTAGCGAGATGTTTGGGATAATCTAAACCCTGTTTTCATACATATAATTTTTGGCTAAGTTGGGACAAGTTTTTGTATAAGCCTCTTGCAAAACAAGAGATTCTCTCAACAAGCCTCGTGGTTCCGAGAGGGAACGTGTCACCTTTGTGTGCGAAACAATATACATTGCCTCCCCCTGATTTTATTTACAGAGGCAATATAGAACTATATGAGTGCCCTGTTAAATTTTGGAATTATTTCAGGTTCATTTGGCCTTTTTATACATTAATTGAGTTTCTGGACTTTTAATGTGCATAATCTAAATATGAATTGCATGCACATGCTTGGGTGCACCAAAGTCGGTTGAAAAATCACATGTGTGTCCCTGGTTGAATTTCTAGGTCCCATGGAAGAAATGAGAATGAAATTCAAACATCTGGGCGTCATGACTCGGCCGAGAACATCGAGAAACTTTGATTTTAAATTCATGTAAATCAAACTCGCCTGGAAATCATGAAACTTGGCATGGTGCCATGTCATGGCACAAAATGTTGTGGTAAAAAATTGGGCTATTTGGAAGCTCGTGGTTCTAAGAGGGAACGTGCCAACTTTGAGTGTGAAACGATATACGCTGCCCCCCTTGAGTTTCTTAACAAAGGCAACATAGAACTACATTAGTGCGCTGTTAAATTTTGGAATTATTCCGGGTTCGTTTGTCGTTTTTATACATTAATTGAGTTTCTGGTCATTTAATGTGCAAAAGTCAAATTTGAACTACAAGCACATGCTCTCGTGCACGAAAGTTGGTTGAAAAATCACATTTGTGTCCTTGGGTGAATTTCTAGGTCCCATGCAAGAAATGAGAATAAAATTAAAACATCTGGGCATCGTGGCTCAGCCGAGAACATTGAGAAACTTGGTTTTAAAATTCTTGTAAATCCAAAACACGTCTGAAAATCATGAAACTTGGCATGGATGTCATGTCATGGTACTACCATGTTGTGGTAAAAAAATTGGCCGAATAGGAACATATTTTGGTATAAGCTTTTGCAAACCGAAGCTTCTCTCAAGAAGGCTCGTGGTTTTGAGAGGGAACGTGCCACCTTTGAGCTTATTTACAAAGGCAACATAGAACTACATGAGTGCCCTGTTAAATTTTGGAATTATTCCGGCTTCGTTTGGCCTTATTTACACATTAATTGAGTTTTTGGTCATTTAATGTGCATAATTCAAATTTGAACTACAAGCACAGGCTCCCGTGCACCAAAGTTGGTTGAAAAATCAGATTTATGTCCTCGGGGGAATTTCTACTCCCTCCTTCCATCTATATAGGTCCTAATGCGTTTTTCGAGGCTAACTTTGACCAAACGTTAGAGCAATAATATATGACATGCAACTTACACAAAGCATACATTCAATTTTGTATGTCAAAGGAGCTTCCAATAATATAATTTTCATAGTATACATCTCATGTGCTATTAATCTTGTCAATAGTCAAAGGCTGTCTTGAAAAACACATTAGGCCCTATATAGATGGAAGGAGGTAGTAGGTCCCATGCAAAAAATGAGAATAAAATTCAAACATCTGGGCATCGTGGCTCGGTCGAGAACATTGAGAAACTTGGTTTTAAAATCATGAAACTTGGCATGGTGTCATGTCATGGTAGTACCATGCCGTGGTAAAAAAAATTGGCTGAATAGGAACAAATTTTGGTATAAGCTTCTTGCAAATCATAGCTTCTCTCAAGAAGGCTCGTGGTTCTGGGAGGGAACGTGTCACCTTTGTGTGCATAATTCAAATTTGAAATACAAGCACATGTTCCAGTGCAGCAAAGTTGGTTGACAAATCACATGTGTGTCCTCGAGTAAATTTCTAGGTTCCATGCAAGAAATGGGAATGAAATTCAAAATTCTGGGCGTCGTGGCTGGGTTGGAAACATTGAGAAACTTAGTTTTTTAATTCCTGTAAATCCAAAACACGCATGAAAATAATGAAACTTGGCTTGGTGCCATGACATGGCACCAACATGCTGTGGTAAATTTGTAGTCCGATTTGCGAAGGCGCACACATTAATAATCAACAAAGTCATTTTGGAACAAGTGCTGTCATGTTACAATCGGAAACACAAATATTATTGAAACTGTGGGCGTTCTACTTACTAGTACCATTTACGTGCCGCCACGCGTCCCCATTTTCTATTAGCTAGGAGGCGCCGTGCAGGGTAGCCATTTGAGTACGAGAGGCGTGCATCAGACCCCTGCGCGTGCTTATCGGGAGGAGAGCCCTTTGACCTCCATCTGCCATCCAGCTCTCTCCCAAGGTCTCCATTAATGGCGCCCGAGCCTCTGTTTAATGGCATGGCTATGTCTCACTCGACTGAGATTTAAGAGAGAAAAAAGAAAATCTGAAAGCACGGATCTTGATGTAAGATCCGACGGACCTATATAGCATCTACTGCGACTTATAGCAAGACTGATGAATATATAAGGACGATTAAATATTTTTTATCAAAGAAGGGCTTGCCCCTTTCGATTTTCATTACTGAAAACCACCACTATTCACAAGAAGTTCAGCACAACTCCAGCCTAACACGAAGGACTAAAAGCTACCAGATTGAAATCGCAACATCCCAAGAGGCCAACAAAGGACAAACATCCGTGCTAGAACCCAACATTTCACAACTGACGACACAACCCACATCCTAAAACGATTATTACATCAAAATAAACCAGGAAACTAGTCTCCGCGGTGAGCGGCGATGATCTCTTTCGTTTCCTCAAGACGCTGCTTGACAACATCCACGGATTCCTCCACCAGCCTTTTGGCGCTCATTGCGGAGCATGTCATTCTCGTCCATAAGTTTCTTCAACAAGGCACTGGTCTCCTCCTGCAAGTCTGCACTTCGGACGATCTTCTCCCTCAGCAGGTCCCGCTCGGCCCGGAGCCTCTCATTGCCCTCCCTTAGTTGCCGGATGACGCAGGTAGCCTGTTCAAACGAGGCTATCATGTTGTCCTACAACCTCGCCGAGATGGAGATCTGATCCATCTGGCTATGGACGATCGCATGCATGCGCCTTAACAGTCGTCGCCTGCCCGTGAGAAATTTTCCCAGTCCGCCGTGGTGCGGCAGGACATCTCTGCTGCATTCGTGGCGCGGTGGGACTTCTCTGCTGCTTCCGCGGCGCGGCCGGACCAGTCTGCTGCATCGACGGTGCGGCAGGACCTCCGTGCTACTTCAGCAGCGCGGCGGGACCTCTGTGCTGCTACTTCTGCGCGGCGGGACATGTCGGCTGCTCTCGCAGCGAGGCGGGACATCTCTCGTGCTTCCGCTTCCATGCTCGCCTCTCCCTGGTGGCAATCTCTCAACCCAGAACTCACGCTGGCCATGGCAGACGCAAGGGAAGGATGTTGAATGACTTGTTTGTTTTTGTGGATGAGGAGTTGAGGAGGAATGTGCAGTCATCTTGGCATACTAGTATTTATAACTGAGCACTAATACGCTCCTAAGTGGGAAACCGTTTAGGTTGTGATCGGTGTGAACAGGTTTGCAATTCAATATAGTGTGTAGTAATTTGGAATGTGACGAGATGCAAGCTCAAAATTTATTAACGGTTCTAGTTTCGAAGTGCGGCACTATTCCCGGATGGAGTACTTCTTTTTCTACTCCATCCTTTCTGGTTTTATAGGGCTTATCTCAAAATTCTAGTATTTTCCATTTTATAAGGCTCAATTTGGTTGTCCCCAACACATGTTCAGATTCGAAGGTGCATTAAATCATTGCATGCAAGTATTAAGAGAAAATTGACCAATGCATGTACTTTATGCATGCATGCATTGCAATTAATGCATTAAACCTATCTCTCGAGACTTCTCGCACGCACCATCGTGCCACCCACAAAAACTTGTACTCTGAGTTTAGTAGTACGTTATACAGGAAGAGAAGAGGTGCACGCACGCACTCGTCCTCTCACACACGTGTCTGTTTTTTCTCGAAAAGGAGGATGATGACCCCCGGCCTCTGCATCTGGGAGTCACACACGCAAATTATTGAAATATATCGAGTGCAGTGCTTTGATGTGTCGCGTCAAGTCCTACATCAACGAGAAGTTTGATTATCCTCTCCCTCGCAGACTTAACTGCACCTGCCTTTGGCTGTATGACAGGTTGGCCACACACCTATAGGGCCCACCTGTCTTACACACAAAGGCAGGAGCGTCCCTCCCTCGCCCATGAGCGTGGTGGCTGGCAAGACTAGGAGAAGCTTTCGCTACACGCTCTCCCTCCCGCACGCGGTGGACATGCAGCAGTTCAATCGGTGTCCGATGGCCAGAAGCGTACTGTAGTACTCCTCCAGTGCAGTAGTATTCCATCATTGTTTGACTTCCCAAAGAGGCGAAGAGCCAAGCGCAGCCCGGACGCTCGTGTGGCTGTTTCATGTGTATAGTAGTCTAGGATAGCGTGTACCGTGCCTGTAAGCTTAAAATCATTGGAGTCGGCTCCATGCTATGTGGCCGTCTCGAAGTTTTAAAAAAAATTAAAATAGTCTTCTAGCCCTACCTGAAAACTGCCGCGCGTACTGCCCGGGAAAAGCCCCGCCCTCAACTTTTAACTACGCGAAAATAGTTCGAGCTTGTTCGTTCTATATAAATACAGTACTTACTGTATGTTTATTCACCCGTGGGGTAGTTCAATGAATGGAGGGGCGGGGAGCACAAGTGAACAATATTGTTGTACTACTAGTAGTAAGTAGGAGTTGTAAAGTAGTCACCTTAAATAGAGAGTTTCTTTTCTTTAGTGCCACATACACAAATTGAAACACTTGTTGTGGAGAGAAAAAAGATAACACTCCACTATATATGGACGCAGGGGCCTGAGCGCTTGCTTTACTAGGGTTGCTCTCTTCATTCTCTCATCCTCTCCAGATATAAACTAGACAGAGGTAGCGACATTTTCTCTCTGCTCACCGCTGGTCACAGATCCAACCGGATCCCTTCGGCCGGTGTGTGTAGAGGACTAAAAGGTGCGTCATTCACGCGGTCATCACTGCCGAGGGAGGAAACCCACAGCTGCCGGAGGGCCCCGATCCTCTGCTCGTGCCGTTCTCTCCGACACATGGCCGACTCGGGAGGTCCTCCGACCCTTCTTCCTCCCTGTCGTATTGTCCGCAGATCCGACCTGCCGCCGCCGACATCCCGGCGACCCTCAGGTATAAGTTCTTCGAAAGCGGCCTTGCTCTACTGCCTCAGCTCCCCACGTGTCTGCATGTGCATCTTTTTCTACTCCCATCAGCTCTTCCAAAGCCACCTAAATTTTTAGTATTATTAGAGGTAAAGCTACTTCATGCATTCGAATCTAGGGATTTGTTCAAACAACAAAGAAAGGGGGAAAGTTGTAGCATGAATCTAGGACTTGATTCAAAGATGAAATAATATGGTGAAAGTAGTAGAGACCGGATACCCAACCGGTCTCTTGGTTGAAAAGGGAAATAATGGGAAAACGCAGTACAAACTGGATAAGGAACAGATCTATTATTGGTTGAAAAAAGGATAGAAAGTGGCGGCTGGTGGACAAGTCAATAGAGTATGTCCAGGATTAGATTTGCTGCCATCACATAGTAAAAGATCTCTAGGATTAGATTTGCTGCCCTCACATAGTAAAAGGTCTCAGGATTATATTTGCTGCCCTCACATAGTAAAAGGTCTCCAAGATTAGATTTGCTGCCCTCACATAGTACAATGGCACTCCTGCTGTTTTCCCCAGTATGATAAGTAAGTTGCTCCTTTACGCCGCTGAGTGTCCTGGTGTCCCCATGGTCCCATGCCCTTAAACCAACTCTTTAGTTGTTGTTGATTTACTGTGTCTGGTAAATAAGCAATGCCACCATTAAAGTAATCCCATATTTTAGTAATCTCATTGTTGATCGTAATGCTTCTGGTAACATGAAGCATTGCTGACGTTTTAAAATTTCTACTGTCCTTGCGTGATTGCCATGAACATAATTAATATGCTTCTTTTCATTTTGTATATGTTCCGTATATTCTTATTGAATAGCAACTGTTTACCTCCTATCTTTTTGTGCAGATAGGGATATCCAATTCACCTTGTTGCTATTGTGACCTTTTGGTGAACTGCACAGAACACTTTTTTTTGGAATGAGTGTCTTGTGCAGTTCAACTAAAATGTCACGTGGGCAACATCTCTCAATTTTGGTGGAACTGCACAAAATGGTGATTGGAGTTTCCAAAATCTCCGTCAAGTTCTGCTGGTAATCTCGTGCAACATTTTATTAGCCTTTGCAAGATGGAGCCTGATACGTCTCCAATGTATCTATAATTTGTGATTGCTCCATGCTATATTATATATCGTTTTGGACTATATTGGGCTTTATTTTCCACTTTTATATTATTTTTGGGACTAACCTATTAACCGGAGGCCCAACCCAGAATTGTTGTTTTTTGCCTATTTCCGTGTTTCGAAGAAACGGAATATCAAACGGAATCCAAACGGAATAAAACCTTCGAGAACGTGATTTTCTCACCGAACGTGATCCAGGAGACTTGGACCCTACTCCAAGGAGTCAAAGAGGCGGTCACGAGGGTGGGGGGCGCGCCCCCTGCCTCGTGGGCCCCTCGATGCCCCACCGACGTACTCCTTCCTCCTATATATAACTACGTACCCACAAACGAACAGATAAGTAGCCAAAAACCTAATTCCACCGCCGCAACTTTATGTATCCACGAGATCCCATCTTGGGGCCTGTTCCGGAGCTCCGCCGGAGAGGGCCGTCATCACGGAGGGCTTCTACATCATCATAGCCTCTCCGATGAAATGTGAGTAGTTTACCTCAGGCCTTCGGGTCCATAGTTAGTAGCTAGATGGCTTCTTCTCTCTTTTTGGATCTCAATACGAAGTTCTCCCCCTCTCTTGTGTAGATCTATTCGATGTAATCTTCTTTTTGCTGTGTGTTTGTTGAGACCGATGAATTGTGGGTTTATGATCAAGTCTATATATGAATAATATTTGAATCTTCTCTGAATTCTTTTATGTACGATTGGTTATCTTTGCCAGTCTCTTCGAATTATCCGTTTGGTTTGGCCAACTAGATTGGTAGTTCTTGCCAAGGGAGAAGTGCTTAGCTATGGGTTTGATCTTGCGGTGTCCTTTCCCAGTGACAGAAGGGGCAGCAAGGCACGTATTGCATCGTTGCCATCGAGGATAACAAGATGGGGTTTATTTCATATTGCATGAATTTATGTCTCTACATCATCTCATCTTGCTTAAGGCGTTACTCTGTTTTTAACTTAATACTCTAGATGCATGCTGGATAGCGGTCGATGAGTGGAGTAATAGTAGTAGATGCAGATTCGTTTCGGTCTACTTTGTCACGGACGTGATGCCTATATACATGATCATGCCTAGATATTCTCATAACTATGCTCAATTCTATCAATTTCTCAACAGTAATTTGTTCACCCACCGTAGAATACTTATGCTCTTGAGAGAAGCCACTAGTGAAACCTATGGCCCCCGGGTCTATTCTCATCATATCAATCTCCATCACTTTAATCTTGTTTTGCTTTTTTACTTTGCTTTTACTTTTTACTTTGCATCTCTATACCAAAAATACCAAAAATATTATATCTATCAGATCTCACTCTTGTAAGTGACCGTGAAGGGATTGACAACCCCTAATCGCATTGGTTGCGAGTAGCTATCATTTTGTGCAGGTACGAGGGACTTGAGTGTGGCCTCCTACTGGATTGATACCTTGGTTCTCAAAAACTGAGGGAAATACTTACACTACTCTGCTGCATCATCCCTTCCTCTTCGGGGAAAACCAACGCAAGCTCAAGATGTAGCAGAGCCATCACTGTCACCACAATGGCACTTTATTTTAGTGGAACTACACAAAAGGATCAGAAAATTATAGTTGCACCTTACATGAGCCGGACAACAAACCTTAATGTTCCTCAATTTTAGTCCAACTACTAAAGAAGAACCTGCCAGCTCACAAGAGCAAGTACTTCTTGCTAGCTGAATGATGCAATCTTTGGTTCATTTCAGGTGAACTGCAGAAAAAGGCGCATGAATTGAATCATGGAACTCTAGGCAGACCTCATCCAAGTAGAGCTGGAGGTTGAGTTCAAGGAGGCCGCTATTAAAGCGAAATCATGTTCTCCTGTCTCCTTGTTTTTGCTGTGCAAACATGTTGTGCAAACAGGAATACTCAACTACAGATGTTGTGACGTTCAAGAGCATTCGCCAGGTTCTTCGATTGTATGACATGGCTAGCCAAGATGGATTTAATCCCGATATTCTCTTTATCAAAAGGCTCTAATGGGTTGGTTCTGAATCTTGCAAGCTGGGAATCAGTGAGATGTGTAGGCATCTTTGTTGTACTTATTATTTGGATCTTATTTGTTGGTTCTAAATCTTCCAAGTTGGGAATCAATGAGATGTGTAGGCATCTTTGTTGTACTTATTATTTGGATCTTATTTGTTGGTTCTGAATCTTGCAAGCTGGGAAAGACGGCATGATGATGCAGAGGACAACAACCATAACAAACAGTTCAAACTAGGTAGTATTATCTTTGTGAAAGTGCGACAAATGTGCTGATCGTGTGCGTCCTAAGAATAATAATTCTAATTGTTGTGCATGTTGATCCTGTGGTACTGATAGAACGAGCGAATGCATTGCTTCTTTTAAGTACAAATTTCTATTAAAGCTAATTAAATTTAAGTAAAGTGACCACTAACTCCTGTTATTACAGTACCAATACAGACCCGCTCGTGAACCGACGTGTGGCCGAGGGTGCATCTTCTGTCGGGCATGCAGTGGACGAGGGAGGGGTAGTAACTGTTGTCGCCTGTATACACTCAGCTTACTGTTGAATCCAGTTCCCCAAGAGCTGAAAAACGAACTGCTGCCGCCGCCTACACACTCGTTCACTAGAAGAGACTCCAATGGCGATCCGAGGGGTGAGCCTGCTGGATATGGACTTCAGCAAGGAGTTCCCCTTTGAGTTCGCCATTCAGTCCTATGGCTGCACCAAGTTGACTATGATGTACACCAACAATACGGACTCGGTGAAGCTCTGCCTCGCCTCAGTCCTATGGCTGCACCTGGTTCTGGAGCATTCGCCCGTTTCATCGGCAGCGCCGACTGCACCTTTTCTACGGTGAAGAAAAGGAAGAACACGATGATTCGGCCATCTGGTGCAATAACCTTCTCGACATCCAGAAGCAATACAAGATCATCAGCAACGGGCAGGAGAAGGACTCCGTGGTTGACCTTGTTGAGACCATCATCGACCCCTGATACGCCAACATGAAAGAAGATGACCTAAACACATGGGACGTACCTCTGAATCTAGCTACATAACCTACGCGGCCAAGGACGCATACGCATGCTACATGTACAGGCAGATCTTGGACATGAGGGCGAGTCTGCTTCCCGTAACCGACGAGTACACGGACAGCCGCAGCGTCATGATGAAGCGTGCCAGGAAGGTCTAGATGTTGTACTTTATCTGTTTATAAGCACCTTTATCATCTGAGTGTTTCATGCATTAGCCTATGTGTCATAATTATCTGTTTTGTCCGAAATATTTCTTTTAAGAACCCATTAACCTGAGATCTTTTTTAGTGGTTATTTGCTTATGTATCTAAACTAGTTCACTTGTCCATAAAAAAACTAGTTCACTCAGATGCCGTGCTTTGAATCTCCTTCCTCCCAACATATCCCCCTCCTCAGGTGGACCCACCAGGTCTCTGAATTTTCTCCCACTTTCTTTTTCGATGTAAACTGAGTTTTCTCCTAGTACTTTCCCCTAGAACCAAGTTAACTGTCCCACATCTAGCCTAAAAAATAATAATAACCCATGTACTATTAACTCATCAAATTAAAATGATATTTTATTTCGTAAGTTGAAAGTTCTTACAAAATAATAATAATTGTTTATATATAACTTGGCAAGTTAACTCCTAGTGATTGCGTACATAAGCTTGCAAAGATTTTACTGACGTGCAGTCATGTGTTTATGTTTTTATAACATTTCTCCGGCTAGCCCAACATGATATTTTCACCCAGCCCAGCAAGTCCATGGATTTCGAGAAGAATGCAAATTGGATTTAAACGGGCTGCATAGATGCTACATCATTGTTTCACCCATCCCACCAAATGGACTAAAAAACAGATGGACTGACCGGCCGGCTGTGCTTGTTTGAACCTGTTAATGGATGAATTGGCCGTAGCTCAGTGCTAGACTTTTGTTAAGCATCTTGAATGCATCCCTGCCATGTATTTTGTTGCCATGTTTGGGTGCTGTAGCATGTTCATCTCATTGCATTTAGATGGCTACTTGCTGTAAATCGCAGACCGGTGTCATATTTGAATCGCTTGCCATTTCCAAACCGTAACTCCGATTCCGGTGATCTTTATATCGTTTTCAAGCGATTTCATCTAATCTTTCCAGTGGAATACTTGGTTTTCTAAGTTGAGGCCAGGGTCATGCATTCTTTGTCAAATCTTGCATATGCATCCCGCATCGCATCCCGCATAGCATATCATCATTGCACCATATTGTTTGATCCTTGCACGTGGTTGATTGTGTCCTTGTTGTTTGTTTGTCTTGTTCGGGTAGAGCCGGGAGATGAGTTCGCTAACGAGGAGCCCATTGAGTTTGCTTTCGAGGATCCAGTCAACTCTGACAACTTTGCAGGCAAGATGATCATACCCTCGAAATCACTACTATCTTTGCTTTGCTAGATGCTCGCTCTTTTGCTATGCCAATGCTACGATGCCTACCACTTGCTTTCAAGCCTCCCAAATTGCCATGTTCAGCCTCTAATCCACCATGTCCTATCAAACCATTGATTGGCTATGTTACCGCTTTGCTCGGCCCCTCTTATAGCGTTGCTAGTTGCAGGTGAAGATTGGAGACCGTTCCTTGTTGGAACATTTATTTACTTGTTGGGATATCATTATATTGCCATGTTATCTTAATGCATCTATATACTTGGTAGAGGGTGGAAGGCTCGGCCTCTCGCCTAGTGTTCTGTTCCACTCTTGCCGCCCTAGTTTCCGTCATATCGGTGTTATGTTCCCGGATCTTGCGTTCCTTACGCGGTTGGGTTATAATGGGAACCCCTTGATAGTTCGTCTTGATTAAAGCTTTTCCAGCAATGCCCAACCTTGGTTTTACCATTTGCCACCTAGCCTCTTTTTCCCTTGGGTTTCCGGAGCCCGAGGGTCATCTTATTTTAAACCCCCCCGGGCCAGTGCTCCTCTGAGTGTTGGTCCGAACCGGGCAGCCTGCGGGGCCACCTCGGGGAAACTCGATGGTTGGTTTTACTCGTAGCTTGACCTATCTGAGTGTGCCCTAAGAACAAGATATGTGCAGCTCCTATCGGGATTTGTCGGCACATTCGGGCGGTGTTGCTGGTCTTGTTTTAACCTGTCGAAGTGTCTTGAAGAACCGAGATACCGAGTCTGATCGGAACGTCTCGGGAGGAGGTCTATTCCTTCGTTGACCGTGAGAGCTTGTCATGGGCTAAGTTGGAACTCCCCTACAGGGATTTGAACTTCCGAAAGCCATGCCACGGTTATGGGCAGATGGGAATTTGTTAATGTCCGGTTGTAGATAACTTACACTTTATCTTAATTTAAATGAATCAACTGTGTGAGTTACCGTGATGGCCTCTTCTCGGCAGAGTCCGGGAAGTGGACACGGTGTTGGAGTAATATTTGCCGCAGGATTTCCCTCTTTAGTTATGCGTTCGCGCTTTGCCTTCTCTTCTCGCTCTCTTTTGCGAATAGGATAGCCACCATATATGCTAGTCGCTTGCTGCAGCTCCACATATATTTACTTTGCGTTACCTATTAAGCTTAAATAGTCTTGATCGCGAGGGTGCGAGATTGCTGAGTCCCTGTGGCTCATAGATTACTATTACACCAGATGCAGGGCCAGATGATACAGCTCCAGATGGCACGCTTGAGCTCAAGTGGGAGTTCGACGAGGACTCTCAGCGTTACTATGTTTCTTTTCCTGATGATCAGTAGTGGAGCCCAGTTGGGGTCGATCGGGGACCTTTGTCGCATTTGGGGTTCTTCTTTTATTTTGGTTCCGTAGTCGGACCTTGATTGTATCTGTATGATGTAATGCTTTATTCATGTAATTGTGTGAAGTGGCGATTGTAAGCCAACTATGTATCTCTTTCCCTTATGTATTACATGGGTTGTGTGAAGATTACCTCACTTGTGATATTGCTTTCAATGCGGTTATGCCTCTAAGTCGTGCTTCGACACGTGGGAGATATAGCCGCATCGAGGGCGTTACATGGATTGACTCTTGGGCTGATGATGAAAAATACAAGGGAAGAACGGCCTCCTGAGGTTGAGGCGTTCTTGGGCTCGGTGAGCTTGTGTGTCACCTCTCTCTCTTCCCCCTTCACTATGGTGGCTAGTCCTATTTATAGAGGCCCTGGTCCTGTTCCCAAATATCGAGCGGGAAGGGAGCCAACAATGGCAGGCTAATTTGAAGGGGGACAGCTAGTGCAAGCTATCCTAACAAAGGTAGTCTTCGCCTGCACAAAGTTCTGGTGGTGACGCTGTTCCAGGCTCCACGATGACCTCCATTTTGCAGTCCTTGGTCTTGGTCTCGTTGCACCTAAATGGCAACCTTTTCCTGATGCCTCGGTACTCCGCGGCTCCGCTTGCCCCCTTTGCACCAAAGAGGAAACAAGGACGGTGTGCACGCTGGCGCCCGCCTGGTGTCGATCGTCACGGCTCACGTCACGAAAGCCTCGTGAGGTTCACCCCGCCTTGATATCTCCGGTCCTCGTGAACCTGCCCAGCTAGGCCACTCCAGAGGAGATCTTGCATCGTCCGCCTCACGAGGCTTGGCCCCTCGCTAGGGTCTTGAGTGCTTTGCTGGTGAAGATGGGCCGTACGGCCTTCTAGCTCAGCCACGCCGTGGGCTGCAGGCAGGCAAGTCTGGGGACCCCCGTTCCGAGAACGCCGACACTATGCAAGGCTGATACGTCTCCGTTGTATCTACTTTTCCAAACACTTTTTCCCTTGTTTTGGACTCTAACTTGCATGATTTAAGTGGAACTAACCCGGGCAAAATTGCCATGGTGTTATTTATGTGCAGAAACAAAAGTTCTCGGAATGACCTGAAACTCCACGGAGATTATTTTTGGAAATAATAAAGAATACTGGCAAAAGAATCAAGGACAGGGGACCCACACCCTAGCCACGAGGGTGGGGGGCGCGCCCCCTGCCTCGTTGGCCCCCTGGAGCTCCACCGACCTCAACTCCAACTCCATATATTCGTGTTCGGGGAGAAAAAAATCAGGAAGAAGGATTCATCACGTTTTACGATATGGAGCCGCCGCTAAGCCCTAAACTCTCTCGGGAGGGCTGATCTGGAGTCTGTTCGGGGCTCCGGAGAGGGGAATCTGTCGCCATCATCATCATCAACCATCCTCCATCACCAATTTCATGATGCTCACCGCCGTGCGTGAGTAATTCCATCATAGGCTTGTTGGATGGTGATGGGTTTGATGAGATTTATCATGTAATCAAGTTAGTTTTGTTAGGGTTTGATCCCTAGTATCTACTATTTTCTGAGATTGATGTTGCTATGACTTTGCTATGATTAATGCTTGTCACTAGGGCCCAAGTGCCATGATTTCAGATCTGAACCTATTATGTTTTCATGAATATATGTGAGTTCTTGATCCTATCTTGCAAGTCTATAGTCACCTACTATGTGTTATGATCCGGCAACCCCGAAGTGACAATAATCGGGACCACTCCCGGTGATGACCATAGTTTGAGGAGTTCATGTATTCACCATGTGTTAATGCTTTGGTCCGGTACTCTATTAAAAGGAGGCCTTAATATCCCTTAGTTTCTGCTATGGACCCCGCTGCCACGGGAGGGTAGGACAAAAGATGTCATGCAAGTTCTATTCCATAAGCACGTATGACTATATTCGGAATACATGCCTACATTACATTGATGAATTGGAGCTAGTTCTGTGTCACCCTATGTTATGACTGTTACATGATGAACCACATCCAGAATAATTCTCCTTCACCGATCCAATGCCTACGAGCTTTCCATATATTGTTCTTCGCTTATTTACTTTTTCGTTGCTATTGTTATCATCACTATAAAACACCAAAAATATTACTTTTGCTACCGTTAACTTTTGCCACCATTACCACTACTATCATATTACTTTGCTACTAAATACCTTGTTGCAGATATTAAGTTATCCAGGTGTGGTTGAATTGACAACTTAGCTGCTAATACTTGAGAATATTCTTTGGCTCCCCTTGTGTCGAATCAATAAATTTGGGTTGAATACTCTACCCTCGAAAACTGTTGCGATCCTCTATACTTGTGGGTTATCAAGACTATTTTCTGGCGGCGTTGCCGGGGAGTATAGCTCTATTCTTTGAGTCACTTGGGATTTATATCTGCTGGTCACTATGAAGAACTTGAAAGACGCGAAAAAAAATTTATCCCTCAACTACAAGGGGAGGTAAGGAACCGCCATCTAGCTCTGCACTTGATTCACCTTCTGTTTTGAGTAAGCTTGCGACACCTAAACCTGCTTCTGCTATTAATTCTAATATGTCGCATATTATTGATGATGCCACTTCTGCTATGCATGATACTTATGATGAAACTACTTCTATGCTTGATACTACTACGCCACTTGGTGAATTTCTTGATGAACAACTTGCTAGGGCTAGAGAGAATGAAATTATTGAAACTGATAATATTGATGAAAGTCATGATGAAGGCTCTCCTAATAAATATGAATTGCCTGTTGTGCCTGAGGGCTATGTTATGGATGAAGAAACTAAAAGAGACTTTTCTTGCATGCAATGATAGAAGTGATCTTAAGAAATTATTAGCTAAGCTTAAACAAAAAACTCTGAATGCTTGAATGAAATATGATCCTGCTTATGCTACTTCACCTATCTTTGTTACCGATAAGGATTATGAATTCTCTATTGATCCTGATATAATTACTTTGGTTGAATCTGATCCTTTTTATGGCTATGAATCTGAAACTGTAATGGCACATCTTACTAAATTAAATGATATAGCCACCCTGTTCACTAATGATGAGAGAACTCGCTACTTTTATATCCTTAAAATATTTCCGTTCTCATTAAAGGGTGATGCTAAGATATGGTTTAATTCTCTTGATCCTGGTTGTGTGCGTAGTCCCCAGGATATGATTTATTACTTCTCTGCTAAATACTTCCCCGCTCATAAGAAACAAGCTGCCTTAAGGGATATATATAATTTTGTGCAAATTGAAGAAGAGTGTCTCCCACAAGCTTGGGGGAGGCTTCTCCAATTACTTAATGCTTTGCCTGATCATCCTCTTAAGAAAAATGAAATACTTGATATCTTTTATAATGGTCTAACCGATGCTTCCGGAGACCACCTGGATAGTTGTGCTGGTTCTGTTTTCAGGGAAAGTGAAGGAAATATGCCCTAGAGGCAATAATAAAGTTATTATTTATTTCCTTACACTACTAGGGAAAACCTTATACACAGAACATTAGCAGTAGCGCGGCCTAAAAACGCACGTTGGTGCTAATTAGCAGTAGCGCGGTGCTTTAAACCGCGCTACAGATACAGTTATAGCAGTAGCGCGCCCGTGTACAAAAGCGCTACTACTAAAATTCCCACGGCTTAGCCGATAGGCTACACATAGTAGTAGCGATCTACGTAGAACCGCGCTACCGCTACTTGTTTTGTAGCAGCGCGTTTACGAACAAAGGCGCTACTGCTAATGAAAATAAAATTAAATGGAAAACAAATAAAAAAGAGAAGGAATAGCAGTAGCGCTTGTTGCGAAACGTGCTATAGCTACCGTAGCAGCAGCGCACTTCCTGGAACGCGCTACTACTACTTTTAAGTTAACCGCGCGGTTCGTTCTTCCCCCACGGCCACTTCCCCCAAATCCCTACTCCTCCGCTGTCGCCGCCCTGCATCGCCGTCGACCGCCGCGCGCGACCCGTCGCTCTCCGCACACCCTCGATGCCGCCCCCGCGCCCGACCGCGACCTCGACACCGCCCTCGACCCCGACCTTGATGCCCCGCCTACATCGCCGCCCTCCGCCATGCGCCCGCCGCCCCGACCCCGACCCTGTCCCCGACCTCGACGCCGCGTGCCCCTCTCCCTAACTCCACCGGCGCCAGAGGTGAGCACGCCGCCCTCCTCCTCCCTACCTCTGCCTAGTTAGGGTTCTTAGGGTTAAATTTCAGAGTTCATCTAATTAGTTAGGGTTCATCAAATTAGATGCTAATTATGGCAGTAGTTGTTAAATAGAATTAGTTTTAGAGTTCATCGAATTAGTTAGGGTTAAATTTTAGAGTTCATCAAATTAGTTAGGGTTAAATTTTAGAGTTCATCAAATTAGTTAGGGTTCATTAAATTTTAGAGTTCATCAAATTAGTTAGGGTTAAATTTTAGAGTTCATCAAATTAGTTATGGTTCATTAAATTTTAGAGTTCATCAGTTAGGGTTAAATTTTAGAGTTCATCTAACTAGTTTTTTTTTACTATTTTTAGTAAGTGTTTAATAGAATTAGTAAGAAAATTAATATAACTAGTTGAACTAGTTTATTTTTAGTAAAAACTAGTTTATTTTTATTCACAGTAAGTGCTTAATTGAACTAGTTGAGTTAATACAACTATTTTATTTTTAGTACAAAAATTAATAGAACTAGTTTACTTTTTTAGTTAAAGCAATTATTCCCGCATCGACGTCGACGATGCCTATCCCGCATCCTTGTCGTCGAGTCGGCGGAGGACACCTGCATCACCAGATGGGTCATGTCCGGGACTGGGCTCCCCCGGGGTGGTACTGGGAGGCACTACCTACCGGGGGCACAGGTTGGTGAGGAGTCAGCCCGTCATTGACCCGAAACTTCTTTGGTGGCGGTCGCGTTGGCCAGTGACGGTCGAGAGGCTCGAGGACCCCGCAGAGGTGGTGCGTCACCGTGTTAGTGAGGAGGACGCGCACGTCCGTCGCTACTTGTTTGCGTTGGAGCATAGGTTCTCCAATACCTGGCAAGTTCTCCAAGGATCTCACTGGAGCTATGATCCTGTGATGGTTCCTTCTCTGTGGGTGTCCACCGCCCGCGCCGATACCCGTCGTGCGCTAGGGTTTTATTTGTGTTAGTGATTTTATATGTATGATACTATGCGGGATGTATTAGTGATAATATTCGATGATGTACGGACGCATGAGATGATTTACTTTTGCTTATTGAATGCATGCTAATTTGAATACTTACTTATTTTACGATTTGGTTTTGCTTATTGAATGCTCATGTCAATATGAGTCCTATAAGATATTTTGAAGTGTATATCTTGTGTTGCTCAAATAGGATATGTGCTTGCCCAAGTGGCCAGTCATGTTTGCAGGTTACACCTCTGAGTGGCCTATGTTTTGCTGGAGTGTTGATTCATTCCTGTTCCGGCAAATTTCAGGCGCTCGATATGTCCTATTTTAGCAAAGGTCATGCCGGATTTTTCCGTGAATTTTGGCATGACTTGTGCCAGAATATGTAGGAAATATCGAGTGTCCCGTATTTGTGTGTTGAGTATCCTGGTAGTTGTCTTTGATCAATTTTCAATTAATGTTTCAACTGTGAACATAGGAAATGTCTCACGATGAAAAGGATTTCGGTATTTGAAAGTACTGCGAAGACGAGCGCGGCCTGTGTGACAGAATCTTCCTAGATGATGATAGGCGCTTCAACATCAAGCTGGACGAGAACTTTGAAGTGGATACAGTAAGTCACAATGGCAAGTCTTTTTTCGTAATTAAGCATGACATCTCCTTCATTTGCTTCAACTTATAATTTATTTATTTTTACTATTCTACTAGCGTATCCCCTGCCATGCAAGAGTTTTTGTCTTGGATAAGATAGGTTTCAGTCATACTATGGAGGTAAAGAAAGATTACTTGAAGACCGAGCATGGTTATATTTTCCACGCAAAATTATACAATGAAGACGACTACACCTATTTTGGATGCAAAACTTGGCGAGCACTATGCAAGACTTATGCATTTGAGCCTGATATGGTTATCACCTTTGATATTTCGTCTGGAAGATGATATTGAAGGTAATACCGACATCTGGGTCGATGTGCAGATGCCTCCAGTTATACCATTATGTGAGTTTCTTAACCATATTTATGTTTTTGATATTGTTTATTCAAAAATAGTTGACAACTAATTTCTATTGTCAGCTTATTTCCGTTCAAGCAAACATGACCAGCGCTTGGTAGACAGGACCTACTACTGTCCCGGGGTTGAATTAAACTGCGAGGAGCTAAGTCATTATGTTTCATGGCTTCAGGATCTTGATAATGTCAAGACAAATTTTTTAGGGGCAAAACTGTGAATTTTGGCATGACTTGTGCCAGAATAGTGAAAGACTGGAGCAAAATTGTGAATGATCGCAGAGAAGTACTAGGGGGCAGCAATCAAAAGCGCAGCCCACGATTAGGAGACAGGTTCATCTGCATGCTCCAACTTGATGAAGGAGGAGTGCTATACATGTTTTATGTTATTTTACCTGAGAGGGGACCAGCAGGAGTGATCAGCTAGCTAGAAATGAGTCTGAAGATGATGATGTGCTACACTATGATTATGATGATTAAATAGCTAGTGTTTGTGGTAATGACTATGATGATTATTATTAGCTAGTGTTGGTGGTGATTAGATAGCTATCGCAGCTAGTGTTGGTGGTGATTAGCTAGCTAGAATGAGATTGAAGATGATGATGTGCTACACTATGACTATGGTGATTAAATAAATACTGTTGGTGGTAATGACTATGATGATGATTAAATAGCTTGTGCTGGCGGATTAGATTCAAGTGGAGGCAACATGTGGTGCACATCGAAAGTACTACTAGTCCAAACTAGATCAAGTTTGGATTAGTAGTATACTTTTGACATGCACCACATATTGCCTCCACTTGAACCTAATACACCTTCATTTGACACACTGTTATGGACATAATGATATAAACCTCATAATTGGTATTGTACTAAAATTTGTATAACGTCATATAAATACACTAAAAATGAAAAGGAGTACTAGTAGCGATGGATAAGAAACATGGTACAACTAGCTAGATTAGCAATAGCGCGGGACAGAACAAGCGCTGCAGCTATGTGTCTTAGCAGTAGCGCTTGTCGCACGCGCTACTGCTAAGTA
The DNA here is from genome assembly GCF_056163025.1 of Triticum urartu. Lineage (NCBI taxonomy): Eukaryota > Viridiplantae > Streptophyta > Magnoliopsida > Poales > Poaceae > Triticum > Triticum urartu. The sequence continues at coordinate 23,189,446 of NC_141875.1, forward strand.
ATAGCTATAGCGCCTTATTGGTAGCGTGGCTGCCCGCGCTACTAGTGGGATTTAAACCCGCGCTGCTGCTAGCCTTTTCCCTAGTAGTGTTATATCATGATAAATGTTTATTATTCATGCTAGAATTGTATTAACCGAAAACATGATACATGTGTGAATACATAGACAAGCAAAGTGTCACTATTATGCCTCTACTTGAGTAGCTCGTTGATCAAAGATGGTTATGTTTCCTAGCCATAGACAAAGAGTTGTCATTTGATTAACGGGATCACATTATTAGGAGAATGATATGATTGACTTCCGTTAGCTTAGCACTTGATCGTTTAGTTTGTTGCTATTGCTTTCTTCATGACTTATACATGTTCCTATGACTATGAGATTATGCAACTCCCGTTTACCAGAGGAACACTTTGTGTGCTACCAAACGTCACAACGTAACTGGGTGATTATAAAGGTGCTCTATAGGTGTCTCCGAAGGTACTTGTTGGGTTGGCGTATTTCGAGATTAGGATTTGTCGCTCCAATTGTCGGAGAGGTATCTCTGGGCCCACTCGGTAATACACATCACTTAATCCTTCCAAGCATTGCAAGTAATGAGTTAGTTGCGGGATGATGTGTTACGAAACGAGTAAAGAGACTTGCCAGTAATGAGATTGAACTAGGTATTGAGAGACCGATGATCGAATCTCGGGAAAGTAACATACCAATGACAATATGTAGGAGCCAATATGAGCATCCAGGTTCCGCTATTGGTTATTGACCTGAGACGTGTCTTGGCCATGTCTACATAGTTCTCGAACCCGCAGGGTCCGCACGCTTAAAGTTCGATGACGGTTATATTATGAGTTTATGGTTTTTGATGTACCAAAGGTATTTCGGATTCCCGGATGTGATCACGGACATGACGAGGAGTCTCGAAATGTTCGAGACGTAAAGATCGATATATTGGACGACTATATTTGGATACCGGAATGGTTCCGGGTGAGATTGGGATAATACCGGAGCACCGGGAGGTTATCGGAACCCCCCGGGAGGTATATGGGCCTTAATGGGCTTTAGTAGAAAGGAGGGGAAAGAAGAAAGGGAGGGGGCGCCCCCCAAGACCAATCCGAATTGGGAGGTAGCCCCCCCTTTCCTTCCTCCCTCCTTCCTCTTCCTTCCCTCTCCCTCTCCAAATAGGAAAAGGAGGAGTCCTACTCCCGGTGGGAGTAGGACTCCCCCCTTGGGCGCGCCTCCTCCCCTTGGCCGGCCCTCTCCTCCCTTCCTTTATATACGGAGGAGAGGGGCACCCCATAGGGACAACAATTGATCTCTTGGATCTTTTAGCCGTGTGCGGTGCCCCTCTCCACCATAGTCCACCTTGATAATATTGGAGCAGTGCTTTAGGCGAAGCCCTGCGACAGTAGAGCATCAACATCATCACCACGCCGTCATGCTGACGGAACTCTCCCTCAAATCTCAGCTGGATCGGAGTTCGAGGGTTGTCATCGAGTTGAATGTGTGCAGAACTCGGAGGCGCCGTACGTTCGGTGCTTGATCAGTCGGATCGTGAAGATGTACGACTACATCAACCGCGTTGTGCTAACGCTTCCGCTTTCGGTCTACGAGGGTACATAGACACACTCCCCCCTCTCGTTGCTATGCATCACCATGATCTTGCGTGTGCGTAGGAATATTTTTTGAAATTACTACGTTCCCCAACAGTGGCATCAGAGCATGGTTTTATGCATTGATGTTATATGCACGAGTAGAACACAAGTGAGTTGTGGGCGATACAAGTCATACTGCTTACCAGCATGTCATACTTTGGATGTGCGGTATTGTTGGATGAAGCGGCCCGGACCGACATTACGCGTACGCTTACGCGAGACTGGTTCTACCGACGTCCTTTGCACACAGGTGGCTAGCGGGTGTCAGTTTCTCCAACTTTAGTTGAACCAAGTGTGGCTATGCCAGGTCCTTGAGAAGGTTAAAACAACATTAACTTGACAAACTATCGTTGTGGTTTTGATGCGTAGGTAAGAACGATTCTTGCTCAGCCCATAGCAGCCACGTAAAACTTGCAACAACAAAGAAGAGGACGTCGAACTTGTTTTTGCAGGGCATGTTGTGATGTGATATGTTCAAGACATGATGCTATATTTTATTTTATGAGATGATCATGTTTTGTAACTGAGTTATCGGCAACTGGCAGGAGCCATATGGTTGTCGCTTTATTGTATGCAATGCAATCGCCCTGTAATTGCTTTACTTTATCACTAAGCGGTAGCGATAGTCGTAGAAGCAATAGTTGGCGAGACAACAACGATGCTACGATGGAGACCAAGGTCTCGCGCCGGTGACGATGGTGATCGTGACGGTGCTTCGGAGATAGAGATCACAAGCACAAGATGATGATGGCCATATCATATCACTTATATTGATTGCATGTGATGTTTATCTTTTAGACATCTTATTTTGCTTTGATTGACGGTAGCATTATAAGATGATCTCTCACTAAATTCCAAGATAAAAGTGTTCTCCCTGAGTATGCACCGTTGCCAAAGTTCGTCGTTCCCAGACACCACGTGATGATCGGGTGTGATAAGCTCTACGTCCATCTACAACGGGTGCAAGCCAGTTTTGCACACGCAGAATACTCAGGTTAAAATTGACGAGCCTAGCATATGCAGATACGGCCTCGGAACACTGAGACCGAAAGGTCGAGCGTGAATCATATAGTAGATATGATCAACATAGTGATGTTCACCATTGAAAACTAGTCCATTTCACGTGATGATCGGTTATGGTTTAGTTGATTTGGATCACGTGATCACTTAGATGATTAGAGAGATGTCTGTCTAGGTGGGAGTTCTTAAGTAATATGATTAATTGAACTTAAATTTATCATGAACTTAGTACCTGATAGTATTTTGCATGCCTATGTTTGTTGCAGCACTACTAGGAAAAGGGCTATAGCCAATATGGATATTAATGGCGCACCATGTATGTGGTGCGCCACTGCTATATAGCAGTGGCGCACCAGGTACGGGTGCGCCATTAGTGTCCTCATTACTAATGGCGCACCAGACACACGGTGCGCCATTACTAGGATTTTTTTATTTTTCAAAAACTATTAATGGCGCACCAGGGCACAGTGCGCCATTACTAGTTTTAACTAGTAATGGCGCACCACACGCTCTGTGCGCCAGAACTAACAATTTTTTTACTTTTTTTCAAAACTAGTAATGGCGCACCTTTGTGAAGTGTGCCATTACTAGTTCAAACTAGGAATGGCGCACCACAAACAAGGTGCGCCACTACTAACAATTATATTTTTTTGCAAAACTAGTAATGGCGCACCCCTAACTGGTGCGCCATTAGTAACCAGGGTTACTGACCAGCTAGAAATTTTGGACAGCCACACCTACCACACTCACTTTCCCCACTTCATTCTCTCCACCTCCTCCTCCAAGCTTGTCTCGGGTGTCTCCTCCTCCTCACCTCATTTGCACCATAGATTCACCCAAATTAAGTGGTTAAATTACCTTTTTGTGATTGGTAAGAAGGGGAAAGCTTTCTTTATGTTGTAGATCTACTTTTTTCTCCCTCCAACGACAATGTGCACATGCACTTTTTATGGCCTAGCTAGATGTACGTATGTTTGTGGAGTTGCATATGCTTGTGGTGTTGCATATATGTTTGTGTTTGCAGGTACCGGTATTTGAAATGCGATAGTTGCCAATATTTTGCCAGAATGTTGATTCATTTCCGCTTCGGCGAGAATTTGGCACTATGCATTCTTTTTGGTCCTATTTTTAGGCAAAGTCATGCCAAATTTTTCTTGGTTCTAAAATATCGTTTTGCTCTACCCCGCAGGCGACCATGGTCCGCACAATGACCGAAGTCATCGTGAATAGGTTTTTGAGCTCCGCGAAGGCCGAGATGCTTCAAAAGAATGAGATAGAGATAAGATGTCCGTGTCGAAGATGCAAGCTGAAGAGCCTTATTGTGGACCCGGATTCCAGGTAGGTGCGGGACCACCTGCTCTTGCGTGGTTTCATGGATGGCTGTCAGTGGCAAGGTGATGAAGATGACTATGAAGTCGTCCATGGGGGCCGGGCAAGAAATGAGGAAGGGCAGCAAGACAACCACCGCAGCGAAGGCAGGAGAGAAGAAAAAGAATCTCCAGGACATGATCACGACGGTGATGCAGTACACAATCATCATGTTGAAGATGCGGGGCATGATGATGAGGAAGATCAAGATGAAGGGCATAATCATGAAGATGAAGATGCCGGAGCAGACGACGATGGACCATCGATGGGCTGGGTGCAGGACCCTCATATTGAAGAGCTACTTCTCAAGCAGACGGATAACGCAAGAGCTGCCGCCCGAGAGAAAGCCAAGATGGATCAACTGGAGATAGACGCGGTTACTCCATTAATTGTTATAAGGATGCAGGCCTGAGGATACCCGCCTGAAAGTAACGCTCATGGCTCTGGAGATGAAGGTAAGACACAAAATGACCGACGCATGTTTCGACGAGAACATGTCATTCTGGCACGAACATCTTCCCAAGGGGAACAAGTGCCCGACTAGTTTCGAGGAGGCGAAGAAAATCGTGTGTCCTCTGGATTTACCGCACGTGAAATACCATGTGTGCATGAACAATTGCATCATTTATCGTGACGAGCACGCGGAGTCTACCATATGTCCGGTGTGCGGCGTCACTCGATACAAGAAGAGGAAGAAATCTCCTCGAAAAGTGGTGTGGTACTTTCCGATCACTCCTCGTCTGCAGCGGTATTTTGCGGACCCTAAGCTAGCAAAGTTCCTGCGTTGGCATGCGGATAGGGAGGAGAAGAAGCGAGAAAATGACGGAAATGATCCGGAGATAAATAAAAAAGACAAGATGCTGAGTCACCCTAAGGATGCGAGCCAGTGGCAAGCGTTGAACTTCGAACACCCAGAATTTGGGGACGATCCAAGGAACATCGTGCTACGCGGGAGCACCGATGGAGTCAATCCGTTTGGCAGCCAGAGAAGCACACATAGCACATGTCCTATGTTTGTGTGGATGTACAACCTTCCCCCTAGTTGTGCATGAAGAGGAAGTACATTCACATGAGTATGCTAATTAAAGGGCCGAAACAACCAGGGAACGACATCAATCTGTATCTGGGGCTGCTGAAAGAGGAGCTAGACACGCTGTGGAAAACGCCAGCCAATACATGGGACGCCGCAGAGAAAGAATATTTCCCTATGAGAGCCACACTGCTCACGACAGTGCACGACTATCTCGGTTACGGATATGTCGCGGGGCAGGTGGTCCATGGATTTTCTGGGTGCGGCAGGTGCATGGATGACACAATGTATCGCCAGCTAGATAGAGATCCCGGGTGTTCGAAAACCGTGTTCATGGGACATCGAAGGTGGCTTCGCGACGATGACCCATGGAGAAAACGCAAGGATCTGTTCGATGGTGAAACCGAACCCCGAAGACGCCCACGTACGAGGAGCGGGGAGGAAATAAACGAGGTGTTGAAAAATTGGAAAGATTGCCCACTACCGGGAAAGAACCAAAAGGTGCCAGAGCCGGGAAAGAAGTGAAAGGCGCCAGAGCCACTGCTGAAGGTATGGAAAACAAGGTCTGTTTTCTGGGACTTGTCGTACTAGAAGATCCACCGTGTGCCTCACAACCTTGATGTCATGCATATCATGAAGAACGTGTGCGAGAGTCTCCTTGGTACCCTGCTCAACATGTCAGAGAGGACCAAAGATGGGCCGAAAGCAAGGGCAGACATGAAATCAATGGGCATCAGGGAGGAGCTTCACGGTAATGATGATGATGATGATGATGATGATGATGATGATGATGATGATGATGATGAGGCGAAGCAGGACACAGAAAGTCGTCGCAAAGGCAAAAAGGCCAAGAAGATTGGAAATGACTACCCTCCCGTGTGCTTCACTCTAAGTCAGGAGGAGATCGAGAAGTTTTTCACCTGCCTCGTAGGAGTAAAACTTCCTTACGGTTACGCGGGGAAGATAAGCAAATACCTAGACTCAACAAAGAAGAAGTTCAGCGGGATGAAGTCTCACGACTGTCACATGCTGATGACGCAGATACTTCTAGTTGCAATCTGTGGGATCATGCACGCGCACGTCCGTGAAACGCTATTTGGCCTATGCAACTTTTTCAACGTCATCTCTCGGAAGTCAGTTGGCGTGAGGCAACTCACAAGGCTACAGGAAGCGATCGTGGTGATACTATGCGAGCTTGAGATTTACTTCCCGCCCGCATTCTTCGATGTTATGGTGCATCTGCTGGTCCATATCGTGGAGGATATCATCCAACTCGGGCCGACGTTCCTGCACAGCATGATGCCGTTCGAAAGGATGAATGGTGTCATCAAAGGATACATTTGCAACATGTCACGTCTAGAGGGAAGCATAGCCAGGGGCTTTCTGACGGAAGAGTGCATCTCCTACTACACGAATTATCTAGGCATCAAGAATCCCGTTGGTCTGCCCGTCAACAGGCACCTCGGCAGGCTCGCTGGATGGGGTCACCGCGATGGTCGCCGTGAAATGCATGTCGACTACGAGGGTCGAGTCGCCGAGTTTGAAAGAGCAAACCTAGTCGCTCTACAAAACATAGACGTGGTCGATCCTTGGGTGGTAGAGCACAAAACCTTTACTGAGAAGACGTACAATGACCGAGGCCAACAGAGGACAGACGGAGATATAATCAACACTACAAAAAAATACACTTCCGTGATGATACGTGTTTGTCACAGTAGGTCGCGTTTTTTGTCATGCATGTACATCCATGACAAATTTATGACAAAATCAAGATAGTCATACATGTGCTATCGTAGAAGTGTTCCATGACATTACCAAAATTATCATCACGGAAGTGTCCACTTCCATGACGATAAATCACGCGTCACAGAAGTGCCTTCGTCAAGGGTGACTGACATGTGGCATCCACTGTAATTGAACGCCGTTAAGCTATCGGGTCGGGTTTTGGATCCAATAACCCGTTAACAGCCCCGACCAATGGCGATTTTCCACGTTTAAAATCATCATTGGCTGGAGGAGACACGTGTCAGGTCCGCGTTGGCACAGGTGTCACTCATCCAATGGGCGAGACGAGCCTATGATATGTTGACACGTGGACCAGCCCATCAAGTTTAAATGGGCCGGCCCAACTGAACTCCCACAAGATTTTGCGGACCATAATGGGCCGGCCCAGCTAAAGGCCCACGAGATTTTGTGGACCATAATGGGCTGGCCCAGCTAAAGGCCTGCCGGGGTACTGATCCACGGGCACCTATGGGACCGGCGGACCGAGTCCCTTTCGGTTCGGCGGGGGCGGAGATCGCGCAAAGAGCAAATCGAGGCGATGCGCGCGAGCGATTTACCCAGGTTCGGGCCGCACGGATGCGTAAAACCCTACTCCTGCTTCGTGGTTTGTATTGATTTCTTGCTCGGGAGCGCGAAGTGCTACAGTACACTTCAGCGGCTCACGAGACCGAGCGTGAGTGTATCTGAGTTAGCTAACCCCCCCTACGTTGCACATGGGCATCCTTTTATATGCTCAAGGGGTCACCAACAGGTGGCAACGGAGGCAAAGGGTAAAAATGGAAAGGTGCTGCGGTAGGCACAGCTACCTGCTACAATGTGTCATACCTAATCCTGACGGCAGGGGACAAGGGCCTTAAATGCCCGTCTGCGTCGCCTAAACAGTGTAAAAGGGATCGTCAGGGACGCCACCATTCGCCATGATGGCAAACTTCTCAGCGTCGCTTGCCACCGCACGCCGCTGGCTGCACAGTCTCCTGCCACGTACGTTTGGAAGGGTCCCAGAGCGACACGTTGGTGGATGTGCTGGAGCGTGGGCACGGAGAGGTGGCTTGCCGCCGCAAGCGCCTTGCCGCGGTCGTTGTCTTGTCGCGTCCGGGAGCTTGTCGCTCACCGGGCCTTGCCGGGGCGCGTAGCGCGCCGCGGCAGGTTCCTTGAGATGCCTTGGGTGGCCTTCCCAGCGACCTCCTCTTGCCGGGGTCTTGAGATGCCTTGGATGGCCTTCCCGGCAAGCTCCTCTTGCCGGGGTCTTGTCTCTTTGACTTAGATACTTTGTTCTTGAATGGCTTCAAAGGAACCACGGAGGACCTTGGCGGTCACCCGGCAAGCCTTGCCACGGGACGCTGCGACTGCCCGTGCACAAGTTCGGGATACTAGGGTACCCCTACTCTAGTACACCGACAGGAGCCCCCGGGCCTGGGCCATACACGGTGCCGAGCGCTGTTGGGCCAGGCCCAAAACAGGGCACGGGCACACGCGGCCTAGGTTACACCGTATCTCACTCCGTATCCACCGCACCCTCCCCGAACAGCACGCGTCGGATGCGGCATCGTGGGAGAGATCGTGGGTGGTTAATTTATTTGGAAATGCGGAACGTCCGCCCCCTCCCTCTTTATAAGCAGAGGAAACAGGGGTAGTTCGCCCATTTGCCCGTTGCCGTTCCAATCTCAGAAATCTCCGCCGCTCCCTCGTCTTCCCAAAGCTGAGAGAGAGAGAGAGCAGCGCTCCGCCCCCCATCGCCACCAGCACTACCAACGCCGTCAACCTCCTCCACTGCTTCCGCCATGGCTCCAAAGGCCAACAAGGGGAAGGGCGTGAAGTCGACCGAGGCGCAGCAATTCTGCACTCGACCATTGTGCAACAATTCTGCGCTCGACCGCATCTGTGCAATGATGCCGGAGTGCGACTCGCATGGGATTGTGCCAACTTGGCAGGAGCCTGCAGACGACGTCGTGCAGCAGTTCTTCGATGACTTGGTGGAAGTGCCCATCCGCCCCGACGAGAAGGACAGCCTCACCCGCGACACCACAGATGCGGAGATGGCGCTCATCGCCACTAGGCTGGAGGAGGCGGCGGCAGCCGCGGCCGCGGGCGAGTTCGGGTTCACTGTGGAGGAGGCCGATGCAGCAGAAGCGGCAAGCCGTGCCGAGCGAGGGGAGCCTGCCGGCAAGAAGGAGCTTGCCGGGTGTGACGCCGAGCCGAGCGAGCCCGCCAAGGACACGAGCGGCTCGTTGGAAATCAACTCCTCTTCCTCCTCATCTTCGGGCAGCTCGCCGCGAGCAGAGCCTCCATCCCCACCAAGAAGGCGTCTCCGCAAGGTCGGTGACGTGGCGGAGCAGCAGGCGAGTGAACAGCCGCTGCGCCGCGCGACACGCTCCACCGCGGCAAGCACTGTTGCCGCGGGAGCATCTCACGCTGCAACGACAACTGGAGCGGGGCCCTCCCGGACCACCGCTTCTACTCCAGCCGGAGCGGGGTCGTCTTAGACCACCGCCACTGCTCCCGCCAAGCGGCCAAGGGAAGCCACTCCTCCGCCTCCTCGCGCCGGACATGGGCCAGACTTCGACTTCTCCGCGTTCAGCTCCGACGAGGAAGAAGAAGAAGAGTAAGCTTCTCTTGCTGTATTTGTAGTTCTTCAATTCTTGCTGTTCATTTTGTTTCTCACTTGGTTTTCCCTGAACCTGTTCCTCTTTAGGACTCTGGCCCAGAGAGCGGCAAAGAGGGCTAAGGTCCCGGTGATCGTCGTCGAGGACGAGCCTACTGCGACAGCAGGTGGCGCGCCCGAGACAACCTTGCCGGAACCGGCGACTTTTCTCCAGGGCAGCCCCCAGCGTAAGTGTATGATTTACTTTCTACTGTGAGGCGCGCTTGGGTACTTGTCTTTGCTGATATCTGCTTGTTGACTTGTGTAGGAGCCGAGCAGCCCCACCAGGAGCCAAGGGAGAATGCCCCGACAAGGGAGAATTCTCCGGCAGGGGAGGGCTTCCCAGTAAGGGAGAAGTCTCCAGCAAGGGAGGGTTCTCCGGCGAGGGATAGCACCAGCGGCCCCTCGATGGTGGAGACCACGACTGCAGAGCCTGGTGCAGGTACTCCTCTTGCTTCAGAACATCCCTTGGGTTCTTCTTCCTTTGATCTTCTTTTTGTTGGATTTTTGCTTGACTCTTCCCCCCTTTTCCGGCCGTCAGATCCATCCGCTGCGGAGCAGATGGAGACCGAGGTCGCCGCCGACGAAGCAGCCGGTGCTGGAGATGCCGCTGGCGTAGAGGCCGCCAAGGCTGCCGCCGCAGCAACTGGCGAAGGGTCTGGTGATCACACTGACGGCCGAGAGGCCGCAGGAGCGCCAGGCGCTACACCGTCCACCGACCCGTCCGCCGAAGCCGCAGCGCCAAGCTCCGAGGAGCCCCAGCCGGGTGTCTACTTGAAGGCTGGCGAAGTCGTCTTCATCAACCTCCCCTGGGCGTCAAGCTCTAGGGCGCCGGTCGAGGGGGAGATCTTCGACGGGGAAGTGCTCGCCTCCGCTGGGTTGACGGTGGTTGACGCGCCAAGCAGCAGCAGCAACGAGCCTGAAGAAGAGCGGCTGCTGCGAAGGTTGATGTCGCTCTACCGCGCGCGGCAAACCAAGCTGGAGTCCCGCGAGGCGCTTGTCACGAAGGCGGGAGAAGATATCGAGAAGCGCGCGGAAGATGCCTTGGATGGCCTTCCCGGCAAGCTCCTCTTGCCGGGGTCTTGTCTCTTTGACTTAGATACTTTGTTCTTGAATGGCTTCAAAGGAATCACGGAGGACCTTGGCGGTCACCCGGCAAGCCTTGCCGCGGGACGCTGCGACTGCCCGTGCACAAGTTCGGGATACTAGGGTACCCCTACTCTAGTACACCGACAAGGCCCACAAGATTTTGCGGGCCATAATGGGCCGACCCAGGTAAAGGCCCACAAGATTTTTGTGTGCCATAATGGGCCGGCCCAGGTAAAGGCCCACAAGATTCTTGCGGATCATAATGGGCCGGCCCAGCTAAAGGCCCACAAGATTTCACCGACATTAATGGGTCGGCCCAGCTGTAGGCCCACAAGATTTTGAGGACCCTAGTAGGCCGGCCCATTAACTGGCTGCCATGTTTTGGGACAAATGCTGGCCCATATTTGATCCGGTCCATTAATGGCCTGCCACGCTCCGGGCCTAATAGTGGCCCATATGAGATCTGGCCCATTAAAAGCCTACCACGTTCTAGGCCAAATTACGGCCCAGATTAGGTCTGGCCCTTTAAGAGGCTTTGGGCTCAATTATGGCCCATATCAGATTCGGCCCGTCAACTGGACACTATGCTTTTGGGCCCACTTGCTAAAGGCCCACTTAGTAATTCGGCCTCATATTAGTTTTTGCCTGTTAAGGGCCCGTTTAACATTTCGGCCCTATATTAATTTCGGCCTGTTAAAAGCCCGTGATATAGTTGGGCCTAACTACGGCCTGGTTTGCATCCGGCCTGCTCACAGCCAATATCTGATTGGGCCAAACAAGGACCAAGACAATTTTGGCCTGTCACAATCATGGGCCGGGGTTCATTTCGGGCTGCTGTCGGCCCGTGAGCTGTTCGGCTTGTTTCAGGCCCAACCTACATCATGGTTGCATGACGGCCCGATTATGTACCGTAATTTTACGGTTTGGCCGGTTTACTACGAAGACAGGATATATATAAACAGTAAAATAACTACAGCATCGTGAATATGAAAAAACCTAGACTATACAATAAAGAAATTACGGCATATTACATCCACTGGGCATCAAAGTTCGCCACTATGATAATAAAGCACAAGCAGACAACATATTACATACACTGGGCATCAAAGATCGCCACCAGTGCAAATAAATACGCTGACAAAATAATATACAAAACCGATAGCACTTCAATAGAGTTCAAGAAAGGTTAGCCCTGCTGGGGAGCTATAGCGCAAGCAGCTAAGCAAGATGATGAGACTGCGCTTGTTCAACACTTATATCTTCCTCACTCTAAAAGATAAACAAGCAGATAGATGAAATGTTTTGCTCATAAAAGTATCAGTGCTGACAATTCATCACATTTCTTACTGACGAATAAAGTGACACAGTTCAGGTCAAGACATGGCAGGAAATGACATTGTGAAGGAGTTGGCAGCTTCACGACACCACTGGATTACCGATCAAGAACTCATAAGTATCAATGGTTAGTGTGCTGTCAATTTATACCATTTCAGATTGGCAAATAAAGAGACGATTTAAATAATAGTACAATGATATGACATTGTTCATAGTTAAGACATTGCAGAATATGACATTGTGCTGTAGTGGGTAGGTTCACCACACCATTGGATTACGGATGAAGAACAGAAGCATACATGTAGTGCAAAAGAAGATCACTTGCTCTGTATAGTTTAATTTATATGGTATGAAGAAGGAACTTGGTTGTACAACTGAAAACTTAAATTGAGGAAGGACAAACTTTTGTTTATGAACTACATAATAAACTTTAAACAAGCAATTTGATGCAAACACCAAAAATAAATAGCTGTTGTAGTCATGCCTAACCAAATATATACAACAAAATTTGAAGGCTTGAGATGGACAAACTTACATTGTTGGTGAAGACAGGCTCTATAAAGGCCTTGTCTATGCTAATGGGGGGCAATTCAAGAAGTTTACCACAGAATCTTCTTCAAAAGCAATGCCTTTATTCTACATTTTGTTAAGAGTAAATATAGATGTGATAATATACCAAAAAATGGAGAATATTTAAGATAAGATGAAGAGTGATGCTACATAACCAAGTAGCTATAAATGTAAGTGCAGCGATACAGGCAAAAGGTACAGCCAAGAGCAATGCACAGCTAAACTTTTTCAGTACCAACCTTATGGTAAGAGTAAATATAGATCTGATGTGTAGAAAATGGAGGGCAAAGGAAAATAAGCTGCAGAGTGATGGTACATGAACAACTACCTGTCATTATAAGTACACTGATAAAGGACAACATGTACTTACAAGAACAATGCAGAACTAAAAAAACATTAGCATTGGATATATTCTACACTAATGTAACCATTCATACAGATCAGATAATTTGGAGCGAACAATTGATAAGCAAGCTATCATGCATAATGCTATCACATAATGAACCAGGTATGTATGCAAGTACAATGATACAAGACAACAGGTACTAACAAGAGCAAAGCAGCGGGCAGCATATTTGCGATATCCTGTCGTTCTTGTCAAACCGGAATTCTTCTTCGAGCAGATTTCCTGCAAAAAAGATCCGTAAGGCACATGCGGAAAAGTAGAAGTTCAAATTGGCATGTGATTTCATAAACAGTACCTCATCCTGGGAATGAGACCAGTGCATAACAAGGTTTTTCCATTCAATGTCTTCTAAATTTAGCACAGGAGACTTCACCGAAAATTCGTTTATAGACTTGCCATCAAAGTGTGATTTCCTCAGGTAACACCGATACTGCTGCAATGCTTCCTTGAAAAGCACAAGCAAGCTTTGCTCGTCATGACTATCCAGATTGACCCTCGCCTAGTTACAACAATGTAATGTAAATCATTGATGTGTTCAATCAACAGAAAACAGGAAAATAATAACCATGAATAATAGCACTTACACATAAGTTGGACAGGAAGATGTGAAAATGGTCTTTGTCTTCACAATAATCTTCCCATGATGGGAATATATGCACGTAGTCCCTAACAACATTGAAAGCATTGTCTTTTAAATTGGGAATAAATGGAATGGGGTTCCAATCTGCAGGAATTGGCCGTCTCTGCAGTTGGGATAGGTCTTCGGCGAGTAGACTTGCTGTACTTTTTGCTGGAGTGGGATTTTTCTGTGGTACAGCTGGTGCTATGGCAAATGAAATCGGTATACCTTTTGCTGGAGTGTAGGTCCTGTGTGGTGGGGCTAGTGGTCTGGCCAGTGAAGTATGGGTACAGTCTGCTGGAGTCAGTCCTACGTTTTGTGTCACTGGCTGTACAGCTGAAAGTGCAACTATCCCTAGGTGGTTTTGGTAATTCATAACAACATATAGCTCATTGAGCTAATGCTATTCCAAGATGATTATTTCAGGAAAGCTCAATGATTGGCATGGCATGGATGTGAAAGTGGAACCCTCAAAATGCTAAGGACAAAGGATTGGCTCAAGCTCAAAAGCTAAAGACTCTTCATTTTATATTTTAGTGATCCAAGATCACATTGAGTCTTTAGGAAAAGCCAATACTATCAAGGAGGGATGAGGTGTTGCTTAATGAGCCTCTTGCTTCATGTGCTTAGTGATATGCTCCAAAACCCTCAACTACTTTCCCATATCCACATATGACCTAAACCCTAAGCCAAACTCGGTCCTACCGATTCTTCCTATCCGGCGCCACCGAGTTTCACTTGTCATAAGCCACTGCCAAACCCTAGCAATTTGGTTCTACCGATAGGGATCTCGGTCTCACTGAGATGGGATTGCAAACTCTCTGTTTCCCCTTCTTAACTTTTTGCTCTCACCGAAAGAGCGAATCGCTCCCACCGAGATTGCAATGTAAATTCAGTGTTTCCCCTTTGTAACTTTTCGGTCTCACCGAAAGAGCAAATCAGTCCCACTGAGTTTGCCTAACCAACTCTCTGGTTAGCTAATTACCAAATTCGGTTTCACCGAGTTTGTGTAATCGGTCTCACCGAGATTACGTTATGCCCAAACCCTAATCATATCGGTCCCACCAAGTTGCATGTCAGTCCCACCAAAAATCTCTAACGGTCACTAGGTTTACATTTTTCGGTCCGACCGAGTTTGTTGATTCGGTCCCACCGAGATTGGAAAACTGTGTGTAACGGTTGGATTTCGTGTGGAGGCTATTTATACCCCTCCACCTCCTCTTCATTCAAAGAGAGAGCCATCAGAACACATACACCATTCCAACTCATATGTTCTGAGAGAGAACCACCTACGCATGTGTTGAGACCAAGATATTCCATTCCTACCATACGAATCTTGATCTCTAGCCTTCCCAAGTTGCTTTCCACTCAAATCTTCTTTCCACCAAATCCAAATCCTACGAGAGAGAGTTGAGTGTTGGGGAGACTATCATTTGAAGCACAAGAGCAAGGAGTTCATTACCTACACACCATTTGTTACTTCTTGGAGAGTGGTGTCTCCTAGATTGGCTAGGTGTCACTTGGGAGCCTCCGACAAGATTTTGGAGTTGAACCAAGGAGTTTGTAAGGGCAAGGAGATCGCCTACTTCGTGAAGATCTACCACTAGTGAGGCAAGTCCTGTGTGGGTGATGGCCATGGTGGGATAGACAAGGTTGCTTCTTCGTGGACCCTTTGTGGGTGGTTGCTTCTTCGTGGACCCTTCGTGGGTGGAGCCCTGTGTGGACTCACGCAACCGTTACCCTTTGTGGGTGGAGCCCTCCGTGGACTCTCGCAACCGTTACCCTTTGTGGGTTGAAGTCTCCATCAACGTGGATGTAGGATAGCACCACCTATCCGAACCACGGGAAAAACATCCGTGTCTCCAATTGCGTTTGAATTCTCCAAACCCTTCCCTTTATATTCTTGCAAGTTGCATGCTTTACTTTCCGCTGCCAATATACTCTTTGCATGCTTGCTTTAATTGTGTGATGATTGCTTGACTTGTCCTAAAATAACAAAAATCTGCCAAGAACTAAAATTGGGAAAAGATTAAGTTTTTATTTGGTCAAGTAGTCTAATCACCCCCCCTCTAGACATACTTTCGATCCTACAAGTGGTATCAGAGCTTTGGTCTCCATTTGCTTTGATCTCCATAGCTTTTGGTGGTCATAGCCTTGGTTTCACAACCTAGGAGAGTATGGCGTCTAGCGAGGGAAATTATCATCGTAGAGGTCCCTACTTTGATGGTACTAATTTTGCTAGTTGGAAGCATAAAATGAAAATGCATATTCTTGGACATAACCCGCCGTTTGGGCTATTGTGTGTGTTGGTTTGCAAGGTGACTTCTTTGATGGGAAAGAACCAAACCGTGAAGCTACCGCGGATGAGTTGAAGATGTTGCAATACAATGCTCAAGCTTGTGATATTCTCTTCCACGGATTGTGCCGGGGTTTCTGATCCACGGACACCTATGGGACCGGCGGACCGGGTCCCTTTCGGTTCGGCAGGGGCGGAGGTTGCGCAAAGAGCAGATCGAGGTGAAGCACGCGAGCGGTTGGTCGTGCAAAGGGCAGATCGAGGTGAAGCACGCGGGCGATTTACCCAGGTTCGGGCCGCACGGATGCGTAAAACCCTACTCCTGCTTTGTGGTTTGGTATTGATTTCTAGCTCGGGAGCGCGGGGTGCTATAGTACACACCGGCGACTAGCAAGACTGAGCGTGGGGGGTGGAGTTGGCCGTCCCCCTCCCCGTTGCACTCGGGCCTCCTTTTATATGCTCAAGGGGTTACCGACATAGAGCAATGGAGGTCAAGGGCAAAAATGGAAAGGTGCTGTAGTAGGGGCAGCTAGGTGCTGTAGTAGGCACAGCTACCTGCTACAGTGTTATCGAACCTAACCCTGACGGCAGGGGACAAGGGCATTAAATGCCTGTCTGTGTCGCCTAAACAGTACCAAAGGGACCGCTAGGGACACCACCGTTTGCCATGATGGTTATCTTGTCAGCGCCTGCTCGCCACCACGCACCCCTAGCTGCACGGCCTCCCGCCACGTGTGCTCGGGAGAGCGACACGTGGGCGGGTGTGCTGGAGCGCGGGCTCGGAGAGGCGGTTCCCGCGGCGAACTCCTCGCCGCGGTTGTCGTCTTGTCGCATCCGGGAGCTTGTCGCTCACCGGGCCATGCCGGGACGCGTGGCGCGTCGCGGCAGGTTTTCCTGGTATGCCTGGGTTGGCCTTCCCGGCAAGCTCCTCTTGCCGGGGTCTTGTTTCCTTCCCGGCAAGCTCCTCTTGCCGGGGTCTTGTCTTCTTAGCTTGGACACTTTCTTCTTGAATGGCCCTCGAGAGGAACCACGGAGGATCTTGGCGGTCACCCGGCAAGCCTTGTCGCGGGACGCTGCGACTGCCCGTGCACGAGTTCGGGGTACTAGGGTACCCCTACTCTAGTACACCGACAGGAGCCCCCGGGCCTGGGCCAGACACGGTGCCGAGCACTGTTGGGCCAGGCCCAAAACAATGCACGGGCACGCGCGGCCTAGGTTACGCCGAATCTCCCTCCGTATCCACCGCGCCCTCCCCGAACGGCACGCGTTGAATGCGGCGTCGTGGGAGAGGTCGTGGGGGTTCCTTTTCTCGAAATGCGGAACGTCCGCCCCCCTCCCCCTTTAAAGGCAGGGGGAACAGGGGCGGTTGGGCCACTCGCCCGTTGCCGTTCCCAATCTCAGAAATCTCCGCCGCTCCCTCGCCTCCCCAAAGCTGAGAGAGAGAGAGCAGCGCTCCGCCCCCCATCGCCACTAGCGCCACCGACGCCGTCGGCCTCCTCCACTGCTTCCGCCATGGCCCCCAAAGCCGACAAGGGGAAGACCGTGAAGACGACCGAGGCGCAGCGGCTCGCGGCGCTGCGGAAGAAGCGGTCCGTTTTCGCCCCCCCCAGGCTCGGCGCGAAGGAGCTGAGGGAGGACTACTCTCTGTTCTGGTCGGCGGAGACGCGCGCGCATCCGCGCACAAAGGTACTACCTGCCGCCGCTTGGAAGGAGGCTCCGAACGGATACCCCTTCTTTGCTCTGTTCTTCTACTGCGGGCTCTGCCCGCCTTTTTCTGATTTCTTCTGCGACATCATGAACACCTATGGATTCCATCTCCTTGACTTCACCCCCAACGCCGTCCTGACAATGGCAGTTTTCGCACATCTGTGCGAAAACTTTGTTGGAGTCATTCCCAACGTAGCCCTCTTCCGCCATTTTTTCATACCCCGAGTGGAGAGAGGAGAGCCTCTATCCGGCGGGATTGCCTGGGTCTCAAGGGCCGGCAAGAAGGAGACCTATCTGGAGGGAGAGTTCCGCGGCAAGTGGGAGGAGTGGAGGGCGGATTGGTGCTGGATTGTCGAAGAGGATCCGCAGCCATTCACCACCCGGCGCCAAATCCCAGTAGTACGCGGGGGCGATTGGAGCGACCTGGCCCCGGAGGACGACAGGCTGAGGATTGCTGCCACTAGGATCCTGCCCCTCAGGCTCGCCGGGCTTACTGTCGGCGCTGTTGGCGCAGATTTCCTTCGCCGCCGCATCGCCCCCCTGCAGGAACGAGGGAGGCCCACTTGGGAGTTCAAGAACGCGGCAGATATCATGAGGCTGCGGCCGGGCCTCAACTACAACTTCACAGTCCTGGAGCTCAACGCGATGCTGCAGGAGCTGTTCAAATATGACCCCCAGCATCCCGAGGTGTTCAGGTTGCCGGGGGGCGTTGTGCCTTTGTGCAACAATTCTGCGCTCGACCGCATCCGTGCAATGATGCCGGAGTGCGACTCGCACGGGATTGTGCCAACTTGGCAGGAGCCTGCCGACGAGGTCGTGCAGCAGTTCTTCGACGACTTGGTGGAAGTGGCAGTCCGCCCCGCCGAGAAGGACGGCCTCACCCGTGACACCACTGACGCGGAGATGGCGCGCGGCTGGAGGAGGCGGCGGCAGCCGCAGCCGCGGGAGAGTTTGGGTTCACCACAGCGGAGGCGGACGCAGCAGAAGTGGCAAGTCGTGCCGAGCGAGGGGAGCCTGCCAGCAAGAAGGAGCTTGCCGAGCGTGACACCGAGCCGAGCGAGCCCGCCAAGGACACGAGCGGCTCGTTGCAAATCGACTCTTCTTCCTCCTCGTCTTCAGCCAGCCCACCCGAAGCAGAGCCTCCATCCCCACCAAGAAGGCGCCTCCGTAAGGCTGGTGATGTGGCAGAGCGGCAAGTAGGCCAACAGTCGCCACGTCGCGTGACACGCTCGACCACGGCAAGCCCCGTTGCCGCGGGAGCGCCTCATGCCACGACGGCAACTGGGCGGAGTCTAGCCGGACCACCGCTGCAGTCCTTGCCGCCACTCACGCCGTGCCAACGGCCGGAGCAGGGTCGTCTCGGACCGCCGCCACTGCTCCCGCCAAGCGGCCAAGGGAAGCTTCTCTTCCGCCTCCTCGCGCCGGGCGCGGGCCGGGCTTCGACTTCTCCGCGTTAAGCTCCGACGAGGGAGAAGAGGGAGAGTAAGCTTCTCTTGTTGTACTTGCATTTCTCCAACCCTTGCTGTTGGTCTTGTTTCTCACTTTCCTTTCCCTGAATCTGTTCCTCTTTAGGACTTTGGCCCAGAGAGCGGCAAAGAGAGCTAAGGCCCCGGCGATCACCATCGAGGACGAGCCCACTGCGACCACAGGTGGCGCGCCCGAGATAACCTTGACGGAGCTGGCGACTTTCCTCCATGGCAGCCCCCAGCGTAAGCGTGTGATTTACTTTCTGCTGCGAGGCGCACTTGGGTACTTGTCTCTGCTGATATCTGCTTGTTGACTTGTGTAGGAGCCGAGCAGCCCCACCAGGAGCCAAGGGAGAATTCCCCGACAAGGGAGAACTCTCCGGCAAGGGAAGGCTCCCCGGTGAGGGAGAAGTCTCAGGTAAGGGAGGGTTCTGCGGCGAGGGCCAGCGTCAGCGGCCCCCCGACGACAGAGACCACGACCGCAGAGCCCGGTGCAGGTACTCCCCTTGCTTCGAACTTCCTTTGGATTCTTTTTTTCTTAATCTTTATGAGCTTCTGGTGGATTCTGTTTGACTCTTCTCCCGTTTTCCGGCCGTCAGATCCATCCGCTGCGGAGCAGATGGAGACAGAGGTCGCCGCCGACGAAGCTTCCGGTGGTGGCGACGCTGCCGGCACAGAGGCCGCCAAGGCAGACGCCGCGGCAACCGGCGAGGGGTTCGGCGATCGCACTGACGGCCCTGAGGCCGCAGGAGCGCCAGGCGCTATACCGACCGCCGATCCGTCCGCCGCTGCCGCAGCGTCGGGCTCCGGAGAGCCCCAGACAGGCGCCTACCTGAAGGCCGGCGAAGGCGTCTTCATCAACCTCCCCTGGGCGTCAAGCTCCAGGGCGCCGGTCGAAGGGGAGATCTTTGATGGAGAAGTGCTCGCCTCCGCGGGGTTGAAGCTAGCCGACGCGCCAAGCAGCAGCAGCAACGAGCCCGAAGAAGAGCGGCTGCTGCGCAGGTTGATGTCGCTCTACCGCGCGCGACAAGCCAAGCTGGAGTCCCGCGAGGCGCTTGTCGCGAAGGCGGGAGCAGACATTGAAAAGCGCGCAGAAGAGCTCGGGGGTTTCCACCGGGAAGCCGTCCGATCCCTGGCGGAGGAGCGGGAGCAACTTGCTGAAGCGCGGGAGGCCTTTCTCCTCGAGAAGGCCGAAGCCGAAGAGCTGCAGCGACTCGCCGCTGTGAAGCTAGCTGCGGAGGAGGGCGAGCTGGCGCAGCGGAAGGTCAACCTCGACGCTCACGA
This sequence comes from Triticum urartu, assembly GCF_056163025.1. Taxonomy (NCBI): domain Eukaryota; kingdom Viridiplantae; phylum Streptophyta; class Magnoliopsida; order Poales; family Poaceae; genus Triticum; species Triticum urartu. The sequence continues at coordinate 23,209,711 of NC_141875.1, forward strand.
GGAGGAGCTTGCCGCGCGCAAGGAGAAGCTTGGCGGAGCCCTCAAACAAGCGGAGGACGCTGCCGCCGCCGCCGAGGCCGCCAAGGAGGAGTTGAAGACGATGGTGGCGCGGCTGGAGGGCGATCTCTCCGAGAAGGGCCAGGAGCTCAGCGTCGCCAAGGCCTCCAACGTGGATCTTGAGTTGAAGCTAGCCGCTTTGACCAAGGCGCTGGACGGCGCCAAGGAGCGGGAGGCGACCCTGAAGAAGGAGATCGAAGCCGACAAGGCGTTGCTGGAGAGTGCTGCCACCACCCAAAATGCCTTTAGGGATACGGTGGAGCACTGGACGGAGAGCCTCGTGAACGCCGCCGGGGACATCGATAAGGAGCTGGCGCAGCTGGGGATGGAGGACCTCGGGTACTCCTCCGACGAGAACCTCCAACCCAGCGCCAAGCTCACTCTGTTCTTCAAGGGCGTGGCGACGGCCCTTCAGCGACTCCGAGAGAGGATCCCCAAGCAACTAGCTGACGAGTCGCGCGAGATCTGCACGGGAGCCCTCGAGAAGGTGTTGATGAAGGTGGCCTTCCGCAATCCGGGCCTCCGCCTCACCAACATCCTCAGGTCCTTGCCGCCAGAAGCCGATCTGGAGGAACTCAAGGCCCTTGTCGCACCCATTGTGGACAAGGTGAGCGGGATCAAGCGGGTCGAAGGCGATCGCGTAGATTAGGCCGCCTGCTTCCTTCTTTTCTTGTCGCTGCTAGCTATGTCATCGAAAACATCTGTTAGAGCTGCGACAAGCTATTTTGTAATATAACTTTCTCATGAGTAGTGATTGCTATGTTATTCCCCTTTACTTGATTCCTTGCCTTGTATGCTTTTACCCTACGCTTTTAGGGAACTTGTCGGTGCAGGCACCTGAGCCGCGAGCGCTGAGTGCGGAACATCAGCAGCCTGCTGGCGGTGCCACTACTGGCAAGAAACCTTGTCGCAGCTAGCTGCAGCTAACTTAAGTTGCTGAGCGGGCTCGAAGCAAAGTAAGGGCGCGGCTAGTTAAGCAACTAGTCGCAGCTCACTTACGTTGTTGAGCAGGCTCGAAACAATGCAAGGGCGCGGCTAGTTAAGCAACTAGTCGCAGCTCACTTAATGTTGTTGAGCGAGCTCGAAACAACGCAAGGGCGCAACTAGCTATGAGTTGGCTCCTCCGCGCACAGATTTTCCATACAAGGTGCGGCCGTTCAGGGGAGATAACTTAAAATTTTAAAAAATTGGATTGCTCAAACTTTGGCAACTTAGCTTTTCTGTTGTTTGCTTCCCGGCAAGGCGAAACTTTGGAACGACGCCTGGTCCATACCATCATCTTCTTCTCCTTTCCCCCCGGCAAACTTGTGCGCGAGGGAGCCTTCCTTTCCTTGTGAAAAAGAAAGAAGAGAAAATACAGATATGGAGCCTTATGGCTCGTCATTGCTTACCGGGGAGTAGATGTTTACTTGATTGCCATGCATTTCTGCCAACAGCTTTTGTCCGCCTTCCCGGTGAATACGCTTCAATTTCACACCATTGAGTCTTCTTCTGTACAGTGTCTTGTCGACAAACTAGTACATACTTGACTGTCGGGTTACTCTTTCCGCTTCTTCCTGCTCTTCGGGAAGTTCTCCTGTCTGAAGGAGGCGGGCAATCTGCTATGCCCATGCTGGAGCTTATGGCTCGACAACAAGGACTAAAGGCAATTCTGCGGCTGCGAGAACGTCCGCTTCTACGGCGAGAACCTGCGGGTCTGCCGGAGCGTGACGTTCCCCTGGCAAGCTTGCCGGATCAAAACTTGTCGCTGCCCATCATGTCATGGGAACAATCTGTTAGAGCCGCGACAAGCTATCTTTGTAATGTAGCTTGGCAACGATTGCAATGTTACTCCCTTTACTTGATTCGTCCCTTTGTATGTTTTTGCCCTACGCTTCTAGGGAACTCGCCGGTGCAGGCACCTGAGCCGCGGGCGCTGAGTGCGGAACGTCAGCAGCCCGCTGGCGGTGCCGCTACCGGCAAGAAACCTTGTCGCAGCCAGCTGCAGCTCACTTAAGTTGCTGAGCGGACTCGAAGCAAAGTAAGGGCGCGGCTAGTTAAGCAACAAGTCGCAGTTCGCTTACGTTGTTGAGCAGGCTCGAAACAATGCAAGGGCGCGGGTAGTTAAGCAACTGGCCGCAGCTCACTTAATGTTGTTGAGCGAGCTCGAAACAACGCAAGGGCGCAGCTAGCTACGAGTTGGCTCCTCCGCACACAGGTTTCCCATACAAAGGGTGGTCGTTCAAGGGAGGTAACATAGAATTTAAAAAATTCGATTGCTCAAACTTTGGCAACTTATCTTTGGCCGTCGGCGCGGACGGAGCAGCTGCCTCCGAAACTTTCTTCTTCGGTGGCATGTTGACGAAGATAATGGAGATCTAGCCCGTGAGAACGCCGGATCTGGTTCACACAACTTCGACGCCCCCTACCTGGCGCGCCAAAGATGCCGGGGTTTCTGATCCACGGACACCTATGGGACCGGCGGACCGGGTCCCTTTCGGTTCGGCAGGGGCGGAGGTTGCGCAAAGAGCAGATCGAGGCGAAGCACGCGAGCGGTTGGTCGTGCAAAGGGCAGATCGAGGCAAAGCACGCGGGCGATTTACCCAGGTTCGGGCCGCATGAATGCGTAAAACCCTACTCCTGCTTTGTGGTTTGGTATTGATTTCTAGCTTGGGAGCGCGGGGTGCTACAGTACACACCGGCGACTAGCAAGACCGAGCGTGGGTGGTGGAGTTGGCCGTCCCCCTCCCCCGTTGCACTCGGGCCTCCTTTTATATGCTCAACGGGTTACCGACATAGAGCAACGGAGGTCAAGGGAAAAAATGGAAAGGTGTTGTAGTAGGGGCAGCTAGGTGCTGTAGTAGGCACAGCTACCTGCTACAGTGTTATCGAACCTAACCCTGACGGCAGGGGACAAGGGCATTAAATGCCCGTCTGTGTCGCCAAAACAGTACCAAAAGGGACCGCTAGGGACCCCACCGTTTGCCACGATGGTTATCTTGTCAGCGCCTGCTCGCCACCACGCACCCCTAGCTGCACGGCCTCCCGCCACGTGTGCTCGGGAGAGCGACACGTGGGCGGGTGTGCTGGAGCGTGGGCTCGGAGAGGCGGTTCCCGCGGCGAACTCCTCGCCACGGTTGTCGTCTTGTCGCATCCGGGAGCTTGTCGCTCACCGGGCCATGCCGGGACGCGTGGCGCGTCGCGGCAGGTTTTCCAGGTATGCCTGGGTTGGCCTTCCCGGCAAGCTCCTCTTGCCGGGGTCTTGTTTCCTTCCCGGAAAGCTCCTCTTGCCGGGGCCTTGAGATGCTTTTGATAGCCTTCCCGGCAAGCTCCTCTTGCCGGGGTCTTGTCTTCTTAGCTTGGACACTTTTTTCTTGAATGGCCCTCGAGAGGAACCATGGAGGATCTTGGCGGTCACCCGGCAAGCCTTGCCGCGGGACGCTGCGACTGCCCGTGCACGAGTTCGGGGTACTAGGGTACGCCTACTCTAGTACACCGACAGATTGTGCCCCGAAGAATTCAACAAAATCAGCCATCTTGAGAATGCGAAGGAAATTTGGGACACTTTGATTGATATGCACGAAGGTACCGACTCCGTCAAGGAATCCAAGTTGGATGTGCTTCAAAGTCAACTTGACAAGTTCAAGATGAAGGATGGTGAAGGTGTCGCTGAAATGTACTCTAGGCTTGCTCTCATCACAAATGAGATTGCCGGCTTAGGAAGTGAAGAGATGACCGATAGATTCATCATCAAGAAGATTCTAAGAGCCTTGGATGGAAAATATGATACCGTGTGCACATTGATCCAAATGATGCCCAATTACAAAGATCTCAATCCAACGGAGGTGATTGGAAGAATTGTTGCTCATGAGATGTCACTTAAGGATAAAGAGGAACTTCACAACAAATCAAGTGGTGCCTATAAAGCCTCATGTGAAGCCCCTACATCATCAAGTGAGAAACAAGACTTCAATGAAGAATTGAGCTTAATGGTGAAGAACTTCAACAGGTTCTACAAGAGTAGAAGCAAAGATAGAAGCTTCAAGTCAAGGTCCTACAATGACAAAAGATCTTCTAGTCGAGAGCGAAACTACTACAGTTGTGGAAGACCCGGACACTATTCCAATGAGTGTACGGCTCCCTACAAGAGAAGAGAAGATTCTCCAAAAATAAGAAGCAAAGAATCACCACCAAGAGAGAGAAGGAGTAGAGATGATCGTTATGAACGAAGATACTCACGGAGAAGCAAGGATTTGGAAAGGAAGGAAAAATCATCAAGGAGCTACACAAGACGAAGACATCAAGCTCATGTTGGTGAATGGGTATCCGGCTCCGACTCCGACAGCCACTCCGAGAGAAGTTATCACTCCGACTCCGAAGATACTCAAGATGAAGGTGTTGCCGGTCTAGCACTTGTGTCAACCAACTCCTATGACATATTTGAATCACCAAATGAAGGAATTGGAAAATGCTTCATGGCCAAAGGTCCTAAGGTAACACACCCCGAGTATGTTGATTTCAATAGTGATGAAGATGACTTGTTAGGTGATGATTTACTTGTTGACAACTCTAGTGATGAATACTATGATGAAATGTCAATTAATCATGCTAATCAAGATAAAACGAATGACAATGATAAGGAAAAGATTGAGGCTCTAACTAAAGAACTAAAAACTCTTAAGTTAGCTCATGAAACTATCTTCGAAGATCATCGAGAACTTTTAAGAGCTCATGAGAAATTACGCTTTGAAAAGCTCAATCTTGAGCAAGAGCATGAGTTCTTAAAAGCAATCAATGATGATCTCTGCAAGAAAAGTTCTTCTTACATTGCCAAGCGTTTACTCTTATCCACTTACATGCCTCAAGTCAAGTCTAGTAACAAGAACAAGAAAGATTCTTCCTCTAGCAGTAACAATGATCATGCTAAATCCAATATTGTTGCTTCTAGTAGTTCTCTTGATTCCACTAATGATTCTCTTAGCCAAGTTACACTTGAGCAATAAAATAGCTTATTTAAGGGAATTATAGAGAAAGGAGTGTACAAAAGCCTTGCCGGGAGCAAGCAATTCGAGGAAATTGTGCGCAAGCAAGGAATGCACCAGAAGAATCAAGGTGTTGGTTTTGAACGGAAGTTGAATGCCAATGGAGTTGAGTGGGAAGAAGATCAATACCCCAAGACAAAGTTTGTTCCTCAACAAGAGAAGTATGATACTTCTTTCAAGGGGACACAAGCTCAAGATGATCTTCCACCACAAGACTACAAGCAAAAAGGCAAGGACAAGCTTCAAGAGGAAATTGACGCATTTGAAGAAGCTCCTAAGACCTTAGTCAAGTGGATTCCCAAGACTACTTCAAGTTCCACTTCATCAAGTACGACTACAACTCCAAGGATTCCCATCAAGATGATGTGGATCCAAAAGAAGAAGAACTAGAGAGTTCTTGAGGGTGACTCCGCCAACATACTTCACTCTTATCATTTTGGCAAGAACAAGTGCAATCAACTTCCACATCCTGCACTAGTTCAAGGAGTCACAAACCCTCTTGTTGGTAAGACAAGGGACAAGGTAACCTAAAGTTTTCATGGACATCATCTTGTGTGTGCATCACTCTATGTCTATGGATATCCTTGTTTGTTCCTTGTGGGACTAACCCATGTAGGTATTGAAAGTGCAATTCACTCAAATGGATAGCTCCAAGTGATCTACATCAACATTGAGCATCCACATCTTCAACATCTGCATGAAGTCATCATCGACAAAACCCAAGGTTAGTTCATCCCTCTTAAGGGGGGGTATCACATCTAGGGGGAGCTTTACTCTAAGACTTGAGCTAAAGCAACTCTAAAGATGTGAACACAACAATGCTTTATGTAAAAGTGGTAACCCCACTTGAGCTTAAACGATGAGTATGACCTATGATCAAGTGTTCTCACTTGACTCCTAAGTCAATATACTCATATATAGATGACCTAGTCATCGCAAATTGCTTGATAGTTGCTAGAATTGGTTGTGCATGCCTTGTCACATATTTCATTTGCCATCTTATTGTGTGAGCATGCTGGTTGCATATTTTACTCATTCGAGGACATCCACTTGTTGTTTTGATTGTTTGGTTTTATTTTCTTTTGCCAAGTGGATGGAAAAGAATGCCTAAGAACCTCCTCTAGCTATCTATGCTTTTCTCGTCTCAAACTCTATTCATGCTGCATCAGAAAATTTGATCAAGTCAGATTCGAACCACTCTGTGTGAGGAGCACTCGGAGTCCCCGATTCGTCATAGACTTAAACTTCCAAAACCTCTTTATGATTCTCGGTCTGACCGATACCCCACTTTTGGTCCTACCGAGATCATTAAATTGATCTAGGTTTTCGATCTCGGTGCAACCGACTTGAACCTTTCAGTCACACCGAGTTTCAGTAACTGCCTGCAGTTATGAATCTCGGTGCCACCGAGTTGTTCCACTCGGTCACACCGACAGGGTCGGGCTATATATAGTCACGGGCAAAATTTTGGAAATTTCTCCGAACCCCTTCGCCCGCGCGATAGCCTGCTCTGCCAACATGGTCTCTGGATCGTCTCCTCGCCGCCAGCCGCCTCCAGTCGCTGGTCTCCGTCGCCGTTAATGGGAATTCTACCCCGCCGTTGCCGCCGTAGCGAGTCTCCGCCGAACTAGGGTATGGACTCGATCTTTGTGCTATTCTCCAATCTGATTCTTAGCACATTGTGATCATCATGATTCTTGCCACGATTGAAACACTCCTATCCAGTCAATGCGCTCGTAGATTAGGTTTGATTCAAAAAATTTAGGGTTAGGTTTCCGCCGAAACCATCTCGGACCCACCGAGTTGAAAAACTCGGTCCCACCGATTTGGCCTATGCCATTGCACAAGTGAGACTCGGTCTGACCGAGAATTACTTATCGGTGTGACCGATTTTGGAACTCTGTGAAACCCTAGCAGTCTCGGTGCCACCAAACTGTGACTCGGTCTGACCGAGTTCACTAGTTTAGGTGCCAAAACTGCTTCGGTATCACCGAGTTTAAAAATCGGTAGATCCGAGATGATTTCAGTGGGAAACTAAAACTAAGTTTTTGGATCATTCTTGTGCAAAAAACTCTGCATTTTGTGATGCTCATCTATTCTACCTCATCTATAAACTCTTCACAGGGTCAGCAGTCAGCTTGTTCAACATGTCAGATCAGAGTGGCAGCCAGAATGTGTCAGAACAGCAAGTGGTGATGAGTGAGGGCACTAGTCCCTCCAGCTCTTCAGATGATGGCAGCAGAAGTACCCCAAGCAATCTGCCAAAAGCTGCCACTAGACAAAGGAAGCAGAGAACTTCTGATTCTGAAGATGAAGATTATGTGAAAGAGGAAGAGGCCACATCAAAGAGAATTGAGCCGGCTCAAGGCACAAAGCCAGGACTTAAGATCAAAAGGCCAGCAGGTAGGCAGCCTATGTCAAAGGCTAGAGCTTCAACTGAAAAGCCTGCACCCAAAGAGCCAGTTGTTGCTGAAGGCAAGAAGAGGAAGGAAAGGGTCAAGAAGATCGTAGCCAGAGTGCTTGGAAAGGCTTCCATCATGGAAGAGGAAGAGGAAGAAGAGGTTTCTGCACCAGCATCTAAGGCACCCAAGCTAATGGGTGATGCTATCAAATCAGGGGCTACTGCATCTAAGCCCAAGGCTGCATCAAAGGTCAAGAAAGCACCAAAGAGAAATACAAGGAGCATACCTGCTGCTGAAAAGAACAAGGCCCCAGTGCCTGAAGCTGCTGAAGAAGAGGAAGAGAATGTTCTGAGAAAACTCAAGCCCAAGATCCCAGACCACAATGATGCTCATCCTGTGGCTGAGGACATGAAGCTCAGGAGAGACTCAGGGCTGAGGAAGTGGAGAGAAGCAGATCCATATGCTTCAAGGAGAAGGACTGCTGTGGATTACAGATTTCACACCAAGGAACAGCAGGACTTCTATGAGACAGTACTGCTTGACAAGAAGCCTATTGTTTGTGACATGAGATGGATCGACTGGACCTACATGAAGGAAAATGAGGAACACTACCATGGAGTGTATGATAGCTTTAGTGTGTGTGGAGTTGCAGACTTTGTTGGGCAGAAGCTCACAAAGTGGAACAAGGAGCTTATCATGCAATTCTACTCCACAGCACACTTCTATCCAGATGGAAGGATCACATGGATGTCTGAAGGTACGAGGTACCAATCAACTGTTGAGGAATGGGCAAAGTTGATCAATGCCCTAGAGGAGCAAGCAGATGACTTGGACATTTATGCCAAGAAGAAGATGGACCACAACTCAATGTCCAACATGTACAAGGAGATTCCCAATGAAGCTCTTGATACTTTCAAGTTTGGGTCTGTGCACTATCTTCTGTCAGGGCTGCCAACAATCAATTGGATATTAAGGCACACTCTCTTGCCCAAGTCAGGTGATCACAAGATGATCAGAGGCCATGCAATCAACTTGCTACATGTATTTGATGTGCCACAGAAATTCAAGGTCATGAGCCTCATAGTAGAGACTATCAAGAGGACTGCAGCAGATCAGAAGAGGAGCTGTGGTTATGCCCCTCAAATTTAGGAGCTCATTAACTCCAAGATGGGCATGGGCATATACCTGTTGGACAAGGAACACTTGCCCATCCATCCAGATTTTGAGGACAATCAAGTAGTCATGACTGAGAATGAACCATCATCTGCCCAAGCACAAGCCAAGAAGGAGAAGGCAAGGAAGGAGAAAGCTGCCAAGATGCCAACTCAAGAGGAGGCATCTGAGTATTTCTTGAAGACCAAACAAGAGCAGCTTGGTTACCTGATTGCATCCACCCTGCGGATTGAGAAAGGACTAGCCACCCTAACTCAGAACCAGGCAAGCTTAGAGAGGATCATGGAACAAAAGTTCTATGACTTGGATGTCAAGGTGACAGAGATTTAGACTGCAGTGGAGCAGCTCCAGGATGACATGCAGGAGAGGAGAGGCAGGACTACCACTCATGCCTTTGCCAGAGTGCCACGAGGTCCGAGGTCGTCTGCCGTGCCAGTTGCTGACACCAGAGCCACCACTTCAGCACTAGCTACAGCCTCAGTCCCACCAGCTCCAGCATCTACTTCAGCTCCAACTTCAGCGTCTACAGAAGCCTTCGTCCTTGGAGTGATCCGGACTCCACCACCACCTGAAGATCAAGCCTGAGCGTCGACTTAGCACTATGCATTTTTCTAGGAACTTTTTGGTAAATTTCTGCCAAAGGGGGAGAAAAATGTATAGATCATAGGCTTCGACAGAGAGAGTGTTGCTTTTCTCTCTTGCTTTATTTGGTGGTTTTTTCGAACTTGTTTGCTTTTGAGTTCTTGAGATACTATGTCATTGCTTGTGAGACATTGATGATCATGTGTTTGATCATAAGCTACACTTAATGCTTGCTTAATGCTATTATCTTATCTATCTTATGTGATCATTCACTATTCTTGGTGATGAGTGCATGTATTTCATTCTTATCATTTTAAGCGCTCCACCAAGATGTATGTGACATGGAAGAGTAACCCATGACTCTAACTCCTTGTGCATTTGCAGTCCAAAGCAAATTTTAAATATGCACAAACTTAGCGGGAGCTCTTACTTATCACATACTTCTCAAAGCGGCGATATATTTCATGCTTATTATCATTTGTCGAAGCTTTGATCTATATGTTGTCATCAATTACCAAAAAGGGGAAGATTGAAAGTGCAACTATCCCTAGGTGGTTTTGGTAATTCATAACAACATATAGCTCATTGAGCTAATGCTATTCCAAGATGATTATTTCAGGAAAGCTCAATGATTGGCATGGCATGGATGTGAAAGTGGAACCCTCAAAATGCTAAGGACAAAGGATTGGCTCAAGCTCAAAAGCTAAAGACTCTTCATTTTATATTTTAGTGATCCAAGATCACATTGAGTCTTTAGGAAAAGCCAATACTATCAAGGAGGGATGAGGTGTTGCTTAATGAGCCTCTTGCTTCATGTGCTTAGTGATATGCTCCAAAACCCTCAACTACTTTCCCATATCCACATATGACCTAAACCCTAAGCCAAACTCGGTCCTACCGATTCTTCCTATCCGGCGCCACCGAGTTTCACTTGTCATAAGCCACTGCCAAACCCTAGCAATTCGGTTCTACCGATAGGGATCTCGGTCTCACCGAGATGGGATTGCAAACTCTCTATTTCCCTTTCGTAACTTTTTAGTCTCACCGAAAGAGCGAATCGGCCCCACCGAGATTGCAATGTAAATTCAGTGTTTCCCCTTTGTAACTTTTTGGTCTCACCGAAAGAGCAAATCGGTCCCATCGAGTTTGCCTGACCAACTCTCTGGTTAGCTAATTACCAAATTCGGTCTCACCGAGTTTGTGTAATCGGTCTCACCGAGATTACGTTATGCCCAAACCCTAATCATATCGGTCCCACCGAGTTGCATGTCAGTCCCACCAAAAATCTCTAACGGTCACTAGGTTTACATTTTTGGTCCGACCAAGTTTGTTGATTCGGTCCCACCGAGATTGGAAAACTGTGTGTAACGGTTGGATTTTGTGTGGAGGCTATTTATACCCCTCCACCTCCTCTTCATTCGAAGAGAGAGCCATCAGAACACATACACCATTCCCACTCATATGTTCTGAGAGAGAACCACCTACTCATGTGTTGAGACCAAGATATTCCATTCCTACCATACTAATCTTGATCTCTAGCCTTCCCAAGTTGCTTTCCACTCAAATCTTCTTTCCACCAAATCCAAATCCTATGAGAGAGAGTTGAGTGTTGGGGAGACTATCATTTGAAGCACAAGAGCAAGGAGTTCATTACCTACACACCATTTGTTACTTCTTGGAGAGTGGTGTCTCCTAGATTGGCAAGGTGTCAGTTGGGAGCCTCCGACAAGATTTTGGAGTTGAACCAAGGAGTTTGTAAGGGCAAGGAGATCGCCTACTTCATGAAGATCTACTGCTAGTGAGGCAAGTCCTGTGTGGGCGATGGCCATGGTGGGATAGACAAGGTTGCTTCTTCGTGGACCCTTTGTGGGTGGTTGCTTCTTCGTGGACCCTTCGTGGGTGGAGCCCTGTGTGGACTCGCGCAACCGTTACCCTTTGTGGATGGAGCCCTCCGTGGACTCTCGCAACCGTTACCCTTTGTGGGTTGAAGTCTCCATCAACGTGGATGTAGGATAGCACCACCTATCCGAACCACGGGAAAAACATCCGTGTCTCCAATTGCGTTTGAATTCTCCAAACCCTTCCCTTTATATTCTTGCAAGTTGCATGCTTTACTTTCCGCTGCCAATATACTCTTTGCATGCTTGCTTGAATTGTGTGATGATTGCTTGACTTGTCCTAAAATAACTAAAATCTGCCAAGAACTAAAATTGGGAAAAGGTTAAGTTTTTATTTGGTCAAGTAGTCTAATCACCCCCCCCCTCTAGACATACTTTCGATCCTACAACAGCCAATATAAGTGGGGTGCTATCTGATTTTTCCGGCACCACCACGTTTTTCAAGGACTTTGCTGGTGCTCCTTCAGGTTCGGCAATCACCCTCTTCCTTTTTGATGTCTGATGCACACGAACAGCATTTGAGTGGAAAAACATGGTATGATGACAGATGGAATATGTATTGATAATGGATGGGCATGGCATCTCGACATATATGATGAGTAAACTAAGAAGATGGGGTACAACAAAGTAGAAGAAATGCAAGACAACATATGCAGGATACCCGCAATCAATAAAACATTGCCAAATTAGATCATGCACCTTGATGGGTGAATAGGACAGACCATCTGCCTTTGACTCCTCGAGGTTAGAATAGTCATTAGGATCATATTCTGAACAAGAATCAGCAGGTGGGGAGCGTATGAGTTTCATTGCATCCAGAATGGCACTCAATGCCTTGGTGCCAATTTTGTAAGTCATTGCAGTGTTTAGCTTCAAGAGTGGACTGCTGCTAGTGCGACACAAAGCAGCTACATAGATCATAGTGTAGATATAACGGGAAAACCTTAAGCATCAGAGTAAAATCAGCAAAGTGCAACTTCCTGGAATATATGTGCTAGTATTGTCGGTACGGCTAGAAAGGCTTCGGATACCAGCTCTCTTCAAGTGAAGGTGCAGTACTGTTAATATCAGTGTAACTCTCAAAGGCGACACAACTCCCCGCATTTCCTTGCTATTCTTATAGGATTCAAGTGGGAAGGCCACTACAAATCATATTCCTATGTTTACAAGATCCTACGAATGAAAGAGGCTCAAATTGTCCATCACAACCGACGGTATAGACCTCTACACTGCAAATGTCCCTGCTCATCTTCAGTACAAGGAACATACTATACTACTATCATACTCCCTCCGTTCTGAAATATAAGTCTTGGTAGAGATTTCCACTATGGATCTCATACAGATGTATCCAGATACATTTTAGAGTGTAGATTCGCTCATTTTGCTCCATATGTAGTCCATGGTGGAATCTATACAAAGACTTGTATTTAGGAACGGAGAGAGTACATATTAAAGAAGAATGGAAGAGGAACATGGTAAAGAAGAGCAAGCAGATTTTGGATAATAAAATGTTGGTTGCACAGTGCCCACACATGATGAACCAGAGCGCATTAAGAATGCAACTCCCAGCTGTCTCTCGACCATTTCAGGCGGTTGGATGAAGATCCTACATCTCCTAACCCTTCTTCTTCCTCGTCTCTGATTCTTCCCATACAGAACACCGCACGGGCCGCCAACCGGACCACCGGCCCCCACCGCATGTGTTCCTCCGCCACCCCCACCCTCACCCCCGCCCCAACCACCACCCACAGAGAGTTTTCTTCGTTCGGCGAGGCCCTACAACCACCCGAGCCCCTTCGATCGCACCGGCGAACTCCGGCGAGCTCTGAAAAATTGGCTAACCCAATTTTGATATTTAGTCTACTATGATTTAACTAGTGTGGAATATAAAAGGGGAAAACCATAAGCATTGGGAGTATAGTGTTGAGCGTGCCATGGCGGATCTGAAGGTGCAAACCGGACAAAGGCAACTTCGCAACCAAGACAAGAAATCAGAGCAAAGCAATGGCGATCTATTTTCTTGCTGCGATAAATAAGTTGAGCAGATACGAAAGAGTACCGCCTCTGGTGTGGCGCCATGTACGCATCTGCTGAGAATTTGACGGTCATGCGGTAGCGATGGCTGTCGGTGGCGTGTAAGCATGTCTAGGAGGGTAGACGGTGGCGGCGAGGCGCGGTAGACGAGACGGTCGGAGGAGCAGCGCCAGCAAGGTGGACGACGGCGGGGATGAAGCGAGAGGATGGGATGCAAGGATCCCGGTCCAAAGCCGTGGATGAGAGAGGTTGATATCTTGTAATGGATGGCGGCGTCGGGGTATCAGCTCCGGCAGGGTGGAGGAGAGGACGGCGATGGATGGGGTGGCGGACGGCGGCGGACGGAGGAGGGTGGGGTGGAGAGGGTGTTTTGGCGCCCACGGAGTACGAATGGGGAAAAGGGAGGTAGAGAAGAAGGGGGAACCATGTATTCAGGGCGCGCTTGTCTCAAATGCGAGGAAATTTACAAACTTATCTCCCATTTCAAATTTCTACTACATCACATCAACATTAGTCGGTTGGGGATAGGACGGTAATCTCGCATACACCAAATATTTGCCGACGATTTTTGGCGCCCACCGTGTAGGAATATGAATCGAGGAGGGAGTCGATTTTGGCCGAGGACACACTGTGTTTTGGCGCCCACCGTGTATGAATCCAGGTGAGAGGCGGTTACGTCACGTTTGGGTGAAATTACAAACATACCCCTATTGAAACCTATAGAAATCCAGCAGATAGGCTTTGCATGGCAGGGATAGGCAGTAGTGATTTCCATCTCGCAGATTTTGGTTCCGGGCGGTTACTGTGACTTTCTCCGCTTCGTTCAAATTTTGCAAAGTGCACGTTTACCGTGCCAACTCAATTCGAATCACGTTTGTATTCTATTTTTTACGGGTGGGGTCCATTTTCAATTGGAATTACATTCTATATACATCATTTTTTATATATATACTTTCAAAAGCACAACAAAGAATTCTGCTCCTTTATATGTATAATATGATTTATAAATACAACGATCTCAAAACCTTAAGGTTGAATTCGAAAAATTTTAACCAAATTATGTTCTACTAAAATGTATGGATCAGTAATATCTACATATTAAATAACATAGATGTGCGTGAATTCATATGAGTATGCATGTTTGATAGATCAATTTTGGTTCGAGTATGGATTACATGTATCATCATCTCGAATTCAAATATTCGAATCCCTTTTTTGTTCACTCCTTTCACGCCCATCTCTCTCGCATGCATGCTCCTTCAGGTACCTATCACTCTCTTTTCTCCAGCTCACCCGCGCGCTCACTTCGTGTTTCTCCTATCCTCGCAAACATGGTCTCTCGACGTCTCCCTTGAGAAGAGTCACACTCTCCCTATCATTATACATTACACGGTTTTCATTATCTCTCACGTCTCTACTGTTCTCTGGTATCACTCGGTACCTAAGTTTTCTTTTTCACCGCCACACACACATTCTCCAGTCATTCACTTTGTCTTTCTCTCTATGGGATTCTCTCACACAGCCTATATGTCTCTACATATGACTCATACCACTAAAATTACTCTCTCTCTCTCTCCTATAGACACAACATTTGTTGCGGTCTCCTTTTCGTCTCCATCCCAGACTGACATTATTCATTTGTTTACCGATCAGACAACCCCGACTACCGTCTCCTCTCTCTCTCTCTCTCACAGACACACACACACACACAGCTCCTGCTTCCACTCCCCTTCCCGACTACCATCTCTCTCACACACACACACACAAAACTTTCGCTTTCACACCCCAACTCGTATTTCTCTCAAAAACATTTATCGACAAGCTAGCCTCTAGATATGTTTATACACCCGCACACTCGTGCTTCCACCATCGCATACATGTCTCTCTCCCGCTCCTTGTATCTATGTAGATTTTTCTTCCCTTCTTGAGACACACCCTCTCGATCGTGCACACACACACTATTCACCTCATTTTAAGCTGATACCTATCACACACACACACTCCTTGTGTCTTTGTCACACATGCACTCCGTCCTCCTCCACTCTCCCTCTCTCTCACACACACATGGGCTTTTTTCAACAACTAGCAAGATGCCCATGCGTTGAACGGAACATCAAGATGCATTTGTATGAGTAGTTTATCTTGTGGGGGAAAAGGATGAATGAGGGAAGGCCTTATTTGCAAATATGGAGAGGGGTGTGGGTATCTTTTTGCAAAATTGCCATAGTTTCCTTCCTATCCGTCAAATATAGATCGGACGGCCTATATTGCACGATGGCAGGCACGCGATCATCACCGAGAATGCTTTTTATAAGAGTAGGGATGAAAATAGAGTTGGTGATGATGGTGGGCTTGCCATCCTGCAATGTAGGTCGTCCGATTTATATCTGACGGATAGGAAGGAAAATATGGCAATTTACCCACACTCTTCACCACATTTGCAGATAAGGCCTTCCCTCGTTCATCCTTTTCTCCCACAAGATCTTGATGTTCCGTGCAACGCACGGGCATCTTGCTAGTAAGAGTAGAAATTAGACATATACCACTTCTCGAATCTTGAAACCAACAACATTCCTTCCTTATCTCATCAAAACCGCCAAAGGAATATATTTTGAGTTAAACATAACATATTTTTAGTGATATACGTATTTTGAAATTAGACTTTTTTTCTATCAAATCGGTGAATATGTATTAATCTACTTTGATCATGTGGCGACGCATTGGCACATTGCTAGTAGTTATTATAATTTTTTGGACACCAGACAAACGGTGGAGTACATATACGAAGAGAAGAGGCGCACGCACGTAGTCGGCCTCTCGCTGTCTCGCACACATGAGTGTTACGTAAATGCGACATTAACAAATAAACCCTAAAACCCTAGGTGCACGATTGCTGCATTCGCGGGTACCGGGTACGTGGTGGAGCACCTTTGTAGGAATAGTCAGCTCGCGTGATAATTTGATCCGTATGAGTTGATGGTCGGGACCACAGGTGAACGACTTGGAGCGCGGTGGCTCGCCAGTTGCCACAGATCGAGTAGCCACGTTTAAAATATTGTTTTTTAGCGGGGTTAAGAGTTTTGATTTTCAATGGCGCGTTATAAGTAGTAAGTAGTTTTTAGAACGATGGGTATGGAGCGAAAATGGAATTCATAGTACTACGTACCTCCTTGGCGTATGGTTGTATGGTTTTTTTTGCGATGGAGGTTGTATGGATTTATGTTGCGAGATGTTGAACCTGGTAGTTCTAGGGCAAATACTATGGTTTAGATTTAGATGCTGGTTTTCAGTAATGAAAATCAGAACGGGAAACCCTCTTTCATTACAAAAAACCACTACCTCCATTCTGGTTTACTAGTCCCCATCGTACTTTGGGTCAAAGTTTATCCATGAATTTTACTTGTAAAATGTGAATGGAAAATGAGATGCATGCATTAATACCAGTTACTCTAACCCCCCTCTCTTCTTTAATTCTTTGCCACATCAGCATGTTTGCTATTCCCGTGTGCATGATACCAGCTAAGATACCACCATTATGGCTAGCCTTAATCATCGCATGCAATAATTTAGTGCACCTTGAAATATGAACATGTGTGGGGCGTGTATGTTTTTAATGACTTGAGACTATACCTAGCCCGGCATGCAAGATGACTTATTATGCACCGTTCCCCATACCTGCAGGAAGCCCGTTCGTCTCCAAATCTTTTCATCTCCATGTGTGGAAACAATATGCATGCCAAACTCTCCTTCTCCCTTCGGCGGTCCCACCACTCCACCCCGTGTGAAAAAATCTGCATGCATGACTCTCCTCCCCCCACGCTCGTCCAATCCGTTGTGACCAGCAATATTTCCACCCCTTCGCTCCCCCGTAATTTACTCCAACATATATGCCCACGTAGTTGTTACTTAACTGCAGGTGCATTGGGTCACTGACATATGGGCCCAACAGGGGTCTGGCCCACATGTCAGTGACGCAACTGGACCTGCAGTTAAGTCAATGCAGCTCAGTCCATATCTTACGTAGGTGTGCCATTGCTCGCTATAAATATTGCGCCTCCCACGACATCGCTATCTCATCCCCCTCACGTTCACGTTCATCGCTATCTCCTCCCCTCCCTCTCACGTCGACCACCATGGCATCGCCCCTCCCAAGCCCTAGGAGCCCCTCGCTGCTCCGCGCGAACGATCAAGCATCGTTGTTCCATTCCTTGCCGCCACTAGTCGAGGAAGACGCGTCGGTGTTCCACTCCTCGCCGCTACGCGACGCGTCGCTGTTCCGTTCCTCACCGCCACTAGTCGAGGAGGACGCGTCGGCGTTCTGCTCCTCGTCGCGACGTGACACATCGCCGTTCCGTTCCTTGCCGCCACTAGTCGAGGAGGACACATCGGCGTTCCACTCCTCACCGCGACGCGTTGAGGTGGACGCGTCGGTGTTCCCAATCTTGCCAGCACGCGCGCCGGAGGACGCGTCGGCTCCCCGCTACGAGGAGAACATCGTGCCGTGCCCGCCGAGCCCCCCAGCCTCGAGGAGCTTTGGAAAGAAATGGATGTCGCCTTGTGGGAGGCTTTGCCTCCAGCAGAGCGCGCCAAAATAGAAGCGGAGAAGAAGGCCGAGGAAGAGAAGCGCACCGCGGAACAAGCTGCCTGGGAGGCCTATGTCGCATCCGAGAGAACCAAGTGATTGGCTCTTTGGCAGAAGGCTCATGCGAGGGCCGTGAGGGTGGTGGAGGACGCCCGTGCCGATGCCCTGAGTGCAGTCGGGCCCAAGCGCCTCATCTACGCTTGCCGGTACGTGGACCGGGTGTACGCTTCCAGCGAGGAGGAGTACCTATTGGCGCCGGATCACCACACCGGTGAGATCGTGCGCGCCCGCCGGAAAGCCGCCAATCAGCACCTCACGAGTTGCGAGGTTGAGGAAGAGGCGTTGTGTCGGTGCGCTGGGAAACGGCCACGCACCAGGGCACTCGTGGCGTGCCGCAAGTGCTCCTGCGAGCGCCGTGGCTTTTAGGAGGAGTACAATTTTTGTTTCGTAAGGCGATCTCATTAGTTTTGGGATGCAAATGATAAATCCCGAACGTTCAGGAATTTTTAGCATCCTTAATTAAGTATGTAAAAGGGGAAGTTTGGAAACCTTGTATTCGTACGCATTTTGCAAGTACGTGCATATAGCACAAACTTTACTATATACTATCGCACTACACGTCTCTCTCGATATATGCTTGCAGACTATGCTACTCCCTCTGTCCAGGTCAATAAGTCATCTTTGGTTGTGCACCGTGACCAAGAAGGAGGCAAGACTTATACACCTAGACGGAGGGAGTACTACTATTACTTATGTACGTGCAAATGCACGTTTTAACATTACGATGCGGTTTTTGTAAAAGTAGAAAAACAGCACTAGTCAAGCTTATGATTAATTGGTTTTTGTAAGATGACTTACACACCTAGACGGAGGGATTACAATGGTGAGGAATAAACCAGTTAAATATTTGGTCAAAATTTAGCACAAATTACAATGGTGAGGAATAAACCAGGACGGAGTAGTAGTTTAGAAGCCCAAATAAATGAGTGAGGCGCCTTGTGGGAAAAGCTGGGGAAGCCGTCAAAAGAACTGGCCCTAGGAGTAGTAGTTAGGGATCGAGTGTGCGAGATGAACCGGAGAAAGTAAATGCAGAGATATGAAATGCAAAAAAGACGGAGGGATGTGATGGTTGCTTGTCCGTTTATTTTACCAGGCCCTTATTACTGGGAGTGGTTGGGTTTTGTCATATGACGGCTTTACTGCCGCGCCACGAGCGGGGTGAGAGGTGAGACTCCCGTGCAGCGCCGCCCTCTACACTTGTACTACATCGGTCATGGTTTATTAGTCCCCCATTGAATTTGACTGAAGGTTTAACTGACAAAATGTTAGTGCATGTCAACAAAAACTATATCGTTGGATTCGTATTTGAACATAGTTTTGAATGATATAATTTTAGGTGACATGCATCAGCATTTATCGTACTATATATAATTTTAGTTCAATTTTTGGTCGTACTAATCTATAGTACTCCCTCCGGTCCTTTTTTCTTTGTGTTCTATGTTCAGCCCGCGTACCAAGGAGAGGAGAGAGCAGCAAAAATCGGACTGTTTTGCCCCTGGTTTGCTACAGAAGGGACGATGGGTAGTTATTGTGCGCATGCAACGATTGGCTCGACACCCTGTATTCTCGCGCCCACGTTCTCCTTTGTCCACCTCTCTGCATGCATGCGGGTTCTCTGTCTCCGCTCAATCTCTGCATGCAGGCGCAAGCGTCTCTCTCTCTCTCTGTGTGTGTGCAAAATCTTCTCAGCATCCGCGCCAATCTCTCACCCATTGCATGGCGTTTGAGCATGAAGAACGCCGAGGCAAGAAGAACAGCATCGTCGCTTGATACTGGTGGAATTGGAGCCAAAACAATTCGTTTAATTTTGGCAGATGAAATCTTTCCGCCAAAATTTTCAACTCCCTCCTAAACTGAACAGCCCGCCATAGATTAGTAGCTCGACTAGCACCCGTACGACGTGCTCAAGCGCGTGGAGGCCACCGTCATCCAGGTGCATGCTGCAGTCTGCGAGCGCGCCGCCTTGCACGAGTGCATCGCCGTCCGCGGGCGCACCGCACACCTGGAACACATCACCTTGCTGCAACACGTTGTCGTCAATTAGCGCCCCGTCTTCCACAAGTGCGTCGTCGTCCACGAGCGGGAGCACGCTTCGGTACGCGAGCTCGATGTCGTCCACGTCAAGCAAGCTTTCATCCATGGTCTCACTAGGGTTGGCTATCCTACCACAGCCACGATGGGTGCATTTCATCCACGGAGATGTACGGGATGTAGCAGAGATGGGAGAATGGGAAGGTGAGATGGGACCGGTGGGGACTGGGGAGGAGAGTAAGAGGTAGGCGGTTGGCTGCCTTTGGAAGGCGCGAAGGACATGCATGGGAGAGAGAGATGGGAGTAACTGCAGGCATGCGTGCAAGCGAACATAAAGGAGGGGTAAAGTTGGAAATAACAGCCCCAACACGCTAATACGCAGAGCATTGCGGGAAAAATGGATTTTTCTTAAACGCAGACTGAAAAGGACCGGAGGGAGTAGTAAGGTACCCGTGCGTTGCACCGAAGAGTGAAATGCATTGATCGGGGAGTTGTTTATTTTGGCAAAGGATGGGGGGGTCATCTCAGGTGTAACGGGTATAGATAGGTTTCTTCGGATATTATTTCATCTCTAGAGCTCACAAACATCCGGGTGAAATAGATAAAAAGGTATGTTTTGCAAACAAAAGCGTTCAATTGTTCAACCTGCATCCAAAACTTGTGAAGAAATAACACTTATTTCTCTTTGCAAGAAATGATCTTTAAGAATTAGTTTTTGAGTATCGATTGTTGTACATGTTGGCTATAGATGACATGGCACTTTCTTATAGTCAATAGTTGGCTATACTATTAAGTAATATTAACCATGCCCTTATACACCTAGACGGAGGGATTAAATCAGGATGACTTGCAAGCTGGTAGAGGAGATGTAAGAAATGGTTCATCGTAAGTCTTTCACCAGTACTATAGTAAAAATTCATACATGGAAGATTCTAGACTAAACCATAAACGGATACACTTTTATTCATGCGCGATACTCCAATAGAGCAAGATCCTGCATGGAAGTCTCCACATGCTTAGACTGCGGATTACATTGAGCAAAGACTAATGATCAACATTTAACTTGATAATGCATATGTCTAGGTGAACCTCCTTGGATTTCGAACAAGAAGGACAAAAACACAGACTGTGCAACGGGAGCAGCACCGTTGGCCATGAGGTTGTCGCCCATGTCCAAACACCACGTAGACACGATCTTTGAGCACGGTTCATAGTCGTTCCACGCTCGGGCATTGAAGTTTGTAACTATTTTAGATTAGAATATACTACTCCTCCGGTGCTAGTAGTAGAGCAGAGTCCTACTCTACTACTCTACTCAAGCAAGTTAGGGCATAGCACTGTAGGGAGTACTAGTACTGTGATCACTCAAGCAAGTTGTCTTGCATCAACATAACCCTATGCTGTTGGTATGTGTCTCATAAGTCAAGCGGCGTGCTGTAGTCATCATCACTTATCCACTTCTTGCAGCACATATTCACTTCTCCATCTTTGTCCGCACATAATCTCGTCCAATCTTCCATCCCCACTAAGGCACCTCCCCCCCTCGTCTGAAACCCAAGCACTAACAATGGCAGAACCGAGCAGCGTCCACCGATAGAGTAGCTGGAATTCTCTCCCCACAGAGGTAATCAAGCTCATTGTTTCGCGTGTGGACAATCTCAGTACCATGCCACTCGTCGCGTGCTTGTCGGGGCTGTATCGTTTACTCAAAGCCCTCAGGCCGGAGCTTTTTAAGCCCGCTCCTTGCTTGCTGCTGCCTCCTAATCTTTAGAAACGGCGTGTCATGCAGGATAACGATCATAGGGTGGCGAGCATCAACCCCCTTGACTGTGATCCGATCCCTGTCAGCCTCAAATACATTAACGGTATGTACTGGGTCGGCTTGAACAAGTCTTGGATGGTGCTCGTCGACGATCGTGGCAACTGGATGCTTGTGGAGGTCTACACCCGGCGATTGATCCCCCTTCCTTCGATTAACACTGCACTGCTTTGGCACCGCGGCCCAGAATACTCGGAATATTACAGTAGCCAACATGATACCAAGTTTGATTTGCTCAAGGTTGTAACCTGCCAAGTGCCCACAAGATCTGCGAATTATAAAGACTTTAGGCTAATTGTGTTCTTCAACCGCGGTCTCGCCTATCTGACAGGTCACTGCGGTAAGTGGATAAATCTCCACGTCCATCGCAGGATCATACATCCTCCATGGTTCTCTGATGCCATTGAACACAAGGGCTTCATTTACGTTGTCGACTCCTTCTATGGCTGGACGTATTGCTGGCCTACTCCAGTCATCGCTACAAACGGCTGTTACAGCAATATGTTACTTTCCTATGATATCATGATGGCTTCCTTATATTACTGTCAACATTTGCTGAAAAAATATTCATGCTCATAACATGTTGTTCTTAAGATTAACTAAATCAAGAGCCCTTTTTTATTTGACTCCAGCTTGATATGATGTTGTAGGCCGCCTGGTGTCCCTACCCTTCCTAATCCCAGAACATTTCAAAGAAAAGCGGCATGGCAGTTGCAGGTGGTTCTTGGCTCGATCAGACAACGGCGAAAGATTGATGATCGTCCGCACGTACCGGACGTGTTGTTTCGCGGAATACAATCACAATCACTGCAAGGTCTTTGAGCAGGATCCCAGCTTAAGTAGCCTTGGTACACGCTCTCTGTTTGTCGGACTGAATTATCCGATTAACCAGGAGATAACCGACGGCAAGGATCATGATGGTAGCGTGGTTTCGTTTGTTAGGCAAAACTGTGTGTACACAGCGTACCATGCCTCTCTGCATGCACCATACCCTGATGTGTGCCGCCACGCTCTTCAGCCCAAAGTAGGAGAGAGGGTTGCAAGTATCAGACTTTGACCTTCTGGCTGGAGTTTCCCCCGTAAGGAACCCATCTGGTTCAAGCCGTCAGCCAATCTCTACAGCTTAATAAATAGTAACATCTAACTGAGCCAGTTAGTTAGATGCGTACACTTGGTGTAGTAGGATCTTTATTTAGCTTGATGCATACACTTGTTCTTTTTTGGTAGCCCTTTTGTAATGATGGCTGATGTTTGGTTTGGAAGAGAGAGCTGCGTCTTCACTCTTCTGGCCTGCTTACTGTTTTTGTTGCACCCCCAGCCCTGGTTGATGCTGCTGCTGTTTTCAATGTACAATCAGTAGTATATTTCTTCTGTTGGTTGAATAAATGTGTTGTTAGAACGACAAACACAATGTTTTGGAAGACGTTGCACGGTTCGATCCTTTAGTGCCCCGTACCGTACGTAGCGCATACTATTTTTCGTACGGAACACATTTTCCACTTGTTGATAACATGCATCCCATTGATGAAGGCCCAATAGAGAAGCCCATAATTAACTAGAAGGGAGGCTCTCACATGAATCCGGCCCAAGTACATGCTCATGGTCCCCTAAACATAAATAAGTAAATGAATAAAGCTAAATGCTCATGCACCAGTTCTTTGGGAAAATAGGTAGCCCAGTATTTCTTTTTGAAGAATACCCAAGCTAGGCCTATTTGTTTTCTCCGAATTACTGGGCTGCAAATCTTTCATGATGAGGAGGGATGCATTCCGGCCTGGATTAAGAGTATGGTCAATGTCTGTTAAAAGTAATATCAAAAGGGGTTGAAAATTCCAAAAAATTTATAGCAAATGGGATATAAGTTTCTATTTTTTGTTTTTGTTCTTCACTGATATCTTATACGTATTTCATTGGATTTAACATGACATAGTACTAATTTATTTTTAAATTTGTTTTAGTATGGCTATTAATTTTTGGATTAAGAATGTTTCATCCCCCAGCAAAAATTTGCGAATTTTCAAATTTTCCCACATATTTAGTTATTTTTTTGACCCTGGTACTGACCAGAAAATGGCCAGCAATTCTAAAAATGGAAAACGGGCTGCAATAAATTCCATATGAATTAGAAAATGAGTAAAAATTATAAAAATAATAGCAAATGGGCTGTACACGCCACAGATTTCGAGGCTGACTTGTTTACGCAAGGCTTTGTCACTGAACACACAATTCTAGCAGCATTGACTGTTGGATGTCCATCCAACGGCCGACGTGCTTCTTCAATCTCTGATCTTCCTGCTCCAGCCGCCTAAACTAGCGCCGGCGGGACTGCCTCCTCCCTCCTCTTGTGGCCCGCTGTGATGCCGCGCAGGCTTCCCCGGCCCACCCTACTCCTTCCGCTGGCCCGGCCGCACGCAATCAACTGCCTCCTTATTACGAGAAAAAAATGATTCCTCCCACTGACATCTGGGGCGCACCGGTTGGGAGGCTGTCCTGTGGGCCTACTAAGTTGACGCGTAAGTAGGGCTTGTCAACTTAGTCAACAAACGATTCTAGCAGCAGTAACCGTTGGATTTGAATCGAACGGTCCTGGTGCTTCTTTAATCGCTGCTCTTCTTGCACCAGCCGCCCAAACCAGCGCCGGGGAGACCGCTTGCTCCTGCCTCCAGTGGCCGGCTGTCCTGCGGCGATGGCAGCCTCACACCGCAGCCGAACCAGTGAACCCTCGTACTCCTCTCCGCGTGGGCATCCCCACTGCCGCGTCTTCCTCGGCTCCGCGTCGTGCCCATCCTAGTCCTCGCCGTCGTCCACCGCCTTGGTGCTCTCGGCGCGGCGTGGTCAACGTGGTCAATGACATTCCATCGGAAGAGTACTGTACGTGGAGAGGCTGGCAACTGGGTCCATGGCCACAACCCAGTTTTTTTGTGATTTGCCAAGTAAGTCGCTTTGTCAGGCCTGTTGGGCTGCAAATCTTTCAAGACGAGGAGAGCTTTCATTCGGCTGGCCGAGAAAATGGCCCATCAGTAATGAGAAATGGGTTGTACATTTTTAAAACACATCAAACCGGCAATTAGTTTCAAATATCTTTTTTTTCATTTCGAGATTTTAAATTACATTAATTTTTATGCGTGGAGAATTTGTTGGATTTTATATTGATATACATTTATTTTTAAAATCAATTTGAATGTGAGTCGAAATTTCTAGATTAAAAACAGTTCGGACCACACCGAAATATGCAAAATTTCGTATAATTTTTTAACCGTGGCCACAATATGGGCTGTAATGCTAACAAAAAGAATATGGGCTCCAAAAAAACATTAATAATTTGCAAATGGGCTGTAAGTTATTAGAAATACTGGCAGATGGGATGTATGTTGTTTTCCACAGATTTGAGGCTTTCCTAAAAAAAGGTTGACGCACAAGCAGTGACTGTTGGATGGCCATCCAACGGCCGTGATGCTTCTTCAATCTCTGCTCTTCCTGCTCCAGCCGCTCAAACAAGCGCCGGCAGGACTGCCTGCTCCCTCCTCCCCGCGGCCGGCTGTGCTGCCGCGCAGGCCTCATGATGTCTACTACACAACCTTCTTCTTGTAGACTTTGTTGGGCCTCCAAGTGCAGAGGTTTGTAGGACAGTAGCAAATTTCCCTCAAGTGGATGACCTGAGGTTTATCAATCCGTAGGAGGCGTAGGATGAAGATGGTCTCTCTCAAGCAACCCTGCAACCAAATAACAAAGAGTCTCTTGTGTCTCCAACACACCCAATACAATGGTAAATTGTATAGGTGCACTAGTTCGGCGAAGAGATGGTGATACAAGTGGTATATGGATAGTAGATAACAGTTTTTGTAATCTGAAAATATAAAAACTGCAAGGTAACTAATGATAAAAGTGAGCACAAACGGTATTGCAATGCGTTGAAACAAGGCTTAGGGTTCATACTTTCGCTAGTGCAAGTTCCCTCAACAATACTAACATAATTGGATCACATAACTATCCCTCAACATGCAACAAAGAGTCACTCCAAAGTCACTAATAGCGGAGAACAAACGAAGAGATTATGGTAGGGTACGAAACCACCTCAAAGTTATTCTTTCCAATCAATCCGTTGGGCTATTCCTATATGTGTCACAAACAGCCCTAGAGTTCGTACTAGAATAACACCTTAAGACACAAATCAACCAAAACCCTAATGTCACCTAGATACTCCAATGTCACCTCAAGTATCCGTGGGTATGATTATACGATATGCATCACACAATCTCAGATTCATCTATTCAACAAACACATAGAACCTCAAAGAGTGCCCCAAAGTTTCTACCGGAGAATCACGATGAAAATGTGTGCCAACCCCTATGCATGGGTTCATGGGCGGAACCCGCAAGTTGATCACCAAAACATACATCAAGTGAATCACGTGGCATCCCATTGTCACCACAGATACGCACGGCAATACATACATCAAGTGTTCTCAAATCTTTAAAGACTCAATCCGATAAGATAACTTCAAAGGGGAAACTCAATCCATTACAAGAGAGTAGAGGGGGAGGAGAAACATAAGATCCAACTATAATAGCAAAGCTCACGATACATCAAGATCATGCCAAATCAAGAACACGAGAGATAGAGAGAGAGAGAGATCAAACACATAGCTACTGGTACATACCCCCAGCCCCGAGGGAGAACTACTCCCTCCTCGTCATGGAGAGCACCGGGATGTTGAAGATGGCCACCGGAGAGGGATTGCCCCCTCCGGCAGGGTGCCGGAATGGTTCTAGATTGGTTTTCGGTGGCTACGGAGGCTTCTAGCGGCAGAACTCCCGATCTATGGTGCTCCCCGATAGTTTTAGGGTATATGGATATATATTGGCGGAAGAAATACGTCAGGGGGGCCACGAGGGACCACAAGGGTGGAGGGCGCGCACAGGGGGGTGGGCGCGCCCCCCTGCCTCGTGGCCTCCTCATAGATCCCCTGATGTGCACTCCAAGTCTTCTGGGCTTCTTCTGATCCAAAAATAAGTTCCGTGAAGTTTCAGGTCAATTGGACTCCATTTGGTTTTCCTTTTCTGCGATATTCTAAAACAAGGTAAAAACAGAAACTGGCACTGGGCTCTAGGTTAATAGGTTAGCCCCAAAAATGATATAGAAGTGTATAATAAAGATCATAAACATCCAAAACAGTAGATAATATAGCATAGAGCAATCAAAAATTATAGATACGTTGGAGACGTATCAGCATCCCCAAGCTTAATTCCTGCTCGTCCTCGAGTAGGTAAATGATAAAAACAGAATTTTTGATGCGGAGTGCTACTTGGCATAATTTCAATGTAATTCTTCTTAATTGTGGCATGAATATTCAGATCCGAAAGATTCAAGATAAAAGTTCATATTGACATAAAAATAATAATACTTCAAGCATACTAACTAAGCAATTATGTCGTCTCAAAATAACATGGCCAAAGAAAGTTCATCCCTACAAAATCATATGGTTTAGTCATGCTCCATTTTCGTCACACAAGAATGCTCTCATCATGCACAACCCCGATGACAAGCCAAGCAATTGTTTCATACTTTAGTAATCTCAAACCTATAAACTTTCACGCAATATATGAGCGCGAGCCATGGACATAGCACTATGGGTGGAATAGAATATGATGATGGGGGTTATGTGGAGAAGACAAAAAGGAGAAAGTCTCACATCAACGAGGCTAATCAATGTGCTATGGAGATGCCCA
Organism: Triticum urartu; assembly: GCF_056163025.1. Classification (NCBI taxonomy): domain Eukaryota; kingdom Viridiplantae; phylum Streptophyta; class Magnoliopsida; order Poales; family Poaceae; genus Triticum; species Triticum urartu. Next base: position 23,237,099 of record NC_141875.1, read on the forward strand.
TCGATTGATGTTAATGCAAGGAGTAGGGATTGCCATGCAATGGATGCACTAGAGTAATAAATGTATGAAAGCTCAACAAAAGGAACAAAGTGGGTGTGCATCCAACTTGCTTGCTCACGAAGACCTAGGGCACTTGAGGAGGCCCATTGTTGGAATATACAAGCCAAGTTCTACAATGAAAATTACCACTAGTATATGAAAGTGACAAAACAAGAGACTCTCTGTCATGAAGATTATGGTGCTACTTTGAAGCACAAGTGTGGAAAAGGATAGTAGCATTGTCCCTTCTCTTTTTTCTCTCATTTTCATTTTTTCTGTTCATTTTTTTGGGCCTTCTCTTTTTTATGGTCTTTCTCTTTTTTGGGGCCTTCTTTTTTTATGGCCTTTCTCATTTTTTATTCCTCACTTGGGACAATGCTCTAGAAAATGATGATCATCACACTTCTATTTATTTACAACTCAATGATTACAACTCGATACTAGAACAAAGTATGACTCTATATGAATGCCTCCGGCGGTGTACCGGGATATGCAATGAACCAAGAGTGACATGTATGAAATAATTATGAACGGTGGCTTTTCCACAAATAATATGTGAACTACATGATCATTCTAAGCAACATGGCAATGATGAATGTGTCATGATTAACGGAATGGTGGAAATTTTTATGGCAATATATCTCGGAATGGCTATGGAAATGCCATAATAGGTAGGTATGGTGGCTGTTTTGAGGAAGATATAAGGAAGTTTATGTGTGAAAGAGTGTATCATATCACGGGGTTTGGATGCACCAGCGAAGTTTGCGCCAACTCTCAATGTGAGAAAGGGCAATGCACGGTACCGAAGAGGCTAGCAATGATGGAAGGGTGAGAGTGCGTATAGTCCATGGACTCAACATTAGTCATAAAGAACTCACATACTTATTGCAAAAATCTACAAGTCATCAAAAACCTCGGCACTACGCGCATGCTCCTAGGGGGATAGATTGGTAGGAAAAGACCATCGCTCGTCCCCGACCACCACTCATAAGGAGGACAATAAAAGAACACCACATGTTTCAAATTTGTTACATAACGTTTACCATACGTGCATGCTACGGGACTTGCAAACTTCAACAAAAGTATTTCTCAAATTCACAACTACTCAACTAGCACGACTTTGATATTATTACCTCCATATCTCAAAACAATCATCAAGCATCAAACTTCTCTTAGTATTCAAAACACTCATAAGAAAGTTTTACTAATCTTGAATACCTAGCATATTAGGATTATTTAAGAAAATTACCATGCTATTTAAGACTCTCAAAATAATCTAAGTGAAGCATGAGAGATCAATAGTCTCTATAAAACAAAACCACCACCGTGCTCTAAAAAGCTATAAGTGAAGCACTAGAGCAAATGACAAACTACTCCGGAAGGTATAAGTGAAGATCAATGAGTAGTCGAATAATTATGCAACTATGTGAAGACTCTCGAACATTTAATAATTTCAGATCTTGGTATTTTATTTAAACAGCAAGCGAAACAAAATAAAATGAAATTACGCTCCAAGCAAAACACATATCATGTGGCGAATAAAAATATAGCTACAAGTAAAGTTACCGATGAACGAAGACAAAAGAGGGGATGCCTTCCGGGGCATCCCCAAGCTTAGGCTTTTGGTTGTCCTTGAATATTACCTTGGGGTGCCTTGGGAATCCCCTATCTTAGGCTCTTGCCACTCCTTATTCCATAGTCCATCGAATCCTTACCCAAAACTTGAAAACTTCACAACACAAAACTTAACAGAAAACTCGTAAGCTCCGTTAGCGAAAGAAAACAAAAGACCACTTCAAGTTACTGTAATGAACTCATTCTTTATTTATATTGGTGTTAAACCTACTGTATTCCAACTTCTCTATGGTTTTGGGCCTATTAGTAGCGCGGGGGCCGGCCCTACTAATAAGGCGCTATAGCTAACGACACCCGCGCTACTACTAACCCGTGCTTTGAAAAAAATTGATTTTTTTTGAATTTTTTGCCCGAATTTTCAAATTTCTAAATTATTTTAAGCTCTAATCTCTAATCACCCTCATCACTGCTCAATTTAATCTCTAATCACCCCTCATCATTCCAAATCATCTAACTTCCCGGACGGTCACCCATCCTCTCACTACTCCAACCTAAGCACGCTTAACTTCCTGGTTCTATTCTCCCTCAATTCCAAGTCTGCACTAGTTGTTTTCCTGACAATAGTAAGATTTCAATCCTATTAATCCTCGGGAGTTTTGCTTGAGCATGAAGTCACACATTTCACTGTTTGAGTTTAAAACTATTGTTCTATAAAACAATAATTATTTAGTAACACTAATATTTCTTGAATAAGGAGTTTGACCACATTTTGACCAAAATTTGACCACAGTTTGACCAGATTTGACCAAAATTCAAAAAAGCGGAAATAATTATTTACTAACACTACTATTCTTGAATAATTATTTAGTAACACTAATACTTCTTGAATAAGTAGTTTGACCACAGTTTGACCAGATTTGACCAAAAAAACTGAAATTTGAGCATAACTTTTTTTCCTTTTAGAATTTGAGTTTTCTAAAAATTTGCAAACAGGCCGTAGGCGGTCTCCATCGAATGCGGATTTTCGTTCTGAACATTTTGATATATTATAAGTTATAGCCGTTTTACATTTTCCCTACACTTTTTGCAAAACATGTCCAAATTTAAGTTTTTAAATTTTTCTAACTAGTAGATGTAGTAACATAACTACATCTTGAAGGATTTTAATTTTTGAAACATTTTGATATATTATACGTTTTTTTCTAACATCGTATGCAAAAGTTATAGCCGTTTTTACATTTTCCCTACACTTTTTGCAAAACATGTCCAAATTTAAGTTTTTAAATTTTCCTAACTAGCGGATGTAGTAACATAACTACATCTCGAAAGATTTTAATTTTTGAAGTTTTTATCATTTTCTTTTGCTTTTTACAAAACCGAAAAGGCGATCCACGGGGGGGGGGGGGGGGGTAGAGTTTCAAAATGGGACCTTTAGTAGTAGCGAGGGTTTTTACCCCTCGCTACTACTATGGCATGTCCCGGAGAGGCACGGTTGAGACCTCTTAGTAGTAGCGAGGGGTAAAAACTTAGTAGTAGCACGGGTTTATAACCCTCGCTACTACTATGGCATGTCCCGCGGGGCACGGTAAAGACCGCTTAGTAGTAGCGAGGGTTAAAAATCGGCGCTACTGCTATCAACTTAGTAGTAGCGAGGGTTAAAAACCCGCGCTACTAGTAAGTAGCAATAGCGAGGGATATAAACCCACGCTGCTAGTAAGCGTCTGTGTATAAGCTTTTCCCTAGTAGTGAATAATTTAGTGCACCTTGAAATATGAATATGTGTGGGGCGTGTATGTTTTTAATGACTTGAGACTATACCTAGCCCGGCATGCAAGATGACTTATTATGCACCGTTCCCCATACCTGCAGGAAGCCCGTTCATCTCCAAATCTTTTCATCTCCATGTGTGGAAACAATATGCCTGCCAAACTCTCCTTCTCCCTCCGGCGGTCCCACCACTCCACCCCGTGTGAAAAAATCTGCATGCATGACTCTCCTCCCCCCATGCTCGTCCAATCCGTTGTGACCAGCAATATTTCCACCCCTTCGCTCCCCCGTAATTTACTCCAACAAATATGCCCACGTAGCTTTTACTTAACTGCAGGTGCATTGGGTCACTGACATATGGGCCCAACAGGGGTCTAGCCCACATGTCAGTGACGCAACTGGACCTACAGTTATGTCAATGTAGCTCAGTCCATATCTTACGTAGGTGTGCCATTGCTCGCTATAAATACTGCGCCTCCCACGACATCGCTATCTCATCCCCCTCACATTCACGTTCATCGCTATCTCCTCCCCCTCCCTCTCACGTCGACCACCATGGCATCGCCCCTCCCAAGCCCTAGGAGCCCCTCGCTGCACCGCGCGGACGGTCACGTGTCGTTGTTCTGTTCCTCGCCACCACTAATCAAGGAGGACGCGTCGGTGTTCCGCTCCTCGCCGCTACGCGACGCGTCGCTGTTCTGTTCCTCACCGCCACTAGTCGAGGAGGACGCGTCGGCGTTCCTCTCCTCGTCGCGACGCGACGCATCCCCGTTTCGTTCCTCGCTGCCACTATTCGAGGAGGACGCGTCGGCGTTCCGCTCCTCGCCGTGACGCGTCGAGGTGGACGCGTCGGTGTTCCCAATCTCGCCAGCACGCGCGCCGGAGGACGCGTCGGTTGCCCGCTACGAGGAGAACGTCGCGCCGCGCCCGCCGAGCCCCCCAGCCTTGAGGAGCATTGGAAAGAAATGGATGTCGCCTTGTGGGAGGCTTTGCCTCCAGCAGAGCGCGCCAAAATAGAAGCGGAGAAGAAGGCCGAGGAAGAGAAGCGCACCGCGGAACAAGCTGCCTGGGAGGCCTATGTCGCGTCCGAGAGAGTCAGGTGATTGCCTCTTTGGCAGAAGGCTCGTGCGAGGGCCGTGAGGGTGGCGGAGGACGCCCGTGCCGACGCCCTGAGTGCAGTCAGGCCCAAGCGCCTCATCTACGCTTGACGGTACGTGGACCAGGTGCACGCTTCCAGCGAGGAGGAGTACCTATTGGCGCCGGATCACCACACCGGTGAGATCGCGCGCGCCCGCCGGCAAGCCGCCAATCAGCACCTCGCGAGTTGTGAGGTTGAGGAAGAGGCGTTGTGTCGGCGCGCTGGGAAACGGCCGCGCACCAGGGCACTTATGGCGTGCTACAAGCGCTCCTGCGAGCGTCGTGGCTTTTAGGAGGAGTACAATTTTTGTTTCGTAAGGCGATCTCATTAGTTTTGGGACGCAAATGATAAATCCCGAACGTTCAGGAATTTTTAGCATCCTTAATTAAGTATGTAAAAGGGAAAGTTTGGAAACCTTGTATTCGTACGCATTTTGCAAGTGCGTGCATATAGCACAAACTTTACTATATACTACCGCAATACACGTCTCTCTCGATATATGCTTGCAGACTGTGCTACTCCCTCCGTCCAGGTCAATAAGTCATCTTTGGTTGTGCACCGTGACCAAGAAGGAGGGAAGACTTATACACCTAGACGGAGGGAGTACTACTATTACTTATGTACGTGCAAATGCACGTTTTAACATTACGATGCGGTTTTTGTAAAAGTAGAAAAACAGCACTAGTCAAGCTTATGATTAATTGGTTTTCGTAAGATGACTTACACACCTAGGCGGAGGGATTACAATGGTGAGGAATAAACCAGTTAAATCTTTGGTCAAAATTTAGCACAAATTACAATGGTGAGGAATAAACCAGGACGGAGTAGTAGTTTAGAAGCCCAAATAAATGAGTGAGGCGCCTTGTGGGAAAAGCTGGGGAAGCCGTCAAAAGAACTGGCCCTAGGAGTAGTAGTTAGGGACCGAGTGTGCGAGATGAACCGGAGAAAGTAAATGTAGAGAGATGAAATGCAAAAAAAGACGGAGGGATGTGATGGTTGCTTGTCCGTTTATTTTACCAGGCCACTTATTACTGGGAGTGGTTGGGTTTTGTGATATGACGGCTTTACTGCCACGCCACGAGTGGGGTGAGAGGTGAGACTCCCGTGCAGCGCCGCCCTCTACACTTGTACTACATCGGTCGTGGTTTATTAGTCCCCCATTGAATTTGACTGAAGATTTAACTGACAAAATGTTAGTGCATGTCAACAAAAACTATATTGTTGGATTCATATTTGAACATAGTTTTGAGTGATATAATTTTAGGTGACATGCATCAGCATTTATCGTACTATATATGATGTTAGTTCAATTTTTGGTCATACTAATCTATAGTACTCCTTCCGGTCCTTTTTTCTTTGTGTTCTATGCTCAGCCCGCATACCAAGGAGAGGAGAGAGCAGCAAAAATCGAACTGTTTTTCCCCTGGTTTGCTAAAGAAGGGACGCTGGGTAGTTATTGTGCGCATGCAACGATTGGCTCGACACCCTGTATTCTCGCGCCCACGTTCTCCTTTGTCCACCTCTCTGCATGCATGCGGGTTCTCTCTCTCCGCTCAATCTCTGCATGCAGGCGCGTGCGTATCTCTCTCTCTGCGTGCAAAATCTTCTCAGCATCCGCGCCAATCTCTCACCCATTGCATGGCGTTTGAGCATGAAGAACGCCGAGGCAAGAAGAACAGCATCGTCGCTTGATACTGGTGGAATTGGAGCCAAAACAATTCGTTTAATTTTGGCAGATGAAATCCTTCCGCCAAAATTTTCAACTCCCTCCTAAACTGAACAACCCGCCATAGATTAGCAGCTCGACTAGCACCCGTACGACGTGCTCAAGCGCGTGGACGCCACCGTCATCCAGGTGCATGCTGCAGTCTGCGAGCACGCCGCCTTGCACGAGTGCGTCGCCGTCCGCGGGCGCACCGCACACCTGGAACACATCACCTTGCTGCAACACGTTGTCGTCAATTAGCGCCCCGTCTTCCACAAGTGCGTCATCGTCCCCGAGCGGGAGCACGCTTCGGTACGCGAGCTCGATGTCGTCCACGTCAAGAAAGCTTTCATCCATGGTCTCACTAGGGTTGGCTATCCTACCACAACCACGATGGGTGCATTTCATCCATGGAGATGTACGGGATGTAGCAGAGATGGGAGAATGGGAAGGTGAGATGGGACCGGTGGGGACTGGGGAGGACAGTAAGAGGTAGGCGGTTGGCTGCCTTTGGAAGGCGCGAAAGACATGCATGGGAGAGAGAGATGGGAGTAACTGCAGGCATGCGTGCGAGCGAACATAAAGGAGGGGTAAAGTTGGAAAGAACAGCCCCAACACGCTAATACGCCGAGCATTGCGGGAAAAATGGATTTTTCTTAAACGCAGACTGAAAAGGACCAGAGGGAGTAGTAAGGTACTCGTGTTTTGCACCGAAGAGTGAAATGCATTGATCGGGGAGTTGTTTATTTTGACAAAGGATGTGGGGGTCATCTCAGGTGTAACGGGTATCTATAGGTTTCTTCAGATATTATTTCATCTCTAGAGCTCACAAACATCTGGGTGAAATAGATAAAAAGGTATCTTTTGCAAACAAAAGCGTTCAACTGTTCAACCTGCATCCAAAACTTGTGAAGAAATAACACTTATTGTGCTTTGCAAGAAATGATCTTTAAGAATTAGTTTTTGAGTATCGATTGTTATACATGTTGGCTACAGATGACATGGCACTTTCTTAAAGTCAACAGTTGGCTATACTATTAAGTAATATTAACCATGCCCTTATACACCTAGACGGAGGGATTAAATCTGGATGAATTGCAAGCGGGCAGAGGAGATGTAAGAAATGGTTCATCATAAGTCTTTCACCATTACTATAGTAAAAATTCATACATGGAAGATTCTAGACTAAACCATAAACGGATACACTTTTATTCATGCGCGATACTCCAATAGAGAAAGATCCTGCATGGAAGTCTCCACATTCTTAGACAGCGGATTACATTGAGCGAAGACTAATGATCAACATTTAACTTGATAATGCATATGTCCAGGTGAACCTCCTTGGATTTCGAACAGGAAGGACAGAAACACAGACGGTGCAACGGGAGTAGCACAATTGGCGTTGAGGTTGTCGCCCATGTCCAAACACCACGTAGACACGGTCTTTGAGCATGGTTCATAGTCGTTCCACGCTCGGGCATTGAAGTTTGTAACTATTTTAGATTAGAATATACTACTCCTCCGGTGCTAGTAGTAGAGCAGAGTCCTACTCTACTACTCTACTCAAGCAAGTTAGGGCATAGCACTGTAGGGAGTACCAGTACTGTGATCACTCAAGCAAGTTGTCTTGCATCGACATGACCCTACGCTGCTGGTATGTGTCTCATAAGTCAAACGGCGTGTTGTAGTCATCATCACCTGTCCACTTCTTGCAGCACATATTCGCTTCTCCATCTTTGTCCGCACATAATCTCGTCCAATCTTCCATCCCCGCTAAGGTACCTCCCCCCCCCCCTCGTCCAAAACCCAAGAACTAACAATGGCAGAACCGAGCAGCGTCCGCCAAAAGAGTGGCTGGAATTCTCTCCCCACAGAGGTAATCAAGCTCATTGTTTCGCGTGTGGACAATCTCAGTACCATGCCGCTCGCCGCGTGCTCGTCGGGGCTGTATCATTTACTCAAAGCCCCTAGGCCGAAGCTTTTTAAACCAGCTCCTTGCTTGCTGCTGCCACCTGATCTTCAGAAACGGCGTGTCACGTAGGATAACAATCGTAGGGTGGCGAGCATCAACCCCCTTGACTGCGATCCGATCCCCGTCAGCCTCAACTACATTAACGGTATGTACTGGGTCGACATGACCAAGTCTTGGATGGTACTCGTCGACGATCGCGGCAGCTGGATGCTCGTGGAGGTCTACACCCGGCGATTGATCCCCCTTCCTTCGATTAACACTGCACTGCTTTGGCACCGCGGCCCAAAATACTCGGAATATTACAGTAGCCAATATGATACCAAGTTTGATTTGCTCAAGGTTGTAACCTGCCAAGTGCCCACCTGATCTACGAATTATAAAGACTTCAGGCTAATTGCGTTCTTCAACCGCGGTCTCGCCTATCTGACAGGTCACTGCGGTAAGTGGATAAATCTCCACGTCCATCGCAGGATCATACATCCTCCATGGTTCTCTGATGCCATTGAACACAAGGGCTTCATTTACGTTGTCGACTCCTTCTATGGCTGGACGTATTGCTGACCTACTCCAGTCATCGCTACAAACGGCTGTTATAGCAATATGTTACTTTCCTATGATATCATGATGGCTTGCTTATATTACTGTCAACATTTGCTGAAAAAATATTCATGCTCATAACATGTTGTTCTTAAGATTGACTAAATCAAGAGCCCTTTTTTATTTGACTCCAACTTGATATGATGTTGTAGGCCGCCTGGTGTCCCTACCCTTTCTTATCCCAAAACATTTCAAAGAAAAGCGGCATGGCAGTTGCAGGTGGTTCCTGGCTCGATTAGACGACGGCGAAAGATTGATGATCGTTCGCACGTATCGGACGTGTTGTTTCGCGGAATACAATCACAGTCACTGCAAGGTCTTTGAGCAGGATCCCAGCTTCACTGGGCCTTCAAGAATTTTTGACTGGAGGCTGGTAAGTAGCCTTGGTACACGCTCTCTGTTTGTCGGACTGAATTATCCGATTAACCAGGAGATAACCGACGGCAAGGATCATGATGGCAGCGCGGTTTCGTTCGTTAGGCAAAACTGTGTGTACACAGCGTACCACGCCTCTCTGCATGCACCATACCCTGATGTGTGCCGCCACGCTCTATAGCCCAAAGTAGGAGAGAGGGTTGCAAGTATCAGACTTTGACCTTCTGGCTGGAGTTTCCCCCGTAAGGAACCCATCTGGTTCAAGCCGTCAGCCAATCTCTACAGCTTAACAAATAGTAACATCTAACTGAGCCAGTTAGTTAGATGCGTACACTTGGTGTAGTAGGATCTTTATTTAGCTTGATGCATACGCTTGTTCTTTTTTGGTAGCCCTTTTGTAATGATGGCTGATGTTTGGTTTGGAAGAGAGAGCTGCGTCTTCACTCTTCTGGCCTGCTTACTGTTTTTGTTGCACCCCCAGCCCTGGTTGATGCTGCTGCTGTTTTCAATGTACAATCAGTAGTATATTTCGTCTGTTGGTTGAATAAATGTGTTGTTAGAATGACAAACACAATGTTTTGGAAGTCGTTGCACGGTTCGATCCTTTAGTGCCCCGTACCGTACGTAGCGCATACTATTTTTTGTACGGAAGACATTTTCCACTTGTTGATAACATGCAGCCCATTGATGAAGGCCCAATAGAGAAGCCCATAATTAACTGGAAGGGAGGCTCTCACATGAATCCGGCCCAAGTACATGCTCATGGTCCCCTAAACATAAATAAGTAAATAAATAAAGCTAAATGCTCATGCACCAGTTCTTTGGGAAAATAGGTAGCCCAATATTTCTTTTTGAAGAATACCCAAGCTAGGCCTATTTGTTTTCTCCGAATTACTGGGCTGCAAATCTTTCATGACAAGGAGGGATGCATTCCGGCCTGGATTAAGAGTATGGTCAATGTCTGTTAAAAGTAATATCAAAAGGGGTTGAAAATTCCAAAAAAATTTATAGCAAATGGGATATAAGTTTCTATTTTTTGTTTTTGTTCTTCACTGATATCTTATACGTATTTCATTGGATTTAACATGACATAGTACTAATTTATTTTTAAATTTGTTTTAGTATGGCTATTAAATTTTGGATTAAGAATATTTCATCCCCCAGCAAAAATTTGCGAATTTTCAAATTTTCCCACATATTTAGTTATTTTTTTACCTTGGTACTGACTAGAAAATGGCCAGCAATTCTAAAAATGGAAAACGGGCTGCAATAAATTCCATATGAATTAGAAAATGAGTAAAAATTATAAAAATAATAGCAAATGGGCTGTACATGCCACAGATTTCGAGGCTGACTTGTTTACGCAAGGCTTTGTCACTGAACACACAATTCTAGCAGCATTGACTGTTGGATGTCCATCCAACGGCCGACGTGCTTCTTCAATCTCTGATCTTCCTGCTCCAGCCGCCTAAACTAGCGCTGGCGGGACTGCCTTCTCCCTCCTCTTGTGGCCCGCTGTGATGCCGCACAGGCTTCCCCGGCCCACCCTACTCCTTCCGCTGGCCTGGCCGCACGCAATCAACTGCCTCCTTATTACACACAAAAAATGATTCCTCCCACTGACATCTGGGGCGCACCGGTTGGGAGGCTGTCCTGTGGGCCTACTAAGTTGACGCGTAAGTAGGGCTTGTCAACTTAGTCAACAAATGATTCTAGCAGCAGTAACCGTTGGATTTGAATCGAACGGTCCTGGTGCTTCTTCAATCGCTGCTCTTCTTGCACCAGCCGCCCAAACCAGCGCCGGGGAGACCGCTTGCTCCTACCTCCAGTGGCCGTCTGTCCTGCGGCGATGGTAGCCTCACACCGCAGCCGAACCAGTGAACCCTCGTACTCCTCTCCGCGTGGGCATCCCCACTGCCGCGTCTTCCCCGGCTCCGCATCGTGCCCATCCTAGTCCTCGCCGTCGTCCACCGCCTTGGTGCTCTCGGCGCGGCGTGGTCAACGTGGTCAACGACATTCCATCGGAAGAGTACTGTACGTGGAGAGGCTGGCAGCTGGGTCCATGGCCACAACCCAGTTTTTTTGTGATTTGCCAAGTAAGTCGCTTTGTCAGGCCTGTTGGGCTGCAAATCTTTCAAGACGAGGAGAGCTTTCATTCGGCTGGCCGAGAAAATGGCCCATCAGTAATGAGAAATGGGTTGTACATTTTTAAAACACATCAAACCGGCAATTAGTTTCAAATATCTTTTTTTTCATTTTGAGATTTTAAATTACATTAATTTTTATGCGTGGAGAATTTGTTGGATTTTATATTGATATACATTTATTTTTAAAATCAATATGAATGTGAGTCGAAATTTCTAGATTAAAAACAGTTCGGACCACACCGAAATATGCAAAATTTCGTATAATTTTTTAACCGTGGCCACAATATGGGCTGTAATGCTAACAAAAAGAATATGGGCTCCAAAAAAACATTAATAATTTGCAAATGGGCTGTAAGTTATTAGAAATACTGGCAGATGGGATGTATGCTGTTTTCCACATATTCGAGGCTTTCCTAAAAAAAGGTTGACGCACAAGCAGTGACTGTTGGATGGCCATCCAACGGCCGTCCTGCTTCTTCAATCTCTGCTCTTCCTGCTCCAGCCGCTCAAACAAGCGCCGGCGGGACTGCCTGCTCCCTCCTCCCTGCGGCCGGCTGTGCTGCCGCGCAGGCCTCATGATGTCTACTACACAACCTTCTTCTTGTAGACTTTGTTGGGCCTCCAAGTGCAGAGGTTTGTAGGACAGTAGCAAATTTCCCTCAAGTGGATGACCTGAGGTTTATCAATCCGTAGGAGGCGTAGGATGAAGATGGTCTCTCTCAAGCAACCCTGCAACCAAATAACAAAGAGTCTCTTGTGTCTCCAACACACCCAATACAATGGTAAATTGTATAGGTGCACTAGTTCGGCGAAGAGATGGTGATACAAGTGGTATATGGATAGTAGATAACAGTTTTTGTAATCTGAAAATATAAAAACAGCAAGGTAACTAATGATAAAAGTGAGCACAAACGGTATTGCAATGCGTTGAAATAAGGCCTAGGGTTCATACTTTCGCTAGTGCAAGTTCCCTCAACAATACTAACATAATTGGATCACATAACTATCCCTCAACATGCAACAAAGAGTCACTCCAAAGTCACTAATAGCGGAGAACAAAAGAAGAGATTATGGTAGGGTACGAAACCACCTCAAAGTTATTCTTTCCAATCAATCCGTTGGGCTATTCCTATAAGTGTCACAAACTGCCCTAGAGTTCGTACTAGAATAACTCCTTAAGACACAAATCAACCAAAACCCTAATGTCACCTAGATACTCCAATGTCACCTCAAGTATCTGTGGGTATGATTATAGATATGCATCACACAATCTCAGATTCATCTATTCAACCAACACATAGAACCTCAAAGAGTGCCCCAAAGTTTCTACCCGAGAATCACGACGAAAAAGTGTGCCAACCCCTATGCATGGGTTCATGGGCGGAACCCGCAAGTTGATCACCAAAACATACATCAAGTGAATCACGTGGCATCCCATTGTCACCACAGATACGCACGGCAATACATACATCAAGTGTTCTCAAATCTTTAAAGACTCAATCCGATAAGATAACTTCAAAGGGGAAACTCAATCCATTACAAGAGAGTAGAGGGGGAGGAGAAACATAAGATCCAACTATAATAGCAAAGCTCGCGATACATCAAGATCATGCCAAATCAAGAACATGAGAGAGAGAGAGATCAAACACATAGCTACTGGTACATACCCTCAGCCCCGAGGGAGAACTACTCCCTCCTCGTCATGGAGAGCACCGGGATGTTGAAGATGGCCACCGGAGAGGGATTGCCCCCTTCGGCAGGGTGCCGGAACGGGTCTAGATTGGCTTTCGGTGGCTACGGAGGCTTCTGGCGGCAGAACTCCCGATCTATTGTGCTCCCCGATAGCTTTAGGGTATATGGATATATATTGGCGGAAGAAATACGTCAGGGGGGCCACGAGGGGACCACGAGGGTGGAGGGCGCGCTGCCTCGTGGCCTCCTCGTAGATCCCCTGACGTGCACTTCAAGTCTTCTGGGCTTCTTCTGATCCAAAAATAAGTTCCGTGAAGTTTCAGGTCAAACGGACTCCGTTTCGTTTTCCTTTTCTGCCATATTCTAAAACAAGGTAAAAACAGAAACTGGCACTAGGCTCTAGGTTAATAGGTTTGTCCCAAAAATGATATAAAAGTGTATAATAAAGCTCATGAACATCCAAAACAGTAGATAATATAGTATGGAGAAATCAAAAATTATAGATACGTTGGAGACGTATCAGCATCCCCAAGCTTAATTCCTCCTCGTCCTCGAGTAGGTAAATGATAAAAATAGAAATTTTTATGCGATGTGCTACTTGGTATGATTTCAATGTAATTCTTCTTAACTGTGGCATGAATATTCAGATTCGAAAGATTCAAGATAAAAGTTCATATTGACATAAAAATAATAATACTTCAAGCATACTAACTAAGCAATTATGTCCTCTCAAAATAATATGTCCAAAGAAAGTTCATCCCTACAAAATCATATAGTTTAGTCATGCTCCATTTTCGTCACACAAGAATGCTCTCATCATGCACAACCCCGATGACAAGCCAAGCAATTGTTTCATACTTTCGTAATCTCAAACCTATAAACTTTCACGCAATATATGAGCGTGAGCCATGGACATAGCACAATGGGTGGAATAGAATATGATGATGGGGGTTATGTGGAGAAGACAAAAAGGAGAAAGTCTCACATCAACGAGGCTAATCAATGGGCTATGGAGATGCCCATCGATTGATGTTAATGCAAGGAGTAGGGATTGCCATGCAATGGATGCACTAGAGTTATAAATGTATGAAAGCTCAACAAAAGAAACTAAGTGGGTGTGCATCCAACTTGCTTGCTCACGAAGACCTAGGGCACTTGAGGAGGCCCATTGTTGGAATATACAAGCCAGGTTATACAATGAAAATTACCACTAGTATATGAAAGTGACAAAACAAGAGACTCTCTATCATGAAGATTATGGTGCTACTTTGAAGCACAAGTGTGGAAAAGGATAGTAGCATTGTCCCTTCTCTTTTTTTCTCTCATTTTCATTTTTTCTGATCATTTTTTTGGGCCTTCTCTTTTTTTTATGGCATTTCTCTTTTTTTGGGCCTTCTTATTTTATGGCCTTTCTATTTTTTTATTCCTCACTTGGGGCAATGCTCTAGAAAATGATGATCATCACACTTCTACTTATTTACAACTCAATGATTACAACTCGATACTAGAACAAAGTATGACTATATGAATGCCTCCGGCGGTGTACCGGGATATGCAATGAACCAAGAGTGACATGTATGAAATAATTACGAACGGTAGCTTTGCCACAAATGCTATGTCAACTACATGATCATTCTAAGAAACATGACAATGATGAATGTGTCATGATTAACGGAATGGTGGAAATTTTTATGGCAATATATCTCGGAATGGCTATGGAAATGCCATAATAGGTAGGTATGGTGGCTGTTTTGAGGAAGATATAAGGAGGTTTATGTGTGAAATAGTGTATCATATCACGGGTTTTGGATGCACCAGCGAAGTTTGCGACAACTCTCAATGTGAGAAAGGGCAATGCACGGTACCAAAGAGGCTAGCAATGATGGAAGGGTGAGAGTGCGTATAATCCATGGACTCAACATTAGTCATAAAGAACTCACATACTTATTGCAAAAATCTACAAGTCATCAAAAACCTCGGCACTACGCGGATGCTCCTAGGGGGATAGATTGGTAGGAAAAGACCATCGCTCGTCCCCGACCGCCACTCATAAGGAGGACAATAAAAGAACACCTCATGTTTCAAATTTGTTACATAACGTTTACCATACGTGCATGCTACGGGACTTGCAAACTTCAACAAAAGTATTTCTCAAATTCACAACTACTCAACTAGCACGACTTTGATATTATTACCTCCATATCTCAAAACAATCATCAAGCATCAAACTTCTCTTAGTATTCAAAACACTCATAAGAAAGTTTTACTAATCTTGAATACCTAGCATATTAGGATTATTTAAGCAAATTACCATCCTATTTAAGACTCTCAAAATAATCTGAGTGAAGCATGAGAGATCAATAGTCTCTATAAAACAAAACCACCACCGTGCTCTAAAAAGCTACAAGTGAAGCACTAGAGCAAATGACAAACTACTCCGGAAGGTATAAGTGAAGATCAATGAGTAGTC